>NW_024498719.1:402337-863968 GCF_017590055.1 Onychostruthus taczanowskii
GGCGGCCCGGGGGCGCTGCGGGCACGGCCGCCGCGGAGCGAGCCATGCGGGGGGCGAGGCGGCTGGCGGCTCTGCTGTGCCCCCTCTCCCTGCTCGTCACCGCGTCGTGGGGAGTCCGCTTCCACCCCGGACAAGGTAAGCGAGCGGCAGCAAAGGCGGCGATCCGCTCGCGGGCGGGAGGAGGCAGCGCTGGCTCTCGGCGACGGCGAGTGGCGCGGCCGGGCGGCCGCCGCCGCGGGGTCTCGCCGGGAGTGCTGGCGGCAGCCCCCCGCCCCCCGGCTGTCACCGGACCCCGGGCTGGCGCCACGAGCGCCGTGCCAGGAGCCGTGCGGATGCCGGCGAGGCGTTGCTGCTGTGCTGCGGCGTCAGGCTGAGCCTCCTGCCTTCTGTTGCAGAGACCTTGGTGAAGCAGCTCTCCTCTTATGAAATCATCACACCTGTCCGAGTGAATGAGTTTGGAGAAGTTTTCCCGCACACGCATCACTTCAGAAGGAGGAGAAGGAGCTTGGAGGCACCGCTGGAGCCCGTTGCTTTCCGAACACATTACCAGCTCAGAGCATACGGCCAGGTCTTCCGGCTCAACCTGAGTGCTGATGCGGGCTTCCTTGCTGCTCAGTACACGGTGGTGCACGTCGGGGCACCGCAGAAGCAGCCGTCTCCTGATCTGCGCCACTGTTTCTATCGCGGGCATGTCAATGCCCAGGAAACGCACATGGCTGTCTTCAGCATCTGTGGTGGTTTGGTAAGCATGTTGGTCACTGCTTCCTGTCTCCATTCATATTCTCCTCCCTGAAAGAAATGTAGTGGGATGCCTTTGCTGGAGAGCTAAGCTGGAAATTCTTGGGCATCATTCCAAGTAGTTGGTCATGAAATGTCTTGGCATCAGCAGTGTGCAGTCATGATGATACTTCTCTGGTGGGATATACAAATGCGGCTTTCAAAGGATCTCTTGCTGGCCAGTAATATAATTGGTTGATGTAACTCCTGACACCAAGAGCGTTATAACGGAGGGAAAAAACATGCCTTAGAAACACAGTAAGCTACTGTCTTGATAAAATGATGCTGCCAGTTGGCATCAGTTATGTGTTTGTAGCTTAACAGATATTGTGGTTGTGGGTGAGGAGTAATGGTAGTTGAGATGGTGAGAGAGGAGCTGGTGTTGATCAGTTTCTTCCTCAGCTTTCAACCATACTGTAAAGGTGTATTGTATCCTCATAAGTGTGCAGCAGTGCTCTCTAAACACATTTCTGCTAAAAGGAAATAGGAAATTTCCTAACTTCAGTGGAAGTATGTCTGTGAAACCCTTCTTAATAATTGTATTGAGTAGACAAAACTGCAATGATATTATACATTCTGTACTTATCCCCTGATAACATTTATTATGTCTTCCAAAGTGATAGTGGAGAAATAGTACCACACAACTGTCTTTGAAAACAGTTGTACTGTGTTGCTAAATTTTGTCATTTTGTGCCTAGAAACATGAAGACTGGTACCTTGTGCTTTACCACATCACTACTTATTGAAATACCAAGGACAAGTTGTGTGACAGGCACACTGTAGAAATATAGCATATTACTGTGAATTGAAATTGGCATTGTTCCATATTTTTTTGCAGTCACTTAGGAAACTAAAAGTGCAAGAGTTGTCTTTTGGGACCTTAAGAAAATCCATCTTCATATAGTAGGCTCTTTCTAGTAGCCTACACAAAATAGAATGCCATTGGTTGGATGTATTTAGGACTGTTTAATGTGTATTAAAATACAATGATACACAGGATAGAAGAGAGAACCAGAAATAACTGCTATTTGAAAGAGAAATAACTGCTATTTGAAAGACACACCTCTTTCTTATGCTTCTTGGGTATTTGGATATATACCATCTTGTCTTTGGGATGAGGTGTGTTGACTTTGGATAGTCCTTGGAAATTAGTGGAGAAACAAGCTTTTGAAAACAGTAATTCTGTATTCATCCTAAGTTTTATCTATATATCTTGCTTTACAAATAACTGTCATTGGTTCTTGACTACATTATCCAAAACCCAATTCAAAACTATACCAAATATATTAATATGTTTACTAAGAGAGGGGAAGATGAGGTATCACACATATGGTTGGTTTTGGTTTATTTGTTTCATGTTTTAATAGATACTCAAATGTCATGTCATTGAGAATAGTGGCATGCTTTATACAGAATAAATATGAGAAGTCCTAAGAATTTCTATTTCATAATCTTTGCTGCTTGTTTGAATTCTATTCCTGTAAACTGTTGCTTTGCATTACTTGAAGGGACCATGTACATTGAAAATAACTTTTCATCAAAACATGGACTTACTGCTGCTAAAAGTTGTCTCAAATACCTTATTTATCAGTTCTCAAATTCTTTGTCGTAGGACCATCTTCTTGCCTGCGACAAGCTGAATGCCCACTTCTTATTTCTCTTCCCCCTCTTCCTTACTAATAAATTACAGTATCATCATGTATGTGTATGGTCAGAAATCCCTGAGTGCCTTTAAACTGGGCCTTTGCCTCTTCTAGATGAGCCTTGTGAACTTTTCACTGCAGCTTCCAGCTGTACTTCATGTCCTCAGTCATTGCCTGGCTCACAGAGTGCCTGGTGTGAGCCACCAGCAAAGACCTCTCTGACTCGCTGCTCTCAGGACTTTCTCTCACCTCTCATTTCACTTTCTGCCCAGGAAGATACAGCCTTGGAAGGTATGTAGCATAGCCAGTGTTGTGTCTGCTTTTCCCTCAGTGGTGGTGGTTTTCAGGAGAGGAAGCAGAGCTTCCATGGATGCTTTTGCACTTATGTGGGATACGTCTATAGTTTTCCAGGGAGGGATTGTGTGGTGGTGACAGCCAGCTTGTTGTCTGTAACTGCACAAAGTGTCCTCCAACCTGACTAAGAACATTCAAGCTAATATTCTTCCTCATGGATTCAAAGCAAATGTTTCTGCCTCGTGTGACTGCCAAAGGAGAAAACATTTTTGGAGTTTAAGAAGAATGAATGTGAAAAGAGGGAACTACAGGCCAGGTGGAATTATCCTGTGAGATCTTGTCCTCCCTGAATGCATTCCCTATTCCTAGATGGGACTACCCTCAAAAAATAATTAAAAAGATGTTTTTATCCTCAAAGCTTTTAAATTTTCATGAGTTTGTGCATTCAACAAATGTACCAGAAAAAATACTTTAGTCAGTTATTGCTCTTTTAATGAACAGTGCCATGCTTCATGAGTGCATCCAAACATTTGAAGTCTGACTGCTGCTGAGGTAAGATATTATTTACTGGGAGCAAGAGGGTAGAAACCAGGCTAGTGACTCAGTAGCCTTGCATTACATTTATTTTAGGTAAAGTGTTTTCTCTTTGTAGGATCACTGAACTTGAGCTTAGTGTATGGAAGTTAAGATACTTCTTTGGACTGTCTTCTAGATTTACATATATAAGGGAATTGCTTATATTTGACCAATGCTGTAAAAGCTAGGGAGGAGAAAATGACTTGTACTTAGTTATAAAAGTACAGGAAGTGTAACAATGGAATTTTTAAAATTGCTGTGGATATGTGCCTGACTCATGTGAAGTGAAACCAGGTACTTGTGTTCACTTTATCCTGTAGGTATCTATCCCCAAGGTCTGACTGCATTCATTCACAGCTTCATTCCTCCTCATTCCTTCTTTCTTTCCTTTTTTTTTTGCATTCTCAGGTTGAGTGTGTTGCCTCCCTCCACCCTGATTTGTCATTTCACCCTCCATTAAGCATTTTCTGTGTGTGCTAAGAGCACCTGCAACCCAGAGTACCATGGAGCATTGCTTAATGGCTCCTGACACCCTTTATGCAGTTTTGTTGTGTTACATTTCAGAGCATGCCCTGGGTTCAGGGGTGCAAATGGCACAGGGAGGTTAGAAGGTCAGCAGGGAGTCTGTAGTAATTGCAAGGAGGGAGTGTATAATTAGGGAATTTTGGGATCCATCAAAGGCAGAAGGTCATTTGGAGTGATGGCCTGGGTGCCTAGCTGAACATCTGATCACATACAGGCATATTTCTTGCATCTTTAGAGTAATTTTTGAGATTTCAAGCTTTATTTCACTTTATTTTCTTAATTTTCCCAATTTTTTCATATTTTTTGCTTTTACTGCATTAGTCAGTTATAGCTTCCTACAAACATAGGGAACGGGATCTGCTGAGGTTATCCCAGGATGCATGTAGACTAAAGATACCTTTCAAATGTTATGTAGACAGCAAAATCAAAGAGGTAAACCCCCAAACAGTTAAGAATCATTTAACTTTTGAGAACACGTGACTTATGAGCTTAATGACAAATACAAGCTAATACCAGTGAATGAAGTGTCTTATAAATGACGATAGCTCCCTTATTTTAACTAGAATGCACCTTCAGTTCCTAGCAGGACCCATCTAAATAAAGGAGCTTTTTTTCGTTGGTTTTTTTTTTCATCATCCTGAATGAATGCTATAGAAACAGTTTGTTTAGTCTGTTGAGAAACCTGGTATTTTTTTCTTGGGGTTAGGAGGGTGTTGGCTGATGCTGAGAACAGTTAAAATCAGTTTTTGTGAGCTAGAAGAATGCTTAAGCGCCAAAGGTGTTTTATGTGACTGCTGTGAGAGATGAAAAGGTAAGAAAGAAGGAAAAAAATACATTCTTTTGGGTTTCAAGTCTCTCGAGTGTAGAGCAATTTCACATGCTCACTGAAGTGATCGAGTAGAATCTAGGAGTAGAAAAGTACACATGAATCTCTTCTTGCGTGGGTTTGCCAGCTGCCAGCTTCCTGCAGTCCAGGAAAGCAGGACTACTTTGTTCTAATGTAGCTTTGGAGTGTGACAAGTTTCTTCTTCAGCAGCTCAAGGGAGCCCTTTGGTAACGCTCCTTTACTGCACATCAGACTTACTTTAGTCTGGAGAATGGCAGGAGTATGAACCTAAGTGTGGATCTTCTCAATCCTCAGCACAGGAGGTTGTGTTTATTTTTTATTAATATGGGTCAGTGAATCACCTTTCTCAGAGGTTTTGAAAACAACTCTGTCTGCTGCTATGGATTGGTAAAGTGGCTCCTTTTAGGGAAAAGTAAGCAGTCTTGGAATTTGTCTTAAAAAACTGTGATTTTTAATTGTTTGGTTAAAAAATCCAGTAATCCAAAGCCAAAAAACTTGCTAGAAGCTACTGCTAGCATAGATACTAGTAGATACTGCCAGCATCTAGTTTCTTGTGGAGAGCTAGTGCAGATGTAGTCCAGATATTTGCTCCCTGGTTTTGTGCTCCTTAGTACTAACAATCTTAGTGAGTTTTTTCCTCCATTGTTTTTCCCAAGAAACTTTAACACTTGTAACTGGAAAATATGCTTACCTTGATGTAATTTAATGCTTTAACTTCTAAGCTGTCACTTCAAAAAAGATACTTTCTAAATCTGGAAGGCAGGATAGTTTCAGTATTCAGGTTACATTTATAATGCTATGGACATCCGTAAGGCACATACTGGATTTCATCTTTTTTTATCTTAATATACTGATTCCATCATAAGGTAGGAAAACAATCCTATTAAAATGTCAACTCAAGGCAATTGATTCTTGCTTGTACAAACAAAGTCTTACTGCTACTGACTAGGTGATCTGAAGACTTGCACTTTGTAGTTCTGGTTTCTTGTGTCATACATGTATATAAGGTGAGACTCAGGCTCTAGATCTGCAAAACTGGAGGAGTTTCAGTGCTTCCATTATAACCCTGAGCATTTGCTCTGTCTCTGATCAGCACAAAGGGGTTTTAAGTAAAAGGTTTTACTTTGCAAGTTTAAGATAAAATATTCTTTCTTTCTGGCTTGTTACAAAATAGTAAGACAATTTAGGTCCCCTCTACAGCTGTTTTAAAAACCCTGAATCTTTTCCAGTATGTTTTCCTCAGGCTCTTTGCATCTCAGCTTTTCCTGGAAATACTTCCACAGATGCTATACCTTTCCGCATGGGCCAGCACAGATCAGCAAATACAGGTGGTAATTGCAGTTATAAACCAAGAAGATATGTGGAGTTGCAGATTGTGCAGCTGAAGGTCTGTCACAGAAAATATTTTATCAAAAGCAATAGGACCAGAGTATGTGTCTACTTGTTCACCAGCAAAATTCTGCAGGAATTGTCCCTTCAACAGACTGGATGTGCTTATGTTTTATGTCAAGGGTGCTCAGTCATCACTGGCCTGCCGTCAGCCCTGATCCTGTGTCTAGTGGCCTCTCCTTTGTGACTGCTTGGGCACATTCTTTGGCCATATGTTTGCCAAATAAAGTGTTTTGATGGCTGCAGCTTGTTCTCAACTGCTGCTTTTATTGTTTGGATATATGTGACACAGGTGAATTTGCTGATACGCTCTGGGCAGCCAAAGGAACTTTGATTTACTTTTATCTGTTTAGATCTATATACACAAACACATGTTCATTAAACTTCGAAGAAGTACACAGAAGTTTCTGTGTCAGGGAAGGGCAGAGTACACAACATATGGCCCTTTGCTGTCACTAAGCTAAATTACTGGTGTTCAAATAGGTGGTGGGGAGGGGTTGTGTGTGGGTTTTCTTTTTTTGCCTGAACTTAATGCTTCCAGTCCCAGGTGGCAGTCAACATTTAGCTGTCATGGATCTCAGGAAACTTTGTACTCTTGGGGAATAGATAGGCTTCCCATATGAGATAGTGTATCTGCAATAGTCTCAATTCTCATTCTGTTTCAGACATACCCTCATGTAGAAAATGGCAAGATTAACATAGCAAAGCCAGACACTGAGAACAGTTAATATCTTCTGGGAGTGCACATATTTACAGAATACTCAAGGTAGCTTACTGTGTGGCTGACTAAGGTGAAAATGTAACCCTGGCTTGTGTGCTCTTGAGTGATAACTGCCTGTGATGGTGCTTATGAGGTCAAAAGGACTGTATGGAGCTATTCATCTCCCAGTGAGATAAAAAGGTGGTTCTGCATCTACTTAAAAACATCAAACTAGGAAGTTCTTTTTAAACAGAGATAAGTTGCAAATGTAAATTTCCTTGTCATTTTCTGAGACAGGCAAGATGATATGATGGAGTTTCCTGCAAGATAAAGTGTATGGATCCCCTAGGTCAGTGTTCTGTCAGAATACTTAGATTGATGATAGTTGAGGTGTTAAAACTAAATCCCCTCAAACTCAAAAATAAAAGCCAACAACCTACTCCCTCCCAAAGTAACCCCCAAACAAGCAAGAAAATCCCTTTACGTATTTGTACATTTTGTTTTGCCAATTTAAACAGGCATTGTAAGGTAACTGCTTTTCTGTAATGGAATCTCCATGTATATATCTATTAAAAAGGTTGTTGTGCATATTTTTAGTTGGCTTGTCTAGATTGTTCACTGTGAATTATATATAAAGGTAAAAATAAATAAATAAATGACCCTGCTCTCTTCCTTCCACTCCACTGAATCTTGTTTATTTCCATGAACCCATACTCTTTCCAGGTGGCTATGAGATTGTTTTTTTAACATTCTCACAAGTTTTCTGCTATTTAGCCCCACTATTTTGGCTACAACATTTATTTAGAAGCTCCTGGTTATCATATGGTTATTGGTAAGGCGCGGTCTAAACAATCAAACAGGTAAAATCCCTTTAAGCACTTACATGGAACTTAAATTTCAATCTGAAATTAAGAAATTTTATCTAACCAAAGCTCAGGTGTCTTTGCAGACCAGGACACGTCCAACCATAGGTGAATGCCCCATCAATTCTTTTAGTGGTGTGATTATAGTCAGCTCCTGCAATCTTAACATCACAGAATTTGTAAGATGTAGTTAGATGCCTATAAGAAACTTTTAGTATTTTATTCTCTAAGAACTTAAAACTTAATGTTGCTTTCAATCACTTCTAAAATGTTTTCTACCAGAAAACATTTTTTGCTAGATATTTCTTCCATGGTGAGGGAAGAAATATAAAATTTATGATTTTATTACTATTTTCTTATTTCAATTATATTAGCTCTGAACTTGATACATTAGCTTGAACTGCTATCTCTTACTGTGTTTCTAGCTGAATTATCTGCAAGCAGAAATACTTTTTCCAGATGTTGACAGTGTACTATGATCACTGTAATACTTTTTTCTTTAATTAAGCAATGCTTCTTAAGTCTTTCATCATAAAATATTGTAAGAGTGAAACAGGAAGAAAAAGAGGAAGGGATTCTTACATGATTCAAGAGCTTTGAATAATCAAAAGAGGAGGGATAGTAGAGGGGAAGAGAATAGTATAAAAAGAAGGGATTTTGTAAATTACTTTGGCTGTTAAAGTGCTCTTGCTATAAACTACTTACAAGTTTTTAAGTGAGTTAAGAAGCCACACTTTAAGAGTATGAGAGTACTTGAGCACAGGAGTGGAGCTTACCTGGGAGGGAGTCTGCCAGTTTAGAGTCAAGTTTTCCAGAGCTTCAGTTGTTCTTTTAGAGTTTTTATGAAACTGTTCCAATTGTGCTGTTGGACATAGTAATTCTTCATTTCTGAAATCTGCTGTATATGCCTTATGTTTTCCATGTGTTCTGAAAACTTTATAGGCAAAGATGTAATTCTTCAACCATAATTTTGCAATATTTACTTCTATAACTCTTGCTTAATATTGGTTAAGACTATACAGATTTAAGCCACTTTAAACCCCTAAGTCATACCATATAGTGAGTAGCTGTGTTGATCCCCTGTACCTTGATTTAATCTAAAGTGTCAAGATCATCCATAATATTTTAAATCCAAAATATAAATTACCATTCTCATGTGGGCTTTCTCATAAATTTTTTTTCAAATCTATGCATATGCATGGTTTTGGGTAGCACTCCTTTGGACCACTTATTTATGTGCAAGAGACAATTTTCAATTTTGTACTCTACTTCTACTGAAAAGATCTTTTAAATGTACTTTTATCTCTTTATCTGAAGAACAGAAATAGAATGTTTCAGGCAGCTTTCTTGTTAGATGATTTGAGAGGCATCTGTAGATGATAAATAAATCCAGTTCATTTCTGATTTAATTTCCTGCAAATGCTTGGGCTCCTGTTTCAGCAACCTACCTATGTACAGCTAAGTGACTTTTCTTTATTTCATTTGACCAAAAGTGTTCTTCATTTGGATCTCACAGCTCTTTTCCTTGCGTGTCCAAGATGCAGCAATAGCTCCGTTTGTATCAGCAGAATCTGTCACCACGTGAAGTATCACTTTCCTGACTGGAGGACTGTAAACAGAATGTAACTGGTGACTCAATTTTTGTGGATGCATGTGTTAGGAAAATGAGGAGAGAACCATGTATTTCCATGGCAGATTTGGAGGATTGGAATTGGTGGCTACAAGTTCAATGTCTTCTTTGGCTTTGAATGACAGATATCAAATACCTTTCTTCAGATAGAGCACTGCTAGATCTCTTAATTTTTACTCTTTCTCACATACAACGTAGTACGTTCAGTTGATGTGCAAAATTTTTGTCATAGACTACAGGTAGGGGGCCTTTATAACTACTCAGTGGTAGTAATTGCTTCTTTACCCATGCATTGTTGAAGAGGAGAGAATTCATTGTAGAAAGAGTGAAAGCTTTTTGCATTATAGATTTTTGCTCTGCTATTTTTTCCATATCTAAACAGGCCATTGATCCTGGGATACTGTGTGCAAATCAGTGGGTCAATGGGTCAAAGAGTGAGCAAAAGGAAGCTTGACAGCTTGACTCCATTTTTTGAAAATGGTTGTCCCAAGTGTCTGTAAAGGTGGACTTTCTAGTCTTAAGGACACAGTTGTAGTGTCTTGTGTTAATCTTTTGGCATGAAAAAAAAGCTAAGAATAATTTTGAGGTCAGGAATCATAATGGAGGATTCTGCCCGTCCAGCTGTCTGTCCTAACTTTTTGGCCTGGAAATTTGTGGTCTGTTATGAAGTTTTGAAGTGAGAAGACTTGGACAAAAGCATATGTCTTAGTGTTTGGGAGTTTTTATTTTCTTGTGTTTTGTTTTTGTTTTTGTTTTTTTTTTTTTTATAATGAAATTGTAGAAAAAGAATATATCCTTGTTCTTGCAGTTAATCTTTTCCAGTGGAAGTCTGATATTCTGGAAGTTTAGTGTAGAATGTAGTACAAACTCTTTCCTTGTTAGTTCTGGGGTATTGTTCTTATAATCTGTGTGCTGTAACTGAAACCATTCCTTGTCTCTTTGTTGGAAAAGCCCTTGAAGAAACAAACCCAGATTATCTGCTCCACCTGTTTGAAAGAATAGGAGGGAAATAAAATGTATCTGGGAAATAAAGTTCTTGCTTAAATCTGGAAGAACATACTTTAAATATCTGTTATGTAGAAATATGGGTTTTGGTATATCAGGAGAAAAAATTCATTAGCATGTTGTTGTTGACAAATAGTATAGGGTTGGATTGATGACGTTTTGCTAACTGGGACTTTAATAGTATATGTAATAAAACATGAATCTTAACAGGAATTGGTGCTTTGTCCCTGAGTGACAGGCTCTTGTCTGTCCCTGTCATTTACCCAAAAGGCTGTACCTTAAGACTAACTGACAAGCTGTGGCATGTCTGTTTTCCTGAAGCCCTTTCCAGGCTGTTCTTGGTACGCTCGATCTGCTGTCCTCTACAAATTACATGCCCTGGAAACACTTGATGTGCAAAGGCTAAACTGAATGTATAAAGGATCCAGCATGAAGACTACTTGCAAAGAATTTAAATGAAACTGAGAGGGAAAAATGCTTCTGTGAGTTAGATTTAAACAGTCTTGAAATGAAAATACTATTTAGATGTCTTCTTTCATTCTGAGACAAAGTTGGTGCAGAGGATTCATTCACAATATGTTGACAACAGCTCTAATAATGTTATATATCAGGCAAGATTGCTGATGGGCTTCAGGCATGTGTCAGACTAACAGACTCCTACAGATCAACAGATGATAACTGCTTAGAAGGGTCCCAAATTCAAGGGGATATTATAATTCCAGTACAATACCCTGGACACTAAAGTAGTCTGCAGCAGTTTTTAAAAGACTTAGTAGGTTTTTTGAAAAAGCCCTATTCTTGCTTCTGTTCTCATTTATCCTGCTCTGCCACTCTCTCTATAACCCTGAGTTTCAAGGCTGACATGAACATTTAATCTCTTAAACTATATTGTATATGTTATACTGTTGTCTTTTTGTTTTATGCTTTAGTGGCAAAACATGTATCAGGATGCAGTGTACCTACTCATTTGGTGTGTCTAATTGGCTGAAGTGAGGAAGTTGCTAAAAAGTTTGAAAATAATTTGATGAAATTCTTGCGTGTTTTTTCCTCCTCAGAGTCTCCTGAGGTGGAGTACTTAAGCCATAGGAAATTATGAATTCAGTTAGAAGTGCAGTGAGAAAGAACAGAGTCTGCTTTAGGATTTCATAATTGAAAGGATTATGGGGCAGGGGGCTGGGGGAAAGGAGCTTAATTTTTGTTCTTTGTGTATGTGCCAATGCTTTTGTTAGTAATCAGGTTACTGTGGCTCCCATTACGTAGTTAACCATGTGTGTCAGTGGTGGCCAGGGGTGGGGAGTGTTTTGGGGGAGTCAAGGAGAAAAGATACTTTAAGGCTGTCAACTTTGAATTTCTGGTGCTCCAGTTAAAAATCTTCAAAAATAATATCATGTTAACACAGTTTCTAATCTATGGGGAAAATGCAATTTTAGAAGAAGAATATTATGTAAATTATGTTAAGGACAGAAGGCAGCAAATCAGTCCACAATTCAGGCAGCAGTCAAATTCTGAATTTCTTGATGGCCTCTGCTCTCCTTTGCACAGTTCCCAACTGGTCTTGCTTGGTTATACCTAGTTTCTCTATATTTTTGTGATCTCCTTTGTTTCATGACTCTTACTGTAATTACCTTTAATACATTGTTAATATGCAAAGTAATCTGAGTTATTCTGGTGGGGCAAGTCCCTGAAAGCAAACTTGTCTTGCCTCACCTTCCAGGTTTTATTGGAGTTTCCCCCATCTCACATGGATGTGTATGATCATTAACTTCAAAATGTTATCATAAATAGCTTTTATTTCAATGAGAATTATTTTTATATCAGTATTTTCAGTGGAAAATAATTATGTTACTTCTCTTGCTTCCAGATGGGCACCTTCAAGGCACATGATGGTGAATACATTTTAGAACCTCTGATGAAAGCGGATGGAGGTGAACATGAAGATGAACACAACAAACCACATCTTATATACAGGCATGATGAACTTAAAAAAGAGTATCAGAAATCCCATAAACCTTGTGAAGTTTCAGGTACTGTCATACTTTAAATTTCATTGTGCCTTTTTTAAACGTCAGATGTTCTAAAAAAAAAAAAAAAGCAAGATTTTATTTCATAAATAATTTTTCTCTACATTGTGCCATTAGAACCTACTCATTTCTTTTACATAGGCTTGTCAGCTTTTCCTTTTGTTTTGTGACAGTGACAAATTCAAAAGTAGAAGAGTATGTATATGAAAAAATCTATGATGTTGCAAGAACTTCAATGTGGGTTTACTTTTACACCTACATTGTCCCATATATAAACATTGAAAGAGTAGATGCACAGGAGCTCTTGCTTATATTCACAAATGATAATGAACTAACTGCAATTCTAGCAGATAATAAAAGATAATAAACTTACTGCAGTTCTAGGAGATAATACATGACATCCGTCTTCCTTAATAATGGAAGTATCTAATAGTATTAATTAATTTATTATAATCGAATCTTACCTTTATTGTAAATGTTTATACTTACGAGTATTTTAATAATTTATTTACGCTACATATTCATAATATTTAATATTACTTAAGGTTAAAGGAAGGAGGTCAACAGAACCTCTGCCTTGGACTTTCAGAGGGTGGACTTCGGCCTGTTCAGGACACTGGTTCAAAGTGTTCCTTGGGAAACAGTCCTTAATCACAAAGGGGTCCAGGAAGGCTGGACATAATATCAGAAAGAAATTTTACAGGTGCAGGGCAATGCCATCCTTATGTGTTGAAAGCTGAGGTAGCAGAGAAGACTGGCTCCCTAATCAGTTCCTGGGCTGAACAGGGAACTTTCACTGGAACTCTTTTCAAGGAATATCTATGTAGATGGTTAAAAACATAAAGACTTTAAAAAAAAGCTTGGGTGATTAGTTTTATTAATTTTGGAAAATTTTTGTAACATATTTTATAGTTGAAAACATTCTTTTGAGAATTCTGCTTGAAGTAATGACCAAAAAATAACCATTACTTCAAGTAAATGTTCTTATTCCTATGCCTTTTTTTTATGATATGTACTGAAATAAATTAGAGGTCTTTCAGTTTGTTTTGTGTCTTTTTTTAATCTAAACAAGTTAGTGTGACAAAAAGGCTTCAAGCATTAAGAACATAGTAATGTTCTCCCTTTTCATTTTTTTGAACAATTACAAAAGATTGTGAGCTATGGCTTACTGTCATTTTGGGGGCAGTGAAGTTGCAGAAATGTTTATGAAGAAAAACTTTGTGTTTTTATATTTCTCTTTTTCTAAAGAAGAGATGTGTCTCCTTTAATGCTAGTCTGGCTTGGTTATTCATATCTTTTCTTCACAGAGGAACAACTTATATCATTACTTGGAATCATGAGTTCTCTTTCTCTAGTAAAGGAACCTTGACAGAGGATATGGAGGAACATAGCATTCAATACATATTTTTAGTTTGAAATTGGGCCATGATAATTCTAAAATTGTCTACCAAATCTTTTCTCCACTTCGTACTGTTTTCTTCTAAAACTAGTTTGCCAGTGAGAAATTTTTTGCAACCCTGATACATGCCTTACTCTGGTCAGCATAGGATATTTATTGCATCTCCTCAGTCCATAAGTTCTGTTTCCTTTAGATGTGGAAGCTCATCAGAGTTTGCCAGAATGTGTTTTGGATAAGTCTCATAGCTATTACTGATCCACTTGTTGATTTCTGGTGTTTGTAAACATAACTAATTTGATTTGTTCTTTATTTGTTTGGTCCATAAATTTAGATAATCTTTAAACTCTTCCTTTAAATATAAGTATTATTTCCTGTTTTGCCAGTACTCTGGAATCTCAGACACTTTCTATGACCCGGTAAAGATTGTGTATATGAAATTGCTTAAGCCAATTCTCTTCAGTGCGTCCGACTCAGTCAGTCTAAACACATGAGAGTATATGTGGATACTCTTGAACTACTTCCTTTTCAGAGCCAGTCCCTGCTTTCTCCCCTCATTATTGTTAGCACTAATGGTTTCACAATTAGTATAGCTTTATTTTGTGATTGATTTTTAAACAATTACTCAATAAATTGCTTGCTGTTGTCTCTACTGTTTTTCTTTCTTGCCATATTGTACCATAACTTTAAGGAAGACAGACTATGGATCTCTCAAAAATACCTTAAAGTTTGCACATGACGGCTCTTCCCTTCAATAATGGAATGTGTAGATTTAAATCCTCTCAAGCTGAGGGTGACAGAAGTGTGAATTCTTGGGTCAGTGCTGTAGTCACTAAGTCATTAGAATAAAATTATTAGGAGCTATATCCTTTGGCCGCTACTTTTTAAGAGGGAAACCTGGTTTCCAAAAAGACAGTGGAGGTTTCTTCTGGAGGGGCTGGAGTGTCCAGTTATCTGCTGAAGTTCTAGGGGGTAGTGAGAATTCACATATGGTTCTCCATTGAGTATTTTTTATTTGAGCTAAGATGACTCTGGTAATGGCATTGTTTTTACTGTATCAGGCATCAGAAGCCTCTGGTGGCTGGACTATACAGTGTAATTGGAAGTATTACAGTGTTAGTTTGGAGATATCTGAGTAGATTGTGTATTTCCTTTAGAACCTGATTCTACATAATGAATATTTCCAAAACTGTCAAAGAGGTCACTTAAGGCTTTTGATGTGTACTTCGTTATGAAGTTAAACTCCAAATTTATTTAGATATAATGTTGTGTAAATTTAAAAGTCAGCAGGGACTTGAATTCAGGAGTTGGAAGTAGTTTGTTTTTATTTGTTCTGCTGGTGCCAAAAGTTTGGGTGTGAAAATGTGTTTTGTTTAATTAACTTGTGTCCTTTGTTGTACAGATTAAGCTGTTGTGCTTATCTCCTTCCAGCCTTCCTGTTTGGATTACACTGCATTCTAGGAACTGTGTAATAACTGTGTAGTAACTGTCTCTTAACTAATTTGTAACAAATAATACATTTATGATAGAACTATATAAAATATGTAAGACATCTCATTTGATGTTCCTATTACAGTCTTCCCTGCTTCTTTTTTTTTTTTTTTTAATTTTTCCACAGTTTCCCTTGGAAAAAGGATCATAAATATAATATTCTATTTTGGACAGCCTTTTGCCTTTTTACTATTTAGCAACTGCATTCAACAGTAAACATTTTTTTTTATTTTACAGAGAAAGAGTTGAAGAAGAGCACTTTATTACATCCAACCTTCAGCAGTTTAGATGAAAAGAGCAGTGTTTTACAGAAGTCTCTCAGTTTAGAGTATGCTTTAAATAACCTCTCCATAGAGGATGGTGGCAATCCACATTCCAGGAAGAAACGTTTTCTTTCCTATCCAAGATATGTAGAAGTGATGGTCACAGCTGACACCAAAATGGTTCGTCACCATGGGCAGAACTTACAGCACTATGTACTAACATTGATGTCAATAGTAAGTAAGTTCTTAAGTATTAGGAATTTTAATTATTTCTGTTCTGTTGTTTCCTTTTCTGCGACTTTCCTGTCTTCTGGTTTGATCAAATTCCGTACAATAAAAAATTAATTTTATTAATGTTACATAAACATTAATAAAAAAATGGGTCAAAATTTAAGATTATTTAATGCAGTGTAGCGTGTGTAGGTGAAATGATAGGACCCATTTCCTGATTTTCTGTTGCTTTAGAAGAATTCTTAAGCTTCGGGGAGTGAAAAATACAGATTAATTACAGCAGACAGTTGTTAAATGGCATTGTGGAAAAAAAAAAAAAAGCTTGGTTATAGTATTCCTAGTTTTTCAATTTTTTAAGAAACTTCAGATTAGTGTGGGTTCGACTTTGAGTTGGTATAATTTATTTGTGATCTTTATGTGGTAAATTCTTTCTTGAACCAAGAGTGAGTCAGAATATAGTACAGTAAGCTCTGAAATCAAAAGTTTTACCATGACATCAGTTGAACCATGTGTTAGGAAAAGGCATGCTAAGATATTCTGCATTGTAGTTATTCCTAGATTTCTGTCTTTACATCTATCCAGGAAGCTTAATTTGTATGAAACTGCATCTAGCTTGGGGGTAGCAAATTAAAGCACCTATCACATAAGTATCTATAGAGACATCTGCTTTTTAGGTAGCTATTAACTTGACCCGTTACAGACATCTACTTTTGGATGAACAGAATAGCACTCTAGTTTTACCGTGATTAATTAATTTGCTTCATAGAAGTGCCCCGTGCCATTTAGGATGTTGTAGGACATCTGACTTGGCCTCATCTGCTGCTTCACCAAGCTGTCAAGTCTCCTGTAAAACATCATTGCATCTGCCAGTTGTGCATTCTGATAACCTGTAGTGTGTGAAGGGACGCTGGGTAACAGGCACGTAGAGAACTACGTGCTGAATTTTCACTCTAATATCCACATCTCCAGCTGATGACAGTAGAGTTGCTGCCATCTATTACACAGATGATGTAGGTATGTAAATTTAGAACATGGAGTTTCCTTTAATTAGTTTATAAGAAAAATAATGTTTTAAGGGAGATTAGCATATGTTATTGTAAGTCTTCTGAATTTTTCTACTTTTAGTATGTAGGTGTGAAGGTATGACAGTTCTTGTATTACCAAAAAAAGTCCATACTGAAAGTTCTTTTTTCTCTTACAGTACAGACTCAGTTTGGAATTCCTTTTGAAACAATCCCTAAGATGCAATTTTATTATGGTTACTTCCTTTATTAAAGAGATTTACTAAGAAACAAAGTGAAGTGGTAAAGACGTTACTTTAAAATAGAAGCTGTTTTTTAGAGAACTTTACAATAAGATGAAATAGAACATTTATTACATCTTTTTCATGAGGCCTTGTTGTCATTATAGGTAATGTCGTTCCTGATGTTTTTTTTTAAGAAGAAAACATTATTCCTGCATCTGTAGATGTTGTACTTTCAAGTACTATTCCTTACAGTGCCATATTTGTCTTTTTACTTACACAATTGGACTTCTAGATAAACAAGATGAGCATTGTATAGTTGCTATAAAAGAGAACCTGTATATGAACTGTTTTTAAGATCTAGTATTTAACAAGTACTGTATGAGTGAAAGAATACCAGTTCTTTTCTAAAAAACTTGTAATTTCTTTCTTGTGCTTTCGTATCTGCACTGTAAAACTAGGGTTTTCCACTTACTGCTGGCTTTGTATAGGCCACTACATCTTTAATGTGAGTATAATATCTCTGAATACCTCTGTAGGTGGTAAGATCTATTGCTTGCATATGTTGGCAACTCTATTTCATACATATATAAATATATATATATATAGATAGATAGATAGATAGATATAGATATATGCAGAAGGTAATCTTGAAACAAAAATTTCTTAAGATGTTATTTCTAGTAATGTTGCGTTTTTATAAATGCATATGTAAAAAATATAAATTCAGATCTTAATTTTAAAAAATTTTCTTTACAGTTCAGTTAATTCCATGCACTCTCTCTTCCCTCACCTCCTTTACCCCTACAGAATACATATCCCAACTTGTATCCCTTCTCCTTGAAGCATTTCAGCAATGGCTTGGAGTCACAGAACAATTGGAAGTCATATAATCCAACCCTCTCCTGACATAGATATTTGTCAGACAAATAATGTGAATGAATTTACAGCCTTCAGTCACTTCTTATCCATAACAGTTATTTTTCTGTAAACTAGTAAAAAATGTGAAGGATAGGTTAACAAATAGACAATAGACTACCATTCTCTGCTATGTAATCTGCATTAGAATTTATCAGTATGCTGGTGGGTCATTTCTTGACCCACAGCCTCTTAGTGTTTGAAATTGAATCATTTTTAGTCTTATCTGATAGCCTATAAAGGAAAGAAATGAAACTTTTAAATTTTATCATTTCTGCCATTATACAGATAGCTTTGATTATTAAATTTTACTGGTACTTTTGTCTGGTCAAGCAACTTCTGTTATGGGAAATTGTCAGGTTGCTGGCATTTTAATTGAATCAAGCATTATACTTTACTCTTGTATAATTCTGAAACTTTTAAAGTTATTTGGTTCTGGCTTGGATTTTAAAGAAACCTAAAAACTTTAAGCATATAAATCACATTAAATTTAATGAAACTTAGACATCTAGCTCCCAGAAGAACCTTTGAAATCCTCGCCCATTTTTCTTTTATTTTCTTTGGGGCTTTTTTTAGCATCAACAAAGCCACCAAAGTAAACTTGCTGCTGTTTTATGAGTGGAAAATAAGAACTGAAATATTTTTAGGGTTTGAAGTGTCTTGTCACTCATCCAATTCAACCTGAAAAGGCTTAGCTCTCAGCATGCAAGTAATCTCATTTCTTTAAAACTGCATAAATGTTGGCAATATGAGTATTCACATTACTTACACTACATCTTGGAAATGCTTACTCATTCTGATTGAAATATGTACTTCAAGATAGAAGGAGTACCTTCACCATAGGATTTTATGAAAAACTTTATTGTATTTCAATACAAACAGTGGCATTATTTAATGTGAAACAATAAATAAAACAATAAGAATACTGTAATTGCTTAACTTGCATAGTTTTTTCTTGTTCCTCCAAGTATTGTATCAGCAGAACAGGCAGTAGGCACTGCCTTAATAGATTTAGTAGCTGCAGGACTTCATCTTAGACTATGTTCTGAAAGTTCAGAGCCCCAAACATGAAGCCTTGATCTTAGCAACTGAAATAATTCATTAAAACATTGGAGTTTACTGTGAAATTCAAAACTACATGAAATTTGGTTCCATGAAACATTTTGAGGTACTGTCCTCATTTTCTGAATCAATAATCTGATTATTGACATCAGATTTTAACTGCTGTACTGCTTATATAGTTTGCTTTGTAGTAAAAAAGACCTACTAGGTCTGTTCTTAGTCTGCTTGCAGCAAAAACTTTGTAATCTTGCCTTTTTGAAAAGAAGTCATGACATATAAAACCACTTGTTGTAGGGCCATGATGGCCAGCTCAGATTGTGACCTTGGCTGACTGCCTAGTCATGCGAGTGCTAAACTCAGAACATGGGAGGGGAGAGCCATGCATTCAAGGAGAGGATTGGGACAATATCAATTTAGATCATTTAACTTGTGAAACCATAAAGTGGTGTTGTATCATGGTAAAACAGCACTATTATAATATGGTGTTAAAAGCTGGTGCTTTTGATTTTCATTAAGACAAAAACTTTAGAAGGGTTTTAGGGCTACCATCTTTTACTGATGTATGTAATAGAAGGTAGTGATTAGTAGGTCTTAACAGTAAAAGATTTTTCTGGTTAGAGTCTTGTTGATGCTTTTTTTTTGCAGTCATAATCAGCAATGATCATGATTTCCTGTATGGGAAGACTGTGCATCAATGTGTCCTATCATTAAAACAAGACAAATTATTTTATCTTAATATATATGGGTTGAATTTAAAGACTATTTTTAGTGTTTGCAGTTCATACTATACAATAGTTAACAGTTCATCTTTCCAGAGTACACTGGGAGAACATGGATGCATCCTGGCCTTTAAGAATATTTGGCATACTGATTTTAGCTACAGTCATCATTTAAAAATAGGCAGTAGACCTAAATAGTTTGTAGGTTAATAATTTAATTTGTATCACTACCATCTGAAAGGAAATAAATATAGTTACATTGAAAATTTAGAGGTCAATATGTTGTTCCTTGTATCTGTTTCAGAGAACTTCAGTAGTCTCTTTTGTCCCTTTTTCATTCAGATCATTGTATTTGTATTAAAGCTACAGGAATGTTTAGTGCTATTTATCTCTTATCCAGTAAAATCTAGAAGACCAGCACAAGCATATTTTTCTTGGCACAAGCCAAGAATGTACCTTATTATGTTTCTTCTGTGTATATAAAACCCCATGATCTTGTGCATTTGGCATGGTTAAAATGAAAGTGGGTATTTGTTTATGTACCAATAAATATACATAGCTGGAAACAATTATTTTCAAAGTATCATTCATATAAATTCTCTGAGCTGGCCTCCTTATTTATCTTGACATATGGATATCTGTAGGGGTATAAAAGCCAACTATTATTTACTATTATTTTAATTGTGACTATCCTTTAATTGCATCTCCAGATACCTGTATACTAAATGTCATAATGATACCTCAGTACATCTTGAGGTTGACCAACTAACACAGAGGTGTTAGTGTGCCCAGGTAGCCAGGAAGGCCAATGGCATCCTGTCTTGTGTGAGAAATAATGTGGCCAGCAGCAGCAAGGCAGTGATTGTTCCCTTGTACTCAGCACTGGTGAGGCTGCACCTTGAGCACTGTGCCCATTCTGGGCCCTTCACTCCAAGACATTGAGGTGCTGGAGCATGGCCAGAGAAAGGCAACAAGGCTGATGAAGGGTCTGGAGCACAAGTCATATGAGGAGTGTCTGAGGGAGCTGGGAGCATTTAATCTGGAAAAAATTAGGCTCAGGGGAACCTTACCACTGTGTATAACTATCTGTCAGGAGATTGTAGTGAGTTGGGGAACAGTTTTGTCTCCCAAGTAACAAGTGAAGGACCAGAGAAGATGGTTTCAAGCTGCACGAGCAAAGTTTAGAAAAAATTATGTCATGGTGAAACATTGTAATAGGCTGCCCTGGGATGCAGGGGAGTCACCATCCCTGGAGGTTAGTAAAAGATGTGCAGATGTGGTGCTTAGGGAGAGGTTTTCATAGTGGACTTGGCAGCGTTTGGTTGAACTCAGTGATTTTAAGGATCTTTTCTTACCTAAGTGATTTTATTTTGCAGTGTGTGGGCAGACACATACTTGCCTGTCTTTACACTTCACTGCTGTTAGCATTATTTACTACTGTTTTTGTCTAGGTGGTGGTTGTTGTTGATTCAATGATTAGACTTGTCTCTATGACTTTCTCTTCAGTAGTTCAAGAGGTGTTTCTAAGGTGAAGTCTTGGTGCTGTCCAATTATGACAAAGGCTTGCTTTAAACTGCCTGGGACCCATCTCGTATAATAAGAATAGGAACGAGGAGAAAAAGGAGACAATGTTGCCAAGCAACACTCATGTGTTTCTCTGAGCCGCTTCTAACAGCTAGAGAAGCCTGTCTATGGCTGTGTCTTGTGAAATGGTCTTTTAAGGTCGTTTCTTTTAGATTCTGAAAGGAAGGATGCATTGACATTGTGCTGTACATGATGCCATTTGCTGTGATCTAGCTGTGGTACGTATTTTCATTGAAGAATTGTAGATGGCGATGATCATGACTGTTACCATCTTCTGTGTTTCTGCGATATTAAAGGGCTATCTTTACACCCATCTCAGTTACAAGTTAGAGGTGAGACAGAATGCAGGCATTCCTGATAGGATGTCCCCAGCTGGCAACTAAGCCCCACACAACCACTTGCTTACTCCCCCACACATAGGATCAGGGAGAGAATTGGAAAGGTAAAAGCTAGAAACTTGTGGGTTGAGATAAGACAGTTGAATAGGGAAAGCAAAGAATTTATTCAGTGCTTCCTGTGGGCAGGCAGGTGTTGAGCCATCTCCAGGAGAAGAGGGCCCCATCACATGTAATGGTTACTGGGGAAGACAAATGCCATCACTCCAAACATCCCCCTCTTCCTCCTCCTTCCCCCCAGTGCATGCACGGAGCATGATGGCACGTGGGCTGGAATCTCCCTGTGGTCAGTTTGGGTCACCTGTCCTGGCTGTGTCTCCTCCCAACCCCCCAGGCACCCCCAGTCTCCTCCTCAGTGAGGCAGTAAGAAAAGCAGGAAAGGCCTTGGCTCTGTGTAAGCCCTGTCCAGCAATAACAAAAACATCTCTGTATTATCAACCCTGTGGTCAGCACAAGTCCAAAACATAGCTACTATATTCCATATATCCCCATACCAGCTACTATGAAGACAATTATTTCTACCGTAGCCAAAACCAACACAAAAGGCAACTCGGGCTTTAAAAGGGATCTATTCTTTCCTTTTGCTTCCACTAAAGCACTCCACTAGGTGACATGTGGAACATCTACTTGGTCAACTCAGGGGGTAGTAGATTAAACAGGACTTGGGTGAGGGGGCAGTAGATGACCTAAACCTTACAGGAGAAAAAACTGGGAAGTCTGAGGCATAGGTATACTTGTGCAAGTTTGCATGGGAGGTCTTTGCTGCCATTAGGATGTACTTGTGGAAGCCGGTTTTGTACAGAAATATGCATGCAGCAGAATAGGAGCACCAACAGAAATAGCATGGCTCTTTTGCTGAAGCAGTAACTGCTCATACATCTCATGACTTCAGACAATTTTTGGGTCTTATGAAATATGTTATAGAATCGGTATGACACTGGAAAAGGTGAAGGAGAAATCCCCCAGATCCTGATAATGTTGCATGCTTTCAGCACTACAGCGATACATAGAAGATTCTGGAGCCTGCAAAAGACATACAAGCTATGAAGTGATGCTGTGTTTCTTTCAGGGGATATGAATGTTTGTATTTTCTTGGTACCATGCTTGTGTGTACCAGACAAGAGAAAAAAAGAAATCTTGTGATACAATGTTTAGGGAGGGAGGGGTGGGGGGGAAGGAAGGAAAAAAGAGCTGAACAAAATATATCCAATTGATTTGGATATATCATTTACTTGCCTTCCAGCCTCTAGGTGTACTTGCTTGTTTATGAGCACCTTTTCTAAATAGGACATTTTGCCTCTATTCAATCACACTTTCATGGACAGTTGCAACAGGGTTGTCAAGAGAAGCTAAACTTTGTGACCAAGTTGCTTCCAGTAAACTGGCAGCCACAGCTGTCTGACTTAATCTTTCACACTTCTGTGAAAATAAAAGCTGTGATCCTTCCACTAAAGTGTAACTGGTTTAATTTATTTTTTTCACATTCTTTGTTGCTGTATTCTGGTGTGGAGGCTGGTTTTAAGAGTTCGAAAAATCTCTTGAAACTAATTTCACTTTATCTTGGCTATTACCGCCTACTTCTCTGAAGCCTGTATTTAGATCACTGTAAAGCAAGTGGATCTGGAAATTGTAAAGAAATGGTGTATTCTATTAAATCCCTATCTCATTTCATCATCCTTTTTCATGATTGCTTCCAATAAGAGATGACTGAGAGGGGTATCCTTACAATACAGGAACAGGGAGTACTAACCTCTTAATTTTTTTTCACTAAAACTAAGAATCTCGTGTTCCAGATCTTTTATAGTTTCCTGCATCATTATATCATTTCAAGTCTCAATGGATTATTTTAGTCTGCCTAGTTCCTTAAGTAAATCTTTAAGTTTGATTTGTGGTTATCCGTTTTTAGGAGTTTTCATATGTATTCAACCATGCTAAGAATGTATACTGAACTTTGCTGGTAAGGGCATCTTGTTATCAGCATACAGTCTTGCTCTTTGATCTTTTGAAAGCAGTGGTAGTAACTAAATGTTTGGAGGTCATCCTCATGAGGAAAAGGATCCATAGTTTGACTCAAACATAGGACTAATGAAAGCAGTGTTATTTTACATTTAGCATTAACTTACTTTCTCTCATAATGGAAACAGGTATGTTTCAGATTTTGGCAGAACTGCAGACCTCTGGCATCTACATGACATTATTTCAGTCCTCAGCTATTCTCCAGAGAGATAACCAGTACATAATTCAGATGGTGCATAGATATAGTGTTGAAAGTCCTGCAGCAGATTCTCTTCAGGCATGCAATGAGATATTTTTCTCTCATACACTGACTCATTTTTCTTTCTAACACTGACACATGCATCTCCTCTGAGGTATGAGTAACTAGTTTTGCGTTTTGAAGATGCACTCTTGCTCAAATATTTTAAATGGACATTGGGTCAACAGGCAGGAAGGGGGACTCTTGCCTCTGTGTTTTGTGTTGGTTTCTTTGCCTCCTCTAGGTTTCCAGATTTTGTCAGCAGGATAACCTTGACAGAAACCACTTGCACAGCAATAAAAGATTTTTTTCAAGGAACTATTAATGTATATAAGGGAACATCCATCAACTACAGTATAAGTACTACTACAACCATGAACAAGAACTGCTAAGTTTTAGTTACAAGAAGGCTCCAGCCTTAACTCCTTGCCTGGATCATTCTAATCACCCAGGAGGGAAAATTATCTCTCCTATAGCAGAGGAGGCATTTGGGAAACTTAAAACTAATTTTGCACTGAAGGTTGAAAGTCACAGTTTAGGCATTCAGGCATTATTTGGTGTTAGCTGAACCTAGTTAACTCTCCCATTCAGTTCTCAATCCCTTTGCCTATTCTACATAATAAATATAGCCTTAGAGTACTGGACAAGTCATGTGTTGGTTTTTGTTGATTGTGTCACTACCTCAGATGACTTGCATGCTCTTTACTTGACAGCCAGTGAAATGCATCTGGTTCGTGAGTTTCAGAGCTTTCTATTCCAAAACCAGACACTAACTAGACTGATTTACAAGTTAATTAAGATACGTTTCTGACTAATCTAGTGGCATTGTGTGATGGAGTGACTGCACCAGGAGCAAGGAAAGAAGTCTGCCTAGTCATCTGTAAAGCCTTTGATACAGCCCCCCACTGCAATCTGGCCAGTAAATTGGGAAGATATGGATTTGATGCATGGACTGTTAGATGGATAAAAAATTGACTGGATGGCCAGTCCAAAGAGGTACCATCAATAGCTGAATGGTTTCAACAGAAACCAGTAATGAGTGGTGTCCCTCAAGGGTCCATATTGGAACCAACACTGTTTAATATCTTCATCAATGCCACTGACAGCATAATTGTGTGCACCCTCAGCAAGTTTTCAGGTGACACCAAGTTCAGTGATTCGGTTGAGTTGCTTGAGGGAAGGGATGCCTTCCAGAGTGACCTTCCTGTCTGTTTGGAAATGAATATAGAATTGAAGTTGAGAGTGTGAGGCTTGAGGAATGGGCCTGTGTGAATCTCATTAAGGTCTACAAGGCCAAGTGCAACAACCATGTCCAGTGAAAGAAGTCAGTGTTAATTCTATACACATGTAATCTTCTTGTATAGGTTTATGCTGTAACAAATTCTCAGTTGTAAGTTCCTCTTATATCAGCTTAAATGGTATTAGAATCAATCCTTGGAACAAGTGTCTTCCAATTCTTGGAATAAGCCAAAGATCCTCACAGATCTCATTTCACATTCCTCTCTGACATGATTTTGGAATGCCATATGAACCCATATTCTGTTTCTTCTTTGCTGAAGAGAAATAAAACTTGAAAGAGCTGGGCTGGAATTAATCTGCCTTGGCCTCATACATCTGAAAATTAAACATCTTGTCTCTTTCCATAGTAAAGGCATGAAGCAATTCAATAGCTGCTCTTCATGTCTTGTATGAAAATATATGTTCAAATACATATCTCTGGATAGTCATGTCTACAGAACAGTTCATCCCTTCTCCTTCTCAAGTGACCATTGATGGAATTTGCTCTGTATTAGTTACATGAATTGAGATGGATGTGATAATTGTGTTATTGTAAAACAGCAGTTCCTACAGGAACATACTTTGACTGTGGGGAGGATAAATATCCAGAAATATCCTTTCTAAGTTTATCAAAGTGGATCTCAAAATATAAGAACACATGATGAGCTTGATTGTGGTAAAGTAATTTTGATATTAGAAAAATGATAGCGTGTTCCACTCAAGTTCTTCCTAAATTGTGCTTGAGCATTTCAGATACCTTTTGTAAAGGCTTCTGAGTTTGTCCATGCCCAGTGGATTCAGCACTTTAGTGAGTATTTGAGAGATGTTCCTTATTCCCACATAACAATAATTGGATACTTGCTGGTTAGTAACCAAGAAAGGAATCCGTATGGAAAGACGCAAACAATAGATGTATTTTTCTGAAATGTGTTCTCCGCATGGGTTCTGAAACTCTCTGGCTCCTCCCCTACTCTTATTGAATCCTCTACTTCCAACTTGTTTGTCAACAAAGGAATGACAGTGTCAGTTCTGCATATTGTATTCTCTCCACTTTAGAGAAAGGTGGGGCATAAGTTGGGAGCCAGTGCTCTGTCAGTTCTAAGTTTGAGCAGTATTACTTGACCTCAGGTAAATAGAATTTATACACTGCAAGGCTGTGGTTTCACAAGCAATTTGAGCCAGTTCAAGTGGCTCAAAACACTTCTGAAAGAAGTCTGTTCTTCTTCCCCTTTCCCTCTGTCAGCACTTGTGTTGGAGACTGCACAAGAAATGAGAGCATATTGACCACTATAACATGATTAAAAAAACCCCAAAAATTTGCAGTTGGATCAGTTCCTTGATCACTTTTGTAGCCTTGCAGCCTTAACACAAGCTTGAAGGGAGGAAAGGCAGTACTTCTCTGTTTGGTAGCAACTCTTGTTTGCATAAGGCTGTCATTCAACTACTGCTTTGAGCCAGAATTCACATGAATGAGATATGTGATGCTGTTACTTGGGGTGCATAAATTTTTTATTCTGTTTTTATGAAAAATAACCTTCAAAGTAGTTGACTTTGATGTATGGAATTGACTCATGATTTTTACTATCTGTCTGCAAGAGTATGTATGAAAATGCCTGTTGGGTATATAAAGACAAATTTTATGAATGCGGAAAGATACCTTTGTATATGTCATGTGCATTTTCAATACAGTTTTGCAACTCAGTCTAGCTTCCATTAAGAGTAAGATAAAATCTTACTTGTTCAAAGTTGCTTTTTAAGACTCTCTAATATTTCAGATACTGATTCTGCAAATCATCCATATAAAGCAGCTTATATGTCACAGTCACAGTAACAGTACTTTTTCCCTTTCTTTGATATTTTATCAATAAACTGTATAAGTTTACTTTTTACATCAGCATTTCAACATGCTGTCTGTTTGGAAGTGAATATAGAATTGAAGCTATTTGGGTGTTAAAAACTGATAAACTTTTTTTTGTCACCATGTGCTTGGGTAGAAGGTACAGTTGGATGTGTGTGATACCTGTGTATAGTGGCTTGGTTTGCTTTGGTAATTTGCTTGTTTCATTAAAAGAGATAGTTTATCAGGTGAGTTTAATACTCTAATCTTCTTTATTTCTCTTTAGGTTGCAGCAATCTATAAAGATTCAACTATTGGAAATCTTATAAATATAGTTATTGTCAAATTAATTGTAATTCACAATGAACAGGTAAGAAAAATAAATATTTAAAAGATTTCATTTTATATAAGAAGCAAAAAGCTTACAGATGAACTTACATTGTAATTGCAAAGTTGTTTCTTTTAGTTTAAATATAAAATATTTTTTTAAACTACATTATATTGTTTTAAAATAGGAAAAAATATATCAAATGCAAGGTTAACTTCAAGGTCTGTATTTAATGCCTCTCTTTTCCTGTCTGTATTAGTAAGTCCATTTGACCTATACTGACATAAATCAGATAGTATATGAAAACTTATGGAAGAACTACCTGAAGTGTGGTTATGCTCATGGAAACATGGCAGGAAAATGGCAGTTTTTATAGAGGGTTTTGATGGAAGGCTTTCAGCCCTAACAGCTGTAATATTTTAAGATTGTAAGAAGTACTTGCTTTTCAAATACATGGATTTCATATTTATTTATCATAAATGTCTTGTCACTATATTTTTCTAATATTTAATACATGGTAAATGCTCACAGTGTTTAGAATAATGGGTTCGTATGACTGATGACTTGTAGCTGAATTCAAAACTGACTCTTCAAACAAATATGCTGAGGGAATTCTTATGTGGAGTCCTGATGACTTTCTTTCCATGCACAAGTCATTTCTTTGCAGATTAGCAGCACAAATGACAATGCAGTAAGTGCAAGTACATGAATATTAAAACTCTTATTTGATGTTTTTGGCCATTTCTTGCTTAGGAAGGACCAGCTATCACTTTTAATGCAGCTACCACTCTGCGTAATTTTTGCTTATGGCAGCAAGCACAAAACACTTTGGATGATACTCACCCTTCTCATCATGATACTGCTGTTCTCATCACCAGGTACAGTATCTAAAATAGCCAGTTACCCAGCTAAATGAGAAAAATGCTTCTGTTTTGTTTTTACAATATAATATTTTAACCATTCCACTGACATTGTTCATAGATAAGTGAATAACACTATCTTGCCCTTCCAAAACACTGATTACCAATATGTGAGCAATTACTCTGACATTGCTATATTGATAGATAAGCATCTGATGATCCTTCCATTAAAGATGATAGAAATTGATTAGACCTGAAAGTGTTGCTAGGAAATTAAATCTCTAGCTTTGCTACATACATGTGACAGGGGAGTAGTGTTGTAAGAGTCAGCTGAAGGATGCAGTGACAGACAGCTCCTGATAGCCCTGATGTAATCAGAACTATCAAAAGCTTAAAATGGAAAGCATATAAATATTAGTATATTTTCTGCCTGTACACCAGTCACCTCAGTGAGGGTTCTGATGTTCATTCATTGGAATAGTCTCTTTTTCACTCTTCTTTTTCACTGATCTTTCCCTCAGTAAAGTTTCAAGTATACTGCAATTCGCATGTTTTTCAGCATCATTTCATACTTGATCTACGTTCTGCATTGTAGAGAAAGAACATAATAAATTTTTATTCTTTGCATGCTAGATAAAAAGCAGTACTGTTGGCTTAGTCTGGTAAATTTAAATTACTTCTTTCACTCGAATACAAATGTTTGTTACAGGTTTGAACGGCCTGTAACATTAAAAATTGAGAATCAGATTTGCAATTGCTGTAACTAGTATAGCAACAGTGAAATACTTTTCAAATATCTTTTATATACTGTAATGACTTGAAATAAATATTTTCCTTCAAGGGAAGATATCTGCAGAGCTAGAGAGAAGTGTGATACTCTTGGTGAGTTACTCTCTTTTTCATCAGTATGATTTTATATATATGAGAATATCAGTGTTAGCAATAAGTCAGAAAATACATATAGTGTGTTGTGTTAGCAGTAAGTCACAAAATAGATACAAAATTAAAGCCACACAGACAAAAATAATGGTTTCTCATTTCTTGTTGCTGTTCTCTCCTGGCTAGGTCGTTGTTTGTTTTGTGTAAATTTGCTGCATACTTGAGGCACAACTTTTGACTTGAATGCCATAGCATTCACTGTAATGCATGGCAAGATGTGAAAATCCATTCCCTTAAGCTTTTATATAAGGATTCAATTTTGCAGGTTTAGCAGAGCTAGGTACAATGTGTGACCCACTACGCAGTTGTTCTGTAAGTGAAGAAAATGGATTGAGTGCTGCTTTTACTATAGCACATGAGCTTGGACATGTGTAAGTACCTATTTCTTGGCAGGTAATTTTTTTTTTTTGTTTTAAATTTCCTTTTAAATATGACCTGTTTTCAGCAGTGGGCTTAGCATTTCTAAGAGGGTGCAGTCTGATATGGCCTTTTAGAAGAGTCATTATTTTTGCCCCTTGCAGTGAGCCTGGTTAAGAAATTGTGAGTTTTTTAACTTGGTTAGTATCCTAAATTTTAGGAAAAACTGTCCAACTGTCCAAAGAGATGAATTCTGTCCTTTTTTCATAAGAACTGGTTGGGACACTGGGACATACTCCAGGTAGTGCAACATAGTCCTGTTAACTCTAACTGTATTCTAGCCCTGTTAGGAATTTACCTCTAAGACCATTGTTAATATAACACAGAAATATTCTTCCTTGTGTTTGATCCTTTCAGAGTACAGTAGAGTAACACAAAGAGAAATACTTTACACTGAAAAATAAGAGGAGATGACAGCATTTTATTTTATGAAGCATACCTCATCAGTGATGGCAGAAAGGTGCTATACTCTAGCTCCATGAGCATGCCACAGTGTAGGTAACGACGACGTTACAGAGCTCAGTAGCTAGCTTGTTCATTTTCATGTGCCTGCAAGTCCACTTAGACACATGCTATTTGTCTTAGTACTTGAACTGAGATAGTAACATAAGACGATGTTAGTTGCATTGAGTATGATACTGATGTGCTCTGCAGGTTTTGTTTCTGAATAGTAAGAGTTATGATGTGAGTGTTGGGGTTGCATGTTGTGAACAGACCAGCCATGGCCTGTATTTTCAGTTGAGGAGATGGGTTGTTCTTTTAAAGTGGCACATTCCTAAAACACTGGGATTTTTCTGGTAAGCTAAAAATAAGATGTTAATCGTAAAATTCTTCCTGTACCCACCACTATACAACTAGGAGCATTTGGATAAGGGGATAATTATGTAAGGCATTTTAAAGATAACTATTGCCAAAAGGTCAGATAGATGTATTGAGTCCCGTTAAATTTTAAGGCATTTTCAAACTCAAAACTCAAGCATTTGCTGCTGCAGCAAAGAGAGCTTTAGCTAATTATTGCTGAATTTGTTTTGGAGTTTATCTGTTTTGCTTTTTAGGTTTAATGTGCCTCATGATGATAGTTTTAAGTGTAAGGAAGTTGGAATTAAACACCAATATCATGTGATGGCTCCAACTTTAAATTATCATACAAGTCCATGGACCTGGTCAAAATGCAGTCAAAAGTACATCACTGAATTTCTTGAGTAAGTATCAATATAATGCTATGGTTTGGAGTGGAGTTTTTTAGTTTGTTGGTTTTTTTTGTTTTTTTGGTTTTTTTTTTTTTAAATTTTCCTTTCCCAATTACATTTATTTCTGAGAAGTATTTTAAAGGTATTGCTTAAATATAGTTTTGGCATTGTTCTTTGGTTTAACTGCTGATTCGCAGGGCCTCAACCCTCCAGAAAAATACATGTGTTTAACTTTTTCCGTGAATTATGACTTCATTAAAATTGCACTGAACATGTAAATCTTAGAAGATTTTTTTTTTTTATGTAGTGGTATTTTTTATTGAAAATACCTTTAGGATTATTTTAGTAGGTTGGAATAGATACCCTTTGATTTCTAAAGTTTTTATGTTAAAAATAAGTGATAGATATAATTTAGGTAGAAACATTTTTTTTCCTTTTCTTAAAAAATGAGAAAAAAGCACTTACTTTTGTTTGGTGGATCTAAATGCAAAATAAACAAAAAGGAAAATAAGTGACTTGGTACATTTTGTTATTTATTAATTCAATTAAAGTCATTATACAGGCAAGTAGGCATGCAAACCCAAAACTCCACTGAGATATGCATGTGTAGGTGTTGTGTGAATAGTGAGAAGGCTCCCAATGAGCTGAGTGATTTATTCACATTTTGTTGCTGTTTTTCAACAGTACTGGTTATGGTGAATGCCTCCTAGACAAACCCAGTGGAGGAACATACGATCTCTCCTCTCAGCTGCCTGGGTCAATGTATGATGTCAACAAGCAGTGTGAGCTTACTTTTGGTATTGGGTCACAAGTATGCCCTTACCTGGTGAGTGAAAATCAGACAAAGTCATGCTTAATCTAGACTAAAAAATTACTGAAAATTACTGGTTTTGGAATAATTTTATCCTGAAATAAGTAAAATTTCAGGTTATATTGTTTGGAAGTGGAAGAGTTCGGTAAACAGCATTGCAATTTCACATGTCAGACATATATAGCAATAGTAAGTAGGTTGCACTCATTTTGATTTCCATATCTGTGAATGTGAGGATTCCTTTAAAATATCTAAAGCTGCATATACTAAAGTTTTCCTGCAACAATTTCAAGGAATTTATTTAAGCACTTCCTGCAAATGGTTTCATCATATCTTACATTAGCAGGTCTTGCTTCTCTTCTTCTTTTAATACTTTTTAGAAACTAATGACTTAAAAATAAACTATCTTAAACATTTTTTCTAAATGTTTGTTCCAAATTGTACATTTCCTGTACTTTGTCAGAGTCAAAAAATATTTTCATGCCTGACAGAGTGTATATTTTGTATTCAAAACTGATAAATGGGAAGAAAACTTGACCAGATTAGTACTGAAACTTAAGTTGTATTTTGAAAACTTAATGTGGCCATTGCAATATAAATACAAATACAACACTTTATTCACTGCTGACAAGATTTAAGTTAGAATTAGATTTTGGACCAACTTGTAAAATTCCTCTGCCAGCATTGTATATCTTGTTGGAACTGTTTGAAGAAGAGCATTTAAGCTCAAATTCAGACTGAATTAAGTGGAGCTTTTTGGTGAGGTAAAATGTTGTATAAGAGGAGTCAGGCTTTATGAGAATATTAAAGGAATGGAAAAGGGGCCTTCAAACACGTGAAGATGGTGTTACTGAAAACTTATTTATAATTTTTTTTACTCCATAATGGTTATTTGTCTATTAAGAATATTTCAGCAATTTGAAAAGGAGGCTTTTTGCTTAATTTTATAGACTGTACATTTAATTCTTGTTAAATTCACTTAGAGTCTTCTTCTGGGGGATTATATGGAAACTGTGATGTGTAGTATTAACCATAACTTCTTATGCTTTTAAATAAAATTTTCTACTGAAGTAGAAAATGAAGTTATCTATTAATCTGATGGGACCAGTTTCAGATATTCCACATTCTTGCTTGACCTTAAGCAAAATCTGTTTTGGTTCTGTGGAGCTTTATCTGTGAAAAACAGTAGTACAATAGCAAACACTAAGCCTGCACAGTGTGAGAAAATAAAAATAATCATGACTGATGTCTAAAATGGTATTGCAGGTGTAAAAAAAGTAATCTGGTTTTCTTTTTAGAAACAATGCAAACGCTTATGGTGCACAAGCACAGAAGGTGTTCACAAGGGTTGTCGTACCCAACACATGCCTTTGGCTGATGGAACAGCTTGTGGTGTAGGCATGGTAAGCCTTGTTTGTTTCTCAGTACTTGTAATTTTGGATACAGGTAAGAAAGACCAGTGCTTGCTGTGTGGCAATACTGTGCCTATAGACTACTGATGGTGTGAAAATTGTCTACCTGACTTTGCATGCAGTTTCTTAGTTCTATAATCTTGTGACATAAAACCCCACAGTTTGTCTGTTCAGTGTATTTATTAAAGTTTACAGATGCCACACTGGTTAAAAATAGGTGAAGGAAGTCAGGGGAAGGTTGACATTTTTCCTTCTGTTTGAAACGTTCAGCTCATGCATGATAAGTTGTTTTTTCCTGATTGGTAGTGTCCAAAGTAGAATTATCTGAAATATGACGTCCTTAAAGTCTGTTTCCCCCGGTTCATCTTGTTGAGGCTGTTTATTGAACCATAAGAGACTGAGTCACTTAGGGTACACATGTATGCTTTTTTGGAAAGAGGGAGTCTTTGGATTAGAATCTGGTCTCAGATATTTGTATCTGCATTGTATCTGTTTCAGAGGAAATACAAAACCATGTGTCAAGAGCTCTTCACCTGCTCCAAGAAGTGCCTTAAGCACGTATAGCTTGCGTTCATTTTCTGGCTTTCCTGTTGTAACATAACTCAGGATACTTGGGTCTGTTCAGTGCTAGAAACAGGAGCTGTCTTCTCATTTTTACCCCAATGTGTAAGATTACCTGGCTGCTTGAAGTACAGATTGCGTGCTTCAACAGATTGCAAAAATAAGAAGTGGAAACTGTGCTGCCTATATTCTGCTCCTTGGTTTATTTGGTAAAAAGTTTTGGGGTGGTAAGGGTGCCACTCACTGCTTCTTCATTTGCAATTCTTTGAATGCTGATCCTGATCTGTAAAATTGGAAAATATAGCCTTTCTTGGGCCATCCATAAGGGTCATGAATATCTAATTAGTAGATATAGTCAAGGTACTTACAGAACCTCGATAGAAACAGAAGCAATGGTGGAAGCTAGTTGTATCCAGTTTCCAGTGAAGATTTCAGGCTTTTAGTTTTGGATTTGTATGTAGTTTGGGAAGTGAACAAAAATAAGGTGCTTAAGTTCCTTACTGGTCTAGTATTTGTCTTCTTTATGTCTCACTTCACCACTGGCAAACAGAAGTGTTTTCTTACTTGTCAGAGTATTGTGAGGATAAATATTTTGGAGATTTTGCATGGTCAGGTATGAAAGTGATTATCTTAAGTGTGGCTGGTTTATTATGTAGAGCTGCTTTTATGTAGTAGTGTGCTTTGGCAGCTCCAGGGGGCAATGTGGGAGCAATGTTAATTTTTTTAAACATAATTTTATATGTTCAAAAATGATTAAAAACTCTAACTTAATTTCTTTGTTTAATAGGCAGCAATATTTTACTCAGTTATTTCTAAATTTCCCCCAATGACTTTTAATCTTAAAAAAGTCTATGTTTGGTAAGACAATATTAATAAGGAATTTGAAAATAATGTCTTCATGGATAACAAATGTAGTGGGTAAACTGTCTCAAATGGCTTCTTTCTGTTTTGCAAGACTGGAAAAAATTACTTGAAAGTGGTAGTGGAAGCTTTCCTTGATTGTAGCCTATGCATGCTGTTGGTGTTATAATGCTTAACCCATTTTTTGGTCAGCCACTCATCAGAAAGGAAGTTCATCTTTTATGTAAACTTCATTTGTAATCTTCATTTAATTGACTCTAATTTGCCAGCATCAGAGAATTTCTTTTATGTAAGAATACAAAAACCTCTTTTGTGTAATTAGCGCAGTGGAACCATTTTTCTCTAGGAAGTAAGGAGCTAATTACAGTCATTACCTCTGAAAGATGTAAGAAAGAGCAGCAATTAATTAATCTGACAAATTGTCATCTGTTCCTGACTAAGGGACAGCTCTTCTCAGGAACAGACTGCAAGTTGCTGCTGATGTTAATGGGCATAAGACATGGTGACTATTAATTGTAATTAATATTTTCCAACAAGCTAAATTTATTTATTTTTGGCATTTATGACATTATTGTTGTGATGGATATAGAAAAGATCCATTTAAGTCATTTGTTATTTTAGTATCAACTTTTAAGCTCAGATTTCAAACATCATATGTTGTATTAATGGATCTTGCTCTATGGACTGCTCTAACAGTTGGATTTAGTGAAGCATATCTGAATCAAAAAAAACCCACCTCCGAAGAAGAAAAATTGTTGAAAACACCTATCTTCCAGGCGTGGCATTCTCAGAAAAAGTCTTTATTGCTATGAAAACAACAGCAAAAATACCCAATAAAGTGTGAGTAGTTTATTATTGTTTTTTTGAGGCACTTCAAAAGGTTGCACTCTGATCCTTCCTGGATTCCTGAGGAATGTAGAAATATGCCCATATCCCTTGATTCCTTGAGCATTGCAATGGAGAGGTAGGAAGCAGCTATATGAGGTAGCTATATGGGGATATCCCAGTGTTCCACATAATGGCAGTTTGCTACTTGAACATTGAAAGAAACCAACTATCACTGAAGTTTGGAAAAATCTCTTTAACAGCAAGAAGGAATTCACATGATACAAGTAACAGCTGGATTGGAAAGCACATGCCTTTTTGTGTTTTAGAGACATGTTAATCAATTCTATTCACTGTAGATATGTAATGTGTGTTGAGCTAACCTCTAAAAATATTCAAAATAGCAATCAAATAAATTAAGATTTTATCCTAGTCCTTTTGGCATAAAAGACAGGGATACAGGTACAACTGATAATGGGGATGCAGAGCAACAAAGAAATGCGTTGAACAGTAAAAGAAACACCCATCTAATTCTGATGTTTGCTGTTCTTCACTGGTAGGTAGTACCCATTTATTGATTACTATTAAGAATTGTTGCATAACTTGACATAGCATTCATAACTACCTCATCAATGTAATACATGAAGGTATAAAATCTGAAAGAATAAATAATTTTATGTGTATATATGTAAAGTAAGTATAAAAAAATCAGATGGATTTTATCAGACTTGAGGATAGAGGAATATGTTCACCATCTGGAAGGCAGCAGCAGATTTTTTGAACTGTCAGAACAGAGTAAAGTATGGGCTCAAACCGTGAATTTTTTCTGTAAAGTGGGATTTCTGTGAAATATTTTTCTATGAGCTATAATTTCAGAAAAATTAGAAGTTTCAAGGGAGAAATAAAGTATGCAGATTTTTTGCAAGAAAAAATTGAAAACATTGAAAAGAGTCAAATAATGTGGATTTTGTAGCTAGCGTAATTTGAGTAATAACTGTAGACTTGTCTGAGATAAAGACCACAGAGATAAAGACCTGAGATGCTATGGTGGCACCTTCAGTTTGATGTCTTTCCAAGTTCCATTTCTTCTGCCTTGCATGCTCGTTTTATTAACTGCTCTGGTTTAGCTCCTTTTATGTACCTTAGGGTCCCACTTCTCATCTTGGTGGGCTGTGTGGGAATGCTTGATTTCAGAGGAGCTCTAGTCCTTCTCTGCATGCATCTACCACTCTCCTCAATTCAGTCAAAGCTGAGTATAACCTGTCGAGTAACGCTTTAATAATTTCTTTCAATTCTTTTCTGGAAATTTAGAAAGTTTAGTTACAGATAAATTGGAAGCTCTCAAAATCAATTTATCAAGTCATAGGTTAATCCATAGGAAAGACTCCAAGTGCTTATTATAAGGAGATTATTAATAAAAACAAATTTGGGTACCCATAGTTTTATTGATTCCAAATTTGAAGCATTTCTAGGTTTTTTTGACAGAAAACCAACTGTTGATCTTGACTAGAGCAGCCTCACCACTTGCTGCAATCGGTATGTTTGGAATTATGTGTCATACTCACTTTAAATGACACATATGCTATATTTGCCATAAAAAATGCAGAAAAAAATTGTTAGCAGTTATATTTAAGTTTATGAAAGCTCTGTGTATCATACTATTCTCAGTGAAGCAATGATTCAAGTGAACTCTGAGGAACATCTGGAACATGTCTGGTGCTGGAGTTTTCTACTGTGACTTCATCATGTTGCTTCTGTAGGAATGCAGCCAAACAATAGCTGAGACAAGTTCATTGAATTAGCTATTAAAATTCCAGATGTAAGCATATACTTTGCATTTTTATGGATCAAAATTGTACTGTTGTGGCTGTAAAATTTCGTTTAAAAACTTTTTTTGAAATCTCCCTTCAAGTTATTTTAAATGTTTTTCTGAGTGGACGAAGAACCTAAATGCTAGGTCGCTGTCTATATTAGAATGCAGTGTTCATTTTGTGAAAGAGGATTTAGAATCTTCAGCCTATAGTAGAAAAAAATTATTTCCTAAGATGCTGAGGACAGTTCTTGGAAAGGCAAATTCTTAATGTTCCTCATTTAGCTTATGGATGGATTATGTAGAAAGTCTGCCTTTGATTGCTAGGGATTTGACATTAGGTGCTAGAAGGCTTGGATGTAAAGGTATCTAAAGGTCATATTGAAAAAAGAATAATGCAAACTATCATTAAGCACTCCAGCGAGAATTCATATGCAGTGAAATAATGGTGGCTTTCTGGTTGTAGGTAAAAGCATTAGTTTTAGTGTTAAGTGATGATCTGGATGATTGGATCATTTATATGCCAAGATCTATGCCAAGATCTAGCTTTGTTCTGCATTTGCTTTGGGTTTGAGAATCAACTGGAATGATCATATTCTTAGGGGAAGGCATTCAGATCTTAAAAGAGATGGCCTATATGCAAGACTTGATATGACAAGGAATTAGGCAGGCAATTTTATCATCAAGTTTGATTAGGAACTTAAGACAGAAGCCTGAAAAGAGAACCTGTTTCTGTCACAAATTTTTATTTTGAGAACAAAGTTTTTGTTAGCATGTGAACATAAGTATCAATATAACGAAAGAATATACTAATATGGAAAAAAAAAATCTAGGAGTTATTTTAGGCAGTGATAAAACCACTGAAAAAGATTTGAATTTTGTGCCAGTCAGCTATATTCAGAAAGACTGCACACAATTTTTGTGTGTTCAGTGAAGTTTGTTTCTTGACAGTTTCTGTAATAGATTTGTAATAACTCCTAAGAAATTCTATGTAAGATTTAAATTAATTGTAAAAATGGGAGGTTTAATACTTGTTTTATTATTTAATCTTTTGTGAATCAGAGGTTATTTGTTTTATGCGCCAGAGACTTTATCAAAATCCTTCTAGAGTTTAAGGTGATTTGAAGCTGTTTTTTATTGCAGAGGCAAAGCCTAGGCTTCAGATATAACAAGCAATTGAGTTGATATACCCTGCTCTAGTAACTATATTTCCTGCAGGGAAAGATAAGATGAGCCATTCCCTGTCAATACAACTAGCAGAATTCCTCCTGACAACAAACCTAATTAACAGACAATCTAATCCTGAGTCTGCAAATAGGCATCTAAAATAAAGAATTCTCTCTATTATGTATGAGGACTGATCCCATGTATTCAGTCCTGGCCAGTCTTGTCTGCAGATGAGGGCAGTCTTTGATGCCTTGGAAGGTGTTTGAAGTCAAGGACAAAGTTGACACAATTCCTACATAGAAGTCAGAAGGATATGTAATGCTGAAATTATAGTGTCTCATAAATATTCTATTTTAGTATGTAAACTATTCCACTATGTTGTGATCAAATATACTACTTGTGATTTTCTAAAGGATACAAGTGAATTAGAATTCCAACTGCTGTAAGTCGTCAGTAGGATTAGTCCTGGTAGTTCCTGCAGATTCTTTGGAAAAAGTCACACATATACCAATCATGAGAGTCTCATTTAGATTTTTTAGTCATGTACTTCTTGAATAATCACTGAAGTGGAAACATATTTGCAGTCAGGAACAGGGATAGTAAGTACTTAGAAGCAAGAGATTTAGGCTTCTGGGGAAAAAAAGGATAATTACTTTCTATAAATAAAAGTGTACAGTTACAGTGTGGTAAAGTCTCATAGCTGACATGGCCACAACAATGGCAGTCTTTGTCTTCTTACTAATGTAAATCACAGCAGATGAAATGAAAATTCCTCCTTTATATAATATTTTGGTGGAAATAGGTAGTTCTTCACTGAGAATAAGATCTAAAGTAACATAATAGACATTGCAATGTAGTATCTTGCTCTAAGAATTATTATTTCTTTACTATTTATTTTTTTAAATTTAACTATTAATTCAATTTTAATGTTAATAGCTTTGTTAAATTAGTAATAAACAAAATACATAAAATATTAATAAATTAAAATATTTTACACATTCTGTTATAGGTATGAAATTCTGAGTTCAATTATGAATCCATAGCATCATCTGGCTTTACATAATCAAGGTCTTAAATGCTTATCTGCTTTTCCCAGACAATCCCACTAGATAGTTAGCTTTGAGATGTTCAAAACACCCTGATTTTCTTGGTGGTTTCTTTTAACTTTTCACTTTTTGTATTAAACTGAAGAATCTTGTACATAAAAGACAGTTGTAAACCTATTTTTGAACTTTATGCCTGAAAATGTATCAGGAATTCAAGATCTTTTAGAGCTATTTGGATAAAGTGACAAGACAGATAAGTATTCAATATCCAATAGATTTCCTAGCTATCAAATTACTCTGGATAGCATTTTTAAAAACATGACTACTGGGTAAGTTATCTTAAAGGAAACGGAACATTTTAGAAAATATCCAGATCCAGATAAGAGTAGTGAGCGCTTAATTTTTATTCTTTTTCTGCCTAAAATAGACAGTAACCTTTTGCCTGAATTATAAATTTTATTTTGTTTGTCAACTCTGCAGCACTGCCGCCATGGATTTTGTGTGAGCAGAGAAATGGAGCTGCGCCCTGTAGATGGAGAATGGGGACCATGGGGGCCTTATAGCTCGTGTTCAAGAACTTGTGGAGGTGGAATTAAGAGCACCACCAGGCTGTGTAATCGACCAGAGTATGGCTTTTTATTGTGTTTCATATTTTTTAGTAAGTTTTAATGTGTTTTACATTTACATAATGAAGATGCTAGAAATTATGCTAGAAATTGGCTCAAAATAAAATAGAGGTATTGTGGGCTGTGCAAATCAGTTTGAAGCACCAAGAAAAAATGCTTGTTTCAGCCATGTTTGGAAAGAGATAAGTTTACAGACTCTAATATGCAGAGGACATTTAGATTACTCATGTCTTTCAACAATATTATCCATTCTTGCAGATGTTTCTAAAAACATTAGTTTGGCATGGTCTTTTTTTCTAGGTTTACTCTAACTGTTGAGGTTTCTTTAAACATAAGATACTTTCTTTGCAGTAAGAACTGCAAAAATAAATCCATGTATTCTCTACTAATCTCTTTAGTGAAACACTTGATTTGCTTTAATTTAAGACTTTTCCACAACATCGCTACCAGTCACAACCCACATGGAGAGGTGGTTATAACAGAGGCATTTAAAATTTCCCTTTATAACTAGAAAATTACATTGACTGAATAATTCCATGTGGGTTTTGTTCTCTGTAATAAAAGTCAAGAAGCACTTTACCCTTAACTTCTCCAGAAGCAGACTTACAGCTGGTGCCCGAGTAGTTTCAGGGTTTTTCTAGGAAGTCATGTCAGCTTGATGTTATCAGTAGGATAAATGAACTTCAATCAAATGGTCCAGGTTATTTTATTTTCTCTGATGAGTAAGAGGCGGTAGACCAAATTGCAATTAGATAATGCCTCTTTCAGTCCGTAGTGATTGATAGTATCAATTTGCAGTTGATTTATTCTTTTTTTCTTCCCCAAGAACATACTAATACTGAATTATTTTGTGTCAGGGTTTATAACTGTTAAAATGTATTTTAGACTTTACAGTAAATGCTGTGTTCTCCACAATTTCCCTTTTTTATTCTTTTAATCCCCAAAGTGAAATCAATATTAAAAGTACAGAAAAGACTGTGCCAGCTCCTAATTGTCTTCTTTGTCATTCTGTAAAGTAGTAATTTCAAATTACTGAGAGAGACGCTGCTTGTGTGGAAATATGACTGTAATCTCAGCTAAATTGCTAAAAGCATTAAAATTATTCATGCTTTTACCCAGGGTAAATAGTTATAGCTGTAAGAGAAGTAAAAATAATATGCGCTAGTAAACGTTCGCAGTGAGGTTACCAGCTCAGCAACAGTATTTTACAAAGATTGGGTTTATTTTGGGTATAATTGAAAGCACAGTAGAAGCTGAGCATGTGTAAATCAGCTACACAGCTGACAGAATGCTGTGTGAGATTTTCCTCTTTAGATCAGTGGCTGAGGCCACTTTTTGTGGAAAACAGCAGTTTTAGAAAATGAGTGTGTTTTACATTTACCTTTTTTTTAGGCCAAGAAATGAAGGAAAGTACTGTGTTGGTCGCAGGATGAAATTTCGGTCATGTAATACTGATTCATGTCCAAAAGGCAAAAAAGATTTTCGGGAGCAGCAGTGCTCTGAATTTGATGGCAAACACTTTAATATCAATGGTCTTACCACTGCTGTTCGCTGGCTTCCAAAATACAGTGGTAGTAAGTAATAGCACATCTTTTCAATGAACACAATGTAAATGTTACTTTATTTAAACTTTTAAAACAGACAAGAAACCTCTTGAATTTTCTTTCCAGTTTCTATGAAAGATCGCTGTAAACTTTTTTGCCGAGTTTCTGGAACAACTTCCTACTATCAGCTGAAGGACAGAGTTGCTGATGGTACTCCCTGTGGAGCAGATACCAATGACCTTTGTGTTCAAGGCTTATGCAGGGTATTTAAATCTAAACTTATTAATTATTAAAATCAATTTTAACAGGTGGTAAAGTAGATATTAAATATTAAACATTACTGAAAATATGGTGTTCTGAGTTCACTTAAGCTAATTTCATTACCTATCAAATTAAAGATCTGGAAATGGAAGCAATTAAGTTAAAAACATATAGTTGAATTTGAAGACCCACAGTCTTGCCTCATTAAGCCTCACATGTGGAAGAGCAAATATTGTTCAAGTGAGCAGTGAGAAACTGATCCAAAATTAGCATAAAGGGAGGAAAGGAGCATGCTGTGCAATTATTAGCATGGTATTTCTGCTACCAAAGAAGTAAGTAGTAAATAGAATATCCAAGGGTAAATGGTTTATGTAATTATTACTTTACTGTAAAATCAGGAGGAACTGACCCTATAAATCAATTCAGCTCTCTGCTTAAGAGAAGCTATAGCATTGCCACAAGATTTTGTTGGGAGAAGCGAGGTGTTATATTTTAACAATTCAAGACTTGTTTTTCAAGCCTTGTTGAGGTTTTGCTGATTGCAGTGAAACTGAACAAATTCAGAATGAGGAGAAAATATAGCTTGTTTTTATATGGTTGAATAAAGAGGAAATGCCAGAGAATTATCCTGTTTATCATAGTTCAAAAAATCCCTGGAAGTTTAAGTAAAGATACATAAACAAAAATTGTGTTTAGGTTAGTTTAACCAGCACAATCTTCATGTATTCCTTTGCTTCTTTTCAGTAATGACAGACTTTAAATGAATTGATGACCATGTATGTATACATACTGATTTTAGACTTCCAAGACTTTTAGTAAATATAAATTAAAATTTATAAGTTATGTTGATTTTTTAATACAAAATCTTTATGTACTGTTATGTATTCTTATGCAGATCTTGACATATGGAGTGTATTGGGATTGCACCATTCTATTTTGTCCTTACAGTGCAGAATCCAAAACCATTGATGGCTTTTAATGGATTGCCAAGGAAGAATGTGTATATATATATATACAGTGAACAACAATATTTTGGGGTAGTGGGAAGCTTACATTACTTATTTTCATTGTTTTTCATTGGGCTGAGTGACACTGGGCCTTTTTATTTTTATTATTATTTGTAGCAAGCAGGCTGTGACCACGTTTTGAATTCAAAGGCAAGGAGGGACAAATGTGGAATCTGTGGCGGTGATAATTCTTCATGTAAGACACTTGCAGGTACTTTCAACAGTGCTCATTATGGTATGTTTGTTTTGCCTTTTTTTAAATCTCAATGCACACTTCACTATGGCTTTGAAATTATTCTTTACATTTAAGGAAGCAGGATTTCAGTGTATGTTCTTTAGGGCCTCTATCAACAAAAATATCTTTGATTTTCAGTCACTTTGCCTCTCAAGGATGCAGAGGCAAACACTAATGCATACTAACTCATTCAAGTGAAAAAAATCAATCTCCTCAAAGGTCAAAGGCAAAAATAAAAGAAATTATGAGAGTAAAAGTACTTTAAAAGGATGAATGCTTCCTGCTTTGTACTTTGCATTCTCTGGTCTGAAACTTGGCAGCTGAAGAACGTATCTCAATGTCTCATTTTGGTTGTGTAAAGAGATAGAAATAAGTTTGTGTTGTGAGCAGCTGATGAGGTTCCTTTTCTCCTAGAATGAAAAATACAGCCTATGAAATGCGACTCTCCTTCTTCCAGAGAACAGGAGTAACAGTATTTATGTTTTTTCCTCCTCATTGACAGGTAGTGAATGAGAAAGTTCTGAATAACCCTGGTATTTCTTACTTATTTGATTTAGTTTCTCTAATAGAGCTACTAATAGTTCTTCTATATGTAGTCTTTTCTGTGAAGTGTGGAGAGACTACTGTATGTGTAGCAGTGCAGTTAAGTACTTAGGGCACAGAACATAAGGACAGAAGTCTCCAGGTTAATATCAGCTTAGAGGCTCCTTCATACCACTTCACTAGTTGAAGGAGACCACAGGTGAAGTGAAAATGATACCTGGAGAGCTGCCAAATAGGGTCTTCAGAGAACAAAGGGATTGCCGCTGAAGAGGAAAGTATGCCAAGTATCCTGTTGGTTTTTCTTTTCCCCTGGCAGAAGGCACACACCCATTGAAAATTACCAAAAAATTTATACAACTACCCTTCCCATACAAATACATATATTTTTCCTTGTGTCTGTCCTAAGAAGTTGCTTATAGATAGCACATGAATTTTGTCACACACACATTTGTTACAAGTCAAGTGGCCATTATGTGAAACTGCCATTATACAAATAAGGTCAAGACTGTCATTCCGATTTAATGACTTTCCATTGTCACAGACTTATTTGCTTCAAATTGAAGTTGAAGGGGAAAAAAAGCCCCCATGTTTTGAGAGGAGGAAAACCTTGAGTTATTGTTTGGTTTTCTAGTTAGTGGAATGTTTTAAATTATGATCAAATTCTTGAATTATAGCATATAAGAGAAATACTGAGTTATACCAATGATCAGTATGCTGAACATTTGGGATTATCATGGGGTGTGCTCAAGTAGGAATACAGCCATGCAAACAATAAATTGTACTTAGCTGATCACTAAAACTCTCATGTCCATGGGAGGTCTAAGACATCCCTAGGCTAATGACTGATGACTGAAGGTATTGGCTGAGGAAATACAATTTTCCAAAAAAATTCTGAATTAGGATCACAAGCTAAGTATGCTGATGTGCACTTGATCTTTTTCTTTTACCTTCATTTGGTTCTCTTTCAAACTGAAATGAGCCGTTTTACTAAGGCAGAACTTGGAATTGATAATAGCAGCTTGTGGTGTGTGCTTATACTCATGCAGTTACGATGTGGTCAGTAACTGTGTAAACAGTAGTAAAGAAATAATCAAAAATTCATTACAGCAAAATACTAATTTACTTGGCTTCCATTTTAGGAGATGGTAATCTAATTATGTACCCATTATTAATATGTTGGCTATTATTATTGCATCAAATTAGAGTATTTGAGGCTTTCCTGGACAAGGAAAGTCATTCTCAGCTTCCTAGTGTGTGGTTTATTCTCTTTGTGTATCCTTGACAACATGCTATGCAGTTTTCTTTATAGTTTCCTCCTGTATTTTTTCTTCTTTCATTCTGTTACCATAAGGTCTTCAGTGTGTGAGATGAGGGGCTTTTTAAACTGTGTTTGGTTTTCTTCCCAGTATGTTGAAAGATTGACCAATTTATCCAGAGTATGCATCTTGTCAATTTACAATTGCAGTGCTGCCCCCAGCTGGTAAATGTGATGGACCTGATGTAATTAGATTAAATCTTCATTTAAATGCATGGCATAGTTTTAATAGATTAAAAACACTTGGAAGTTAATGAATTATTAAATTTGTCATGGCTTAACCCCAGCTGGAACCACACAGCCAGTCACTCACTCACTACCTCCCGGTGGAATGGGAGAAAGAACTGGAATACAAGTAAGAAAATTCAGATGGTTCAGATAAAGACAGTTTAATAAGTAAAGCAAACGCCATGCACACAAAGCAAAGCAAGAATTGGTTCACCACTTCCCATGGGCAGGCAGGTGTCCAGCCAGGAAAGCATGGCTCTGTCATGCAAAACAGTGAATTGGGAAGACAAATGCCATCACATTCCCCTTCTTCCTTCTTCCCCCAGTTTTATGTGCACCCCAAGCCTCCTCGCTGATGGAGTGGGGTGAGAGGCAGAAAAGGCCTTGAGTCTGTAAGCTGCGCTTGGGAATAACCAAGACATCCCTGAATTATCAACATTTTCCAGAACAAATCCAAAACACAGCCTCTACCAGCTACTATGAAGAAAACTAACTCTATCCCAGTCAAGCCCAGTACAAAATGAAAAGGATATTGCCATTTAAATTTTTACCCACAGAGGTGCATCTACTAAAGCCAGAGTAATATTGTTAAACATTGTGAAATAAGTGGAAAAATTATCAAAATTTTTATTAATATCTCAGATTATATGTTTGTATTTTTTGGTTGCTTCCAGTGTTTGCTGTAGTCTGTTATTCTCAGCCATAAGTATTTTGAATTTGTGATTAGCATCTGTGAGAAACATGTTTGGATTTTTTAACCTAGGTTTATGTGCAGCACGACTTTTTTAAAATCTTGATGCATTTTATTTTGTTACCTGGTGGCAACGCTACCATAATATTACTTGGAGATACTACAAGAAATGGTGACTCATTTTTGAAGCATTTGTATTTTGAAGGGAGTGCACTCAATATTTCAAGCAGAAGAAGGTGGATCAAGCATAAAGCTTGGATACAGCTAGTTTAACAGCTGTGTCTACCTATGCATATGGCCTGCAATACTGCAATATTTTTAGTATTTAAGACTCATTCTTTAGTGTGCTGTCTTGGAATACTCTTGGACAGAAAAGCTATCTCAATCATGTAAACAGGTGACTTACCCAGATTTCTGTAAAAGTTTAAATTTTGAGCAGTCACAGTGTTTCCTGAGTCCCTCTTGATATACTTGACTGCTTTCTAGAGTAGTTCTGCTCTGTAGGGATTTTTCTGAGTAGATTGAGCTTATGTTAGTGGTGAAGAATTGAATTCACATATCTGAACACAGAACCTAACACTTCCTAACCCATGAAGGCACTCTGTATTGGTTGTCTCTGGTGCACTGTAGGGTTTTGTGACTGAAAATGTATTTTCGTATTTACTAATACTTCACTATTTTTGTATATAATTAATTTGCAGGTTACAATGTTGTAGTAAATATTCCCAAAGGAGCAACAAACATTGATATTCAACAGCACAGCTACTCAGGAAAACCAGAAGATGACAACTACCTTGGTAAAAGCCTCCTTTTATGTGTACAACATTGATGGATGGTTTTGTGCTTTTGACAGAGATCTGCTCTGGATGTATATTATGAGAAATCTGATAAAGACATTGGAAAAAAAATATAATTATTTTGTATATTCATTGGCCTGGGTCTCTCTGTAAATCAGTAAGATGTTAAGGTTTCTAGTTCTTAGATGAGTGTGTTCATTCATCAGAGAATAAGAATTATAGCACCTTGCATCATTTTGTCAATTTTTCACTTTGTTGTCACGATGTTAATTTGAATGCCACAAGTGAGCTCAGGAATAATGCAGGTATTTGTTGTTTTACATCTTGGAAGCATTTACTTTGTTTATGAACAAAACAGTTTGGCCATCAGCAGACTTACCAGTTGTCTCATATTTCTCTTTTTCTATTATATCTGGGACATAAAGAGTATAAAGGTCATCACATGCTGATAGATTTGCAAGTGTGTGTAGGCAACAAAGAAGTCATAAGTAGGTCCTACCAAAAATGTTGGTTGTTCTATTTCACAGTAGTTACATTGTATCTGAAGTGCCTGAAAAAATATTGAAGCATATTTGCCTCCTGTCTCTTCTTCCATTGTCATCCTAGCCAACAAACTTCAGAATTCTCAAAATGTTTTCCTTGTCACCTGCTGCCCAGAAGCAACCCTTGCCCCCTGACATTAGCTTCCATTTCAAATGTAGTTATGCCTGAATAGCATCTTGTACTACAAATTTTACCTTATTTTAAAAATGTTTAACTTGTCATTAATCTTTATTATTGCAAATAAGTCATTGTATTAAATTACTATGATAAATGCCTAATAATTTCTTTTTATTTTAAAATTTACTTTTAAAACCCACATGACTAGAAGTAGCTATAGCAAATACAAGGATGGGGGCTGTAGAATAGGGCAGAAATACCAATAATTATTGTTTCCTTCTGCAGTAGCAGAACCTAGCCAAATTTAAAAGTTAGGACTGCAGTCAGCAATGCAGCAGAACAAATATTTAAGTACTATAATGCAGTGAAAATGCATGACTTAGAAAATCCATGACCACTGCTCAGGTGAAAGCTATGATGATTACAGCTGAATTATTAATTTGAACTGTTTGATACAACTTTTTACATTGACTACAACAAAGCTACATGTTGGTGAGATTCTATTGATGGAATGTTTTAACTAAATAGATTTCCAATATTTTATTTCTCTTGCAGCTTTATCAGATGCCCACGGACATTTTATCTTGAATGGAAATTTTGTTGTAAGCATGTCTAAGAGAGAAATCAATGTACAAGGAGCCATTTTCGAGTACAGTGGTTCAAACAATACAATAGAACGAATTAACAGCACTGATAAAGTTGAAGAAGAACTAACTTTACAGGTGCAAGTTTACTTTTCTCAGAAGTTTGAAAATTTCCTACATGATCATTATATTCATAACTTTATGTTCAAATTCACTGAAAAACAGCTATCATTTTATCTCAATCAAGGTTTTGTGTGTAGGGAATTTATACAACCCTGATGTGCGTTATTCATTCAATGTCCCGATAGAAGATGGAAGTGATCTGTTTACCTGGGATCCTTATGGACCCTGGCAAGATTGCAGCAGGATGTGCCAAGGTACTGTGAAGTACTTTTTTTCACCAGAACCAAAGACCTTATGGGATTTAGGAAGGGACTCACCTTAAATTCTCTGACTTTTCACCATTACTTGTAAGGAAGAGACTTGTTACCCTCAGTAACCTTTAAGTGCACAAAGCCTTTAAGGACAGAATAGCTTCTGATTTTTTTTTTGCTGTTTTTAGTACTTATGCAGTACAATTCTGTATTCAAACCTACATTTGGAGACATAGGAGCAGTTTATTAAAAAAAGTTTGGATCAAATCTAATACATTCTTATAAAGTGGTATTGTATGTCTATTAATATTCATTAGGCTTCCATTACACCATTTCCAGGTGATAACTGGTTTGTCTTGTGTCTTTCGTACTTATTTATATGTCTTTTTTTGATTATCTGCTACATGGGATGATGCTGTTTAAAGATATATTTGACTATTTTAAACTGTTACTCTCTAGGCCATTCCAGTGTAAAAATAAAGCCACAGCATTTATGAAATGTGTATATATAAAAGTATATGTACACAGATTTTTGACAAATACTCTTATTAGTGGGTGCTAAAAAAGCCTGAAAATATGTGATGGTGACTTTCTTCTGGTTGTATACATGCTCATGTGCTAGAGAAGAAGAGCTGTTAACTGTGATATTTCTCCCAGAACTCCAGATCTTTTTGGTCCCCTGTGATCAATTTTTCTGCTTCTTAAAGGGAAAGGATCACAACATCTAAGATAGCACGGTGGTTTAGGAAATATGTTAACTAGCAGGACATACATGATGTGTTTGGAATACTTAGCCTGATGAGTAAGTGGACTGTTGCACTTCGGTAGTTCTCTGGAAGTTGATATCCCATGAGACCACTCTAGGACAGCTGGGAGGTGGAGAAGGTGACTGGAAAAGGTTGTTCTCCACCTGGAATGTAGTGAGCTGCACAAAGGAGCATGTTTGTGCAGAATCTGCTGTGTACAGCAATTTGTGTTAATGGGGCATCTCAGTTCCTAACTGATTAATGGAATCCATAAGACAGTCTTTCTTAATTTAGCCCTTTATTTACTTCTGATGCTTTTTCAAGGTATTCGAAGAAGAAGAATGACATGTATACGTAAAAGTGATCGTGTGGTAGTGTCTGATCAAAGATGTGAACTTACACCCACTGTACCAGGTGTCTTTGAGGAGTGTAATACAGAATGTGAATTAAGGTAAAAAATGTTCCCAACTGATGGAGTTATTGTGGTTTTATATGCTTTTATTGACTGACATTGAAACAAGTAAATTCAGATTGCTTTATCCTCTGTCCCTTCATCCCTCTCTACCTTCTTCATCTTTCCCATCTCTCCTTGTTTTCCTTAAGTCTGTTGGTGTAATGGCTTTATACGCGATATTTACACCTTCAACTCCACATAGAACTAGGGTACTTTTCTAATTTTTATTGGTAAAGTACAAAATCTCTTGTTTGAATTGTGAATATGTTCTATATATTCTGGCACAAAAACTTATATTGCTACATGAAATACATTTTCCACCAGAATTGTATCCACAACTGGAAATAATTTGAAACAGACTGGTGTTTTTGCACTCCAAGATAGCCCACACTGAAATATTCAGAGGATGAAGAGTTAGAATTATAGCTTACATTTTTCAAAGTCACCTAGGGGATTAAGACGAGAGATCCTTTAAATTTAAAAAAGTTCTTTTAAACCTATAAGTCAAATTCTTTTATATTGCTTTCAAGAGATAGAGTTTATGGTTTTATTTGTTCCCTGAAATGCATATCTATATTTACCTTTTGATTCTTGGTACACTCTCTGAGTGCTCTAATTGCCATGGTCATATTTTTTAAAGCATAGTTAGCTTTCTATAACAGTTTGTCATTTTAGGTGGCACAGTGTTGGCAAAAGTGACTGTACATCGAAGTGCGGTCCAGGACATCGGTCTGTTGAGATCCACTGCATGAAGTACTCCATTGCAAGAGGACTCAGTGCTCCAGTGGAGGATAAGTACTGTGCTGATCAGCAGAAACCACCAGCCAGAGAGCCTTGCCATGGTGACTGTACCTTAAAAAGCTGGCACTACACAGAATGGTCAGAGGTACAGATTTAAAACTTTTATGATTGTACCATTATAGTTCTGGTTAGCATTCAGACAAAATGTTTAATCCTCTATATTTTTTTTCTTTAATAACTAAAAGAAAGCAATGTTTTACAAATACGTATATGTAAAATCAGCTAATACCAGCCTTTATATTTCCGCAACTTCCTTATATTTTTATAAGAATGGATAGCTTTTTTTGCATCTTGGTTTTGGATGTCAGCAGTGAAGGTCTGGTAAATAAAGGTGTATATTTTATTTACTTAATAATTTAATTCTGTGCAATTTTGATTTTGGTCTTCATCAGGGCTTTGTCTTGGAACAATTATACAAAGTGCTGAATTTATCTCAAATTAACATATTAGCATTCTGTGGATTAAATGGAGGATGCTTTTGTCTGGCACAATCCTTAACATCTTTTACCTTTAAGGCTGATAATGTATTTTGGCCTGGTTTTATTGTCTTGTTTCCTGTTTCATAACTATACAGTGTTCCAGGAGCTGTGCAAGAGGTGTCAGAACAAGAGAAGCTTTTTGTATGAACAACTTGGGACGTCATCTTCCTGACAGAGAATGCCAGGAACTTCCAAGAGTTGTAACACAGAGCTGCAATGAATTCTTATGTCCAAGCTGGTCAGTTACTGACTGGAGTGAGGTAATGAAACTTTGTAAAACTTAAAGTACATTTGGTCCTGGTCATCGATATTAAAATAAGCTGCATTAAGTGTTTCGGGGTTTTATTTTATTTTGGGCCGCACAGTTATGAAAGTTCTTAAGTCCTATGACTTGTCTGATACGTATCACACATTTACAACTGGCATGAGAACTTCTGTAAAACACTCCTGAAATTTATTTTCTCCTTAATTTTGTTACATTAAAATGAGGTAGTGAAGATACGTAAAGTAAATGTATTTGCAGTAATTTGCATACCTTCCTTTTTTATGAAGCAATGACAACTACACAGCCAACTGTTTAATAGAATTATAATAATTTTATTATCGATTAGATGGATATAAAAGAATTGTGGACAGTTTAAACATTTTTCCAGTGAAAACTGTGATATATGCACTATTATTGTATTGGAAATAAATGATCTGCACATAGTTTTCATCATTTGCAGCTTTAGAATCTTAATAGTAATTTCTTTGTATTAGCACTTGAATTGAACTTAACAGAAAATGAAAAGTTCATTAAAAAGTAGGGTTTTTTGGACTACTTACAGTCATGGAATATTTTTGTTATTTATGTGATTTCTAAAACTCAACAAGTTACTGAAAGAAATTGAAGCCTTAATGCGGATTCATGTCTCTGCAAACTGATGTTTATAATAATTTTACAGTGTCCTGTGACATGTGGCAGAGGAATGAAGCATCGTCAAGTCTGGTGCCAACTTAATGATGAGCAACTGAGAGATGATTTCTGTAACCCAAATGACAGACCAGAGTCAATAACACCGTGTGAACTTCATGAATGTGCATCTTGGCAAGTAGGGCCTTGGGGATCAGTGAGTACATAAGGATTTCTGGCTTCTTGTTTTATAGTTCAGGATATGAGTAATCACAAAACAATACTTTTTAAACACATTAGTTGAATCCTAAGCAGTTGTTTGTGTTGAATTGATTCACATGTTTGTTTGCAGGGTCCTATTGGCTATCTTAACTTCACCCATATTGAAGTTAAATGCCTAAAATAGTAATTGGTCCTGAACCTTAATGTCAAAGATGTTTTATACATCAGTGTATTACATCACCAGAATAATGAAAATGAGGGTAGCAAACTGTTCAGATGAACAAGACAGGTAAAAGACCAAGTATTTATAGGTAAGTGGGCATATTCAAGTGGTAGCTTCAATTAATATCGATCAATCTTCAATCTACAATATACTTCAATTGGTACAGATCAATCTTCAATCTACAATATACCTCAATCAATCATAAACATGTGTATGCTAATAATAGCAGGGAAAAGGACTTAGTATTTTATTGTTACATTTTGGTTTTGCCTTCAGTGATATAAGATCTGCTGTCTCTTTATGTGAAAGTGCTGTTGAAAAATATGTTCCTGTGTTTACATTCTCATTGAATGTAAGCCAAAGTGGCTGCTAACACTGGTTAAGTATCTGATGGTCTGCCACAAAGGAAGTTAACACCATCTCAGTAGTCATCCCTATTCATTCTAGAAAGAATTGCAAAGTAGAAAATGTAATTAAAAATGAAATTTGGTTATAAATAGCACTATTTCAAGTGTGTGAAACTCCCACCTTCAACAGTGTGCTGTAACGTGTGGACGTGGATACCAGGTACGCGCAGTCAAATGTGTTACTGGGACGTACCACGTTATTCTGAGTGACGACAGGGAGTGCAATGCTGCCACTCGTCCTAGAGACAGTCAAGTAAGTTAAAAAACACCTCTACTTCTCTGTCAAAAGCGGCTGAATGCAACTCTTTTCTACTGACTCTGTGTGGGAAGTCGGAGGACATCACTTCTAAAATGTGAACAAAATACTGAAACTCTATGCTTTTCTTCACAAACGTCAAATTTTGCCTAGGGAATTAAGTAAAAGAAGGGTAATTTTAAGATAGGTTTGAAAGTTGGTATTTGATTTTGATAGAGTATATGACTTCAAGGAATCCAAAGGCCTGTGATTATTTGGCAGGAGGGGAAGCTCCAACATGTGGAATATTGTAAGGACACTGCTTGCCATCCTGCTTAATAAATAGTGCCCAACTGGTTTCTTTAATAAGCTTCTAAATATAAAAGCCAGTTAATTGATGTAGTTTATTTCCACTTAGATGTGCAAACACTGGGTTTGATTATCCTTTGCATTTTTAATTGTGGTACCTGTTTGGCTACTGATTGAAACTGGGCAAATTTATGTTCTCAGTAGCTGAAGGTATAAAGGACAGGATAGCACAGCCACTGTCTTTGCTTGGTCCTTCTGTGCTGCCTGTGGCTCTGAAGCAGGAAACTGTAATGTCTATGCTCCTTCTCTCCAACAAGTTGGCCAAAACTGTTCTTTCTCAAAATGCCAATATTATTAGTTATTGCTAATGCAGTTTTAAGATCAAATAAATTTTCTTTGACACTCCATTTAAAACAAAGCAATTCAATGAAAGGTCTTTGAATAATTCCAGGAAAAATGTAAAAGATGGTATTTACATGTTAATTAAATGCTAACCATTTGCTTTACATTTGGCTCTTCCAAAGTGTATATTTCAAAAGGTGTTTTTTTTTTTCCTCACCCCCACAGGAATGTGAATTGCCCTCTTGTCCAGAAAATACAAAATTATGGACTACTTCACTTCCTCTAGTTCATGTGGGGAAGGTGACCCAATGGAGATATGGATCATGGACCCCAGTATGTGATACAGCAGTCACACCTTGCAAGGCATCCCTCCACTCATGCACCCATTTTTCCATGAAGCTTTCATTAAGATATTTTTCAGATTGAAATCTGCTTGGAATAGATTAAAAAGGAGTTCTAATATTTTCTTAAGAAATGAAACTGTTCCTTAAGGAGCAGATAGACACTTCCAGCAAACTGTGTGCTTCAAATTCAACCAGGAAAAATAATAGGAATAAAAGCAGAATTCTAGGAGCTGGGGTTCTGAGTGAAATAGTTTTTGTATGATTGACAGTGCACTAGGAAGTGTTTTTTAATGTAATTGAGCAATTTCTAAGTATTTGGAGCATCTTTGATTTTAAAATATTATTTAAATCTTTTATGTGAAGAGTAATGCTAAACAGTTGGAGTCTTTAAAGATCTAATTTGACAATTTTTTGTAAAATAAGCATTAGTGAAACAGTTCCTACATAAATTTTCTTCAATGTAAGGTTTTTACTTTGATAATGTTGAAAATTAGTTTTACTTGATCGCAATGAGAAAATCTAAAATTATCTATGAAATGTGGATGTGACTGTTAATCCCTTGAGATATTTAACAAAGCATATAGTACAGTTATAATATAGTTATATACAGTATATATAGTACAGTAATATAGTTATATTTTTGCCCAGCTATTTCAAATAAATAGCAGTAAAGGGTACATAAACTGAGGCTACTCAGCAGCCCTTCATTAAGTCCACGTTGAACTTCTCAGCTATAAATGCATCAGAAGGGGCTCAATGGAATCTGCTAATACAAACCATCATGGCAAATGGATTGTTAATATCAGTTTTTATTTTAACAGTTCCTGTAAATATTGCATCCCCATGTTTCTGTTGCTATTTGCAATTGTGTAATTCTTCCATGTTGTAGTTTAAATGTCTGTTTATATACACTGAAATACTTTGTGAGAATTAAGGCCACGCAATTCAGTTCCAGGCCAACAGAAACTATGTTATTATTTTAAATGCTTGCATGATCTTGTTTTAGTCTCCTAAAATGCGATGACCTTGAATTGTTCACTGACAGTGCTCTGCATCCTGTGGGAAGGGCGATCGTGCTCGCTATGTGAGTTGTAGAGATGCTCATGGAGAGATAGCAGATGAGTCTTTGTGTGCTCATTTACCACGACCAGCTGAAATTTCAAGCTGCTTTAGCCCATGTGGAGAGTGGAAAGTTGGAAATTGGTCCCCTGTAAGTATTAATTGGAACAATTTTCTAATGTGTGTATTTAGATTTTTGGCCAAGTCTCTGTTTAGAAATTGAGAGTCCTTTTTTTCATCCCTTGAAAAAACAAAGTATATGTTTGTTCTTCTCAAAAGTAAATATAAATGCATTTGTTTATTAATCACCAATTTTCTGTGACAAACACTGTGCTAATCTTTTGGTCAGTGTACAGTTACGTGTGACAGTGGAATAGTAACAAGACAAGTCATCTGTGTCAATTATCATCAGCAAATCAGTGAGAATTACTGTGATCCTGAAGGCCGACCTCCTAAGGAACAAGAATGTAACATGCCACCATGCCCACCAGTTTATCATCATGTTCCAAAACTACATGACCATCCAAGCCATTTTCCAGGAGCAGGTTACCTCCCAATACACCCTCCACAAGACAGTTTAAACCAGTGGAACCGTCCTTCCGTGGGAGGATATCAATGGAGAACTGGACCCTGGGGAGCAGTAAGAAATTTTTTTAGAATATATTAATTTGTGCTGTCACACGTGTGTTAACATTTCTAGAAATGTTATTGCAGTACAGATTTGGTCAAAACAAAAGCACATTCATTTTAAAAAGTATTGTTATTCTTGTTCTTATTATTATTCAAAACATATTAAATTCTGAGGGTAATTTTTGTGTGATTTCAAACTTAAAATACTTCTATATAGTAGTCATTTTTATTTGAAAAGTTCAGTTTTGAGAGTTAAGGTTTAAAACCAAGCGTCTGTTTTAACCAACATATTTTATATTTCTTTGATCATGCAATGGCAAAATGTATTTTTACCTGTTTTGGTAGTGTTCTAGTACTTGTGCAGGTGGATTTCAGCGCCGAGTTGTAGTATGCCAAGATGAGGAAGGAAGAAGTGCCAGTAATTGTGACGAGGCAACAAAACCTTCTGAGTCGAGACACTGCGATTCTGGACCCTGCCCACAGTGGAACTTTGGGAACTGGGGAGAAGTAAGAGCATTTCATTTACAAAGGGGAACATTGTTTACTACATGAGCTTAGAAGCAGAAACTTAATTATGTGATCGTGAGTGGAACTGAACACCTTGTTTTTACTTATTTAATAGAGTTTAAAATTTAAAAAGAATGAGTTTCAGCCTGTTTATCTAACCTTTATTCTTTGATCAAATCCAGAACTGTAGTGGAAATACGAGTTATGTATTTTGGATGTATATACATCCAAAAGAAGTAAGTACTGTGGGAGGCTAAGGATATACAGCATCAACAAATCATATAGTTGTTGTACAACATGTAACTTGAGGCACAGAAAATTATATTCTATTACAAAAAGCTGGATTGTATGTGGAAAAACCACAGTGCAATAGCACTAGTCTAAGAAAAAAAAATGAGTATAAGAAGCTGTAGAGAAACTTCCTTCCATGTAATTTCATAGGTGCTAACAATAGTAACTGCAAGTAGTAGTGGTTACAGAGTTGTAGTTACAGATTAGAAGTATGGAGATAGGATCATGCATGTAAAAGTTGTGCCTGGATTAGAACATTTTGATGACACATTCGATGTGATTGGACATCACCATGCTGTGTGATGTCATATCTTGACCACACACTCCTGCTCAAATGCTACAGAAAGAGTTAAAGCTGATTATTTTTGCATTTATTCTAATATAATCTCCTGTGATTCTTGCCCACTTTTCTTACTTTTGCAAATCAGTTACTGGAACTGAAAAGAGAAGAAAAATTGGTTGAGTGACTATTTGTTTTACCTTTTTTCTCCTTGTTTTGGCCCGATTTAGCCATTCAGTTCTCAAGGTCAGTCTAAGTGTCATATTTTTTCTGTCCACAGCCATAGACTTGGGATACAGCTCATGCAGATGATACAGTATTTTTTTTCTAATTTAGAATAATTGAGGATACAATAAAAAGGTTTGAACTGTTATAGATTGGCTTTAAGAGCTCATTAGGAATGAGAACTGCTATTGAAGAATTACAGGCTAACTGAAACACATCCTATCAGTATTTTACACTTAGTCTGTATAAACTGGACTGTGTAAAAGTGTGCTCAGTATCTGAGTTTTCTGCCACTGTCTGGCAGGGAAAACTACTTATAAGACAAATTTCTATATTTTCCTCGTATTAAAGAAAGAGATTCATGCACATTTATTCTCACAATTACTTCTCCTTAATGGAGTGTCTGTTACTGAGACTTTCTGCAGAAAATCACTTGATAAACCATAAAAATGTCATTTGGTAAAGGTTTTGGTGAGAGAATTACATGAGATTAGACTTTTAAGTCCTTATTCTTGAAAAGAGAATCCAGGGAATATGGAAATAGACATAGTAAATAATGTGATGTACTGAAGATTGCTATAAATTTTGGTTTGATGGTATGGGTTGACTCTGTTAATAAAATTATTGCATATCAATTTCTGTGTTTCAGTGTACTCAGACTTGTGGAGATGGAATAAAGACAAGACTGGTGATTTGTCAGCTTCCCACTGGCCAAATGTTGGGTGATCAAAACTGTGAAATTCTAGACAAGCCACCTAACATGGCACAATGTAATGTCCATTCTTGCCCTGGTGATGTTTCTTGGCATCGGGGACCGTGGAAATCGGTACGATAGCATTCAATAATACTTTTTGCTTTCTTGTTCTTTCTGTTATTCTATTTCCCCGTGTCTTTTAAAGATTTTTATGTCGTTTTTTAAATTTGATAACAGTGAAATAATAACGCGTGTGGAATATTGTCAATGTAGTTTTATAGAGAAATTGTTCCTGCAGTCATAGAATTGAATGAGAAGCAGCCATTTCCTTCAGTGGGAACAATATCATGGTCTCTAAAGCATCATAGGGAGTATTTAGAAAATTACCAGAAATCATCATAACTGAATACAGTACCTAATAGGAACCCATTTGGAAGGGTTACAATTTGATATGTGTTTAAATTTACAAGTTTATGCTGTAAATTATGCTGTAGTATTATCTACATATTTATATTTACAAAAACACCCTAAACTTTTTAGTGCATAACTTTTTTCCTATAGTATATTTAAGTATAAAATAACTCACATCCATGTATATTATACTCTGTCATCAAACATTTTGCTCCGTGTCATTTGTACATTTGTGTATAAAAGTTTATATTAGTGGTTTTAAAACAGGGACTAATTAAAGTTATCTATGTATAATTATGTATGTAACTATAATATGTTATTGTCTACATGTCACTGTCTGTTAATGTGTAAAAATGCCTACTGCAATCACCATTAATCTTTAAAATTGCCACTAGCAGATTATTAACATACTGAAGTAATCATAGCAAGCTCTGCAGTATAGAGCACATTATAATTCCCAAGCTGTGAATTTGACAACAATATTGATTATTGTGCTAAATTCTAAGGGGAATAAAGGCAATCAAAGGAGGTTGGATCCAGTTCTGGTTCCATCAAAATCAGCAAAATGCCTGTCAGTGACATCCCTGAGAGATGGTCTGGGACAACACTTATTTGGGTTGTTTTATTAATAAAATTGTGTAATTTGTCTCTTTTAATTAATATGGCAGCATTTTAAAAAAATGTCCAATTACAACTATAACAATTGCTAATGTTTATGTAAGCTATTCTAATTTATTGCAGAGACTGTAAAATGTAACTTTGATTTAACAGTTTACCACAGTTATCTCTTTCTTCCACTACACAAAGCAGAGTTTAGGGTTTGTGTTTAGCAGACACCAGACTATCTTATTTAGCCATTTTCCAAATAATTAGCGGTGACTTGCTAATTAATATTCATCAGATGTTGAGAAGACAAGCAGGGTTCTGCATACAATTGCTTTTGAACTCAAATTTTGTTTTCCTTTCAGATCAAGAATTATTCACAACCTGTTTGTTCTCTGAATAATTCAGTTTGCCCTATATTAATAGATTACCTATAAGATCTTGAATTGTAAATGCTGTGTATGGCTCAGTTTTATAAAGATTTTCATGTTGGTTTATTTCTCAAGTGACATAAAAAGCCATTTTAATCCTTCAAAAACTAAGTTTAGAATGTATTCGGGTTATCAGAGAGAGAGGCCTATTTTATATATAATTGCAAGCTCTATGGTTAAGCCATAAAATATTTAATTTCATCACACTATCTCATGCTGCAGAAACAAACATAGCAGATTCAGGAAATAAAAGCAGGCTCACATATTATGCTGTCATTTAAATAATTTAGCTAGTTTGAATGCTACCAACACAGAGAATTAGTTGGTTTTTGTTGCTGTTTCCGCAGAGCCGAATTTATTCATTAAGGATGACTATTAGGAAGGAGCAGTAAAACTTTATTCACTGGAATTCTGTTGTAGCCTAGTACAAACAGCATTTTCTAGCCATGGTTGACTAGTGATTTTTTAGTTTGGCAATAGATCGTGGCCCTGCTTATCTTCCACATTTCTGGCATAAAATATGTTCTAATATAGCAACTGTTAATGACTAGATGCTCTCTGGCTGCTCAAGTCCTCAAGCCTGTCACATCTACACTTACCCCCATCTCTGTAAGATTGCAAAAACTAGACAAATAACTATATTTTTCACAGAAGTATTGAGTAATATTTCTGTGCCAGGTGAGCCATGCATTGAGCTTTTGTGTCTACTAGTGGGATTCCAGTGTTAAAAGCTAAGCAGAAACTGTCATGCAAGACTAGGTGATCTTGGAAGTAATTTCCAACCTCCATGATTCTGTGATTCTAGCTGTCTCTATATATTTGAGAACAGAGGACTTTTAGCAGTATGCTTTCTAAGTACATTTGTTTTATTATTATAGTTACTGATTAATTTTACACAACATAATTAACACAAAACATATCTTGTAAATGCGCAAAAGGGTTCTTGCAAGGAAGGTTCAGTTTATGACCTGAAGTCAGAATTTTGGTAGATGCTTTCTGCAGTTTAGCAGCTGCTGGCTGTTACACTTCATAGTGTCTGTCAGTGGCTACTGGAGCTCACCCTCACAAAGCTTAAAGGCTGTGTTCCCCTCCTGATCTGTGCCCCTGGTTCCTGAAGTTGTCCAAATGGATGTGACGCAAGTAAATCTCAAATTCTAAAGGTTTATACCTTTAATTTTTTATATATTTTCTAAAGTTTTTAGGAAGCTTGGGCTGGAATTACACTTGAGGAATAGAATAGGCTATTCATATATAGGAAGACAATACCTTCAGGCTTTGCATAGTGAGGAAAGTTTGTTCACATTTTTGGACAACAAGAATTTTGATTAATTGAGGAGTTTGATCTTATTTTTGGCCCTCTGTACTTTTTCAGTGCCTGCAAAAACTCTTGAAGATCCAGGTACCAAACAGCAAGGTTTCTGCTTAGGCAGTTCATGGTAGCAGTTGAAGCTTTGTATTTCATTTGGGCAATCAGTTCTTGTATGAGTGTTGGTAGTTACCTAATTTTATCATGAAAATTTTAACCAGATATGTCTGAACTTGAAATATGTTTGGTTCTCATCCTTTCTTGTTTCTTTGGAAAGAAGAGATAGCTCCTTACAAAAGATAATTTTTTTTTGTTTGAAATGTTTATAAAATAAAGGTTTTCATTCTTTTTCTTTTCCTCACTTTTAGAATTTTTATGTCATTCATAAATATTACTTTTGATTTCAGAGAAAATAGGCATGAAAATAATGGATTATTTTCAAAGTTACCCTGAAGTCTCAGAAATGAGTTACTGCCATTTCTTACTCCCCTTCAGACACATGATGTAATATTCTTTAAACTGGCTGTCTTTGTAGTGCTTCAGTTTTCTACTTACTTGCTCTAGAATAATTTAGACGTAATTCTGTCTTTGCAGTAGTGGAAGAAATCTACTATTAATTTTTAAGTATATGAATCTATTTTTTAGAAGTAGTCCCAGTTCCCTTGCAGTGTTATTACTGCCAGGCATCCCATAGACTTCTCCAGGAGCAGAAGCAGGCCAAACTTGCATACAGAAAATATTTATTTGTTTTCATTTTAATGCAAAAATTCTTGCTATGTATGATAAGTGCCTTCATTCACTTTTTCTAGTGTGTAAAAAGTATTTATATATTTTAAAATAATCTTTTATATTAAAAGGGAATTCAGAATCAGTGAACTTGGTTTTCAAAACCGCCTTCAGTTTTTTACCTCTACTTCTGCTGCTGCCTAATGTTGAACTTCAAAATACCTCATTGCCAATACAGCACATTAAATTATAATAATAATATCCCACTGCCTGAAATCTTGATGTTAGCATCTGCTATTCATTTTTTAAAACTTTGGAAGTGGGAGGGGGGCCTTATCAGAGATAACTGATAGCAGATGTCACTGCCCAGATAATGTCATCAAACAGTCTTGGGGTAGTGAATTTAATTTCAGGTCATTCTGATAAAAATGAAAGAAAATACTTGTTTCCAAAATTCAAAAACAAAATATTTGTGTAATGTTCATCAAGAGGAAAATCTTCTGTTTGGTGCTATGTTGCCTGTATAGCTTGAAATAATAAATAAGTTATAATGTATGTGTAATAATTTAATTTAATGACTGTAACTTGTGCCTGTGAAATACAGTTGCATTTTAACCCTTCTTTTTCATGCATGTTGTGTGGCTTTGTGTTTATATTTATTGTGCTCTTTATTAAGGAATATTAATGTTTAAAACCCTTAAAAAATAAAGGGTGGGACAGATACTAACCACTTTTGCTGAAAGTGAGGGTTTTCTTTAACCTGTGTGTTGAAATTAACTTCATACATACTTCAGTGATATTGTTTTCATGGGGAAAGCTCTTATATTTGGACACAAAAAAAAATAGTTACTGTTACAAGCAGTGTTGATGCCATTGACCAACTGGACTGAAATAGATTGTCTGTGATGGCAAAGCTGAAAGATCCTAGCTCCAGAATCTTTTGCTGGAGCTGTAATTTTGTGGCCCAGTCCCCTCCCACTTAGTGAGTGACAAAACACAGAGAAGAATGAGGATCACAATATAATGCTCAATTCTTAATGTCAAAGACATAACACGGTCTTTACATTCCTAAAATACTTTTGGCAGGAAGAGGTTTGCAGAACTTTCAGACCTTCCACTTAGAAAGAGGACAAGTAAGAGTGGAACATAATCAAAATAAGAACAATAAGTAATAATAATAATAATAATAAACTCAAGTGCACACCAAAAAAAAAAAAAAGAACAAACCAAAAAAAAAACCAAAAAACAAACACAAACGCAAAACCTCAGCAACCAGAATATAATGAAAGGAGAAAAGAAGCAGGTCATGTGTAACACCATGCCTAAATACATACAGCCATTTAATGAGAATGAAAGGAATGTGAAGCTACTGGTGTATTTATTAGAACTTTCAAAAAAGCTGAAGGGTTCTAGTTGGTCAAATCCTTGAAAAAATCATTCTTAGCTGCTTGTGTGTGTGGCAGCTTCGAAAACCCTAGCCAGAACTCATAAATGTTGGTTCAAAGTGGTTTTGGAACTCAGATTTAAAAGTTATTTTATATATATATATATATATAAAGTATTAGCAATTGTGGGAGAGTGGTGACTCCCCTAAGCCAGACTGCTCTGTTGATCAGTGTATGTTCTAGCATGCATCTATTTATGGCCCTTTCCCTTCAGTGACAGCAGGATCAAACACTTAGATTTCCTGCTGAATCAGTCCTCGAGAAGCTTCCATGCCTGTTCAGATTTATGTACAGGAAATGTAATGTTGGAAATATTGTTAGTAAATTGAAAATATACAGAAAAGTGGTTTAGGTTGAAAGGAAACTGGATTTCAATATGTGAAGGTAGGTAAAATGCTGCATTTCTCATCCAAAATATGCTCATATTCTCATGCTAAAATATTTAATGTAAATGGGGAGGGGTGTTAATTCATTTAGTTATATTTAGTTAAGTGCTATAGAAAAAGTTGTATTTTCTATGCTTCTGAGAAGTTTAAAAAATTTCTGACAATACTGTATTGTGCCAGCACATATTGCTTTTTTTTTTCAAGTTCTTTAAAGTTTAAATACAAAATCTTAGATTTTAAATCTTAGTATTTGTCATTCCTTTAATTTCTGTGCTACTGTTTTGCTGTTGCTAACATGACGAAAAATGATAAATTAGAGCTTGCACTTGCTGGGATCCAGCATTTCTTTTGCTGATTTTTAGATTTTTGCAAATTCAGCTGAAACTAATTCATCTACTGTTGTAAAACTGTCTTGTGTCTACTTACTTTTGTAACTGGTTAATTGAAAAGGCCCTATTCCTTAAGATAATAAAATGAAGTTTTAAATAGTTAAAATATTACAAGAAAAGGCTTTTTAACTGTGCAATCCCTTTGTGGAAGTGTAGCTTCCATAATATCATCCTCCATCATATTAAAAATGTGCTCCAACTTTCATTGTGAAGACCTGTGAACAAAATGTCCCTCTCAAAGGGCCAAAGTTACTTTTCAGTGAGAGTGCAGATCATGTCATTCCTGTGCATTTGTTCTGTTTTTTCCAGCTTCACAGGAGTCTGGAGGCTAAACTACCTGTGATAGAGTGTTAAATTATGTCCAGTTTTTGGAAGCAATAAATGGACTAATTTTGTGTTGCTGTTTAGTTTTCGTGGAGGTTTTTGGACACAGCTGCTGGATGGACACAGATACATCTGTTATTCTCTATATGAAAAATGTGTCTGGAAATTTATCCATTTATTTGAAACAGAGAGAACTCCCTGCATTTCTTTTTCTCATGGTGGATTTCCTTAAGGTCTCCTGTCTCCATTTCTGCCAGCCTTCTTTCTTGATGCTTGCACTTTACTCATTGCCTCCAGTGCTTCTGCTTTCATGTAATTGCTTAAAAGTGTTACTAGTGCTGCATGGCTGTGAGGTGCAGAAGGATGAGTCTGGCTGAAGTCTGGCCAGGTCAGTGATGCTGTAATGGTGAAAGTGCCCATACAAAGCTCTTGCAGAAGGTATCAAAGGCACAGGGCAGGACTGCAATTTTGTGAATTTCACACAGATTTATACTCGTAGATTAGATTTTCAAAAAGACCTAGTGAGAGTCTAGCTCTGTTCCTGACTGCCGCTGATTTCAGAAGGAAAGGTAAGGCAGAATTATTTGTTGAGGGTATTGGTTTTGTTTTTTAATTTACTAATGTTTCTGTATTTTTAATTATGATTTGTCTCCGCCTGTTGTGTATATCATTCAACTGAAAGATGATAAAAGGTACACATAGCAGATAAGTTGCTGCAGGAATGCTGGCTGAACACAGTAGTTTATCTGTTTTCTCACTCCCAGCAAATAATAAGCTGATCATACTTTTCATTGTTTTAATATATTCTGTCATGAATGACAGTTTCAATGGTGCTTGAATGAGGGCTGATGGTAAAGTTTCTGGCAGAGAAACGTGCAGAACCTTCAGTGACAAATTTAAGACTGCACATGAGGTAGCTGAGCCTGCCAAATGGCTGCTGAAAGGAGGCAGAAATACCTCTTGGTTTCCTAATTCTCAAGTGGTAACCAGACAGAGGACTCAAATGAAGAGCATGTAAGACAGGATGAATAGCTAGATAATTCAATTTTTACTGTAAATGAGAGATGAAATGGAAGATATAAAGGAAGAGGTAAATGAGATAGCAGATCTGATGTGTCATCACTGTTGAATGAGAATTCATGAAAATAGGATTATTATTTTTAAATTTCCACCCACATTAACATCAACATAATCGATTGTTGTTTTGTTATTGCAATAGCTAAAAGCTTGTTTGAAAGTCTAATAGTGTTATATGAGTCATGTAGGTAAAACAAAGAGAAGGTTGCTGACTGGAAAAGCTCAGTCTCATTTATGAATACATGTAGACAGCATAGGCACAGTGGAGCCTGTCTGAGTATTGCAGTAGGTGGGGAGCTGAGCATAGTATCTCATGGGGAGTTGGTCTGCCCACGATCATGGTCTGGTTTTCAAATGCTCTGTAGCTGGCATCAAGAAGGATTGCAGGCTTTAGGCAGTGATGGGCAGAAGAGTAGTGTTCATCCTGAGGGGGAAAGACATGACAGGGCTTTCAAAGAAGGACATGGTCATCTGTTTTATTTGTTCTGAACTTGGAGAAATGCATAGTATTGAGATGTCAGAAAGGTAGGCCAAATTAAGTGTTACTCACTAATCTAACTGGAATGAATAAAAGGCATTCTGTAGATGATCATTAAGAGGAATCTCAAGGATTCTGGTTTTGATTTTTTCCAACAGCTGCAAAGAGTATGATTGTTCAACTGACATCCAGGCAGATTGCCATTTTCTGGCAGTAAGAATACTGCCAGCTGCACTGGACAAAAGAATTCAGATCATGTGGTGTCCACTTAAAAAAATATCATCTAAAGTTTCTCAGCATCACCAGCAGTGTGGCTTCTTCAGACGTGAAATCCTTTTACTTTCAATGTATGTGCTGATGGTTCTGACTTTGTTTTAATCAGGATGTCTTTACGTTTAAGAGGAATAGCACATTCCTAGTAGATGCCAGACATATCCTCTCATAGCAGTTTTTCCTTCCTGTTATCCACATCCACCCTAAAATCTGCCTTTTATTCCCCCATCATTCCTGCTTTTTTTGTGTTTGTATGTAGATGTATGTAGCTTCTCATTTATGTCCATCTGTTAAATAGATATACTTCAACATACTTGGAAAATTATTATTCAGAAGTTTTTTGTTACCCTTAAGATGAAAGTTGAAACAAAATTATCTAAAAAGGAGACCAATAGAAGCAGCTTTTTTATGGAGCAGACAATGCTCAGTCCAGACAGAAAAGGTATGGCTGGGGACCGTGGCCTGGTTAGATGACCTCAGAGAGTCACAGCAGTCTCTGTGCTCAGCTGCCACTTGCAAATAGCTGTGAGGTTGTGCTGCAGTGCACTCTGCTGTTAACATCCCCAGTACACACCTGGAAACCTCAGAAAAAAAGTGTGGATGGTAAAAACTTGGTGTGTGCCTGCTTCTCAGCTTGTTACACAGCCAGAATATGTAGGTAGACTGAAAGGGGGAAAAAAAGTAGAAGTTCCTCTTGGGCTGACTAGAGAAAAGGATCACTGCCTTCTTTTGTTTCTGAATTTAAATATTCCAATATTAGATGATGATAGTTGGAGCAGATTGTCTTCTGGTCCATTCCACTCAGGGCAGTAGGTAATGGCAGTTCCTTTGCACAGGGCCTGTCCTTCCTGAGCTACTGTGCTGAGGAGAATGGGTTCTGAAAAGTAAACTTAAAAATTTCCCTCATAAAAAATAATGAAAACTGACCTTCAACAATACTTTCCATTACAAAAGTCATGTATACTACACCACACTTGTGATTTTTTTAATTAATTACAAGTAACTGAGGTGAAATTGCTGGGGAGGTGTCCTGAAAAGTGGTGTTCAAATATATGCTTTTGAAATAACGCTATAAATAAGTTTAACCCAGAGCAGTACTCTTACTTGAAAGCTATTTGAATACAGAAGAGGTGTTATTGTAAATACTGCAATTCTGATGCAAAAATAATATCCCGTGATACTTTCTGGATGAAGTTTAGGCCAACATTAACTAGAAAGTCATGATTGCAATCTGAAGAATCTAGTTATAAATAACTCAGGTCACAGAGGAAGGCTTTCTTCATATGTTAGAATAAAGTGGCTCTGGGACTCTTAAGCTTGCTTACATGTTTCCTCATAAAAATATCCTGACAGCTCACTGTAATGTATTTCTTATATTGGATGGGTAAGGATCTGGGGTTAAAAATGAATTTCTGTTAAAATTTTTCTTAATAATTAAGGTGAGGCATGGTGATTGTGAAACCATAATCCAAGTTTAGCAAGGATTCAGAAAGGACTATCAGGCAGCTCTAATAAGTACATTGAGGATTCAATCTAGGACAGATAATCCAAATCTGTATTTTTTAGTTGATGGTTCTTGTAACATGTAAAAAATATGCCCTTTTTGTGGCATAGAACTGGCAACTTGTACTGTGAAGTCTCACTGTAGAGCTTGAACAAAAGAATATCCACATTTTTGATCTCCCTCTGCCTAAAGTCTGAGAAGGAACAAAATATGAACTTCATGCAAGTGAGGGTGTAGCATCCCTGTAATTGAAGACGAGACTGACAAACTGCTGTCAGGAATGGTCCGTGTATAGCTGATTCAAACTGAGCAGCATCATGGATTGGATGATATCTGTAGGTCCTTCTTAGCCTGGCCTTCTCCCCTTCCATTTCCACAGCTGCAAAAGCACAGTCAGAAAAGTGGCACAGCAGACTTACAGACTGCAGATGGAAGGAGGACTTAAGATATCTTCTGAACATCAGAGAAATGTGATATAACACTTTTGCCTTTTGAAATTTTTGAAATCAAGCCATACTCCAAGAGAGAACTTAAAAATTCTTCAGTGCAAGTTCGGTGGTTGATATAGGTGTAACTTAGATGTAACAGTAAATAATACACATATTTCTTGGAGATCAATCCACTCTTCCTCAGGAGTGATGGAATGTTTGATGCTTGGTCCTTTCTGGGTGCATGAGCTAATGGCATAAATGTTTGTACTTGTTTTAGCAAACAATTACTGACTCCAAATCAAAGAATTCAGTAGGATCTACTTACAGAGTCTGTGTTGCTTTTTAACAGTTGTCAACAAAGGAACTAACAACCCTTTGAGTGCTTTTATCTGAAAAATGCATATTGTGCTCAAGCATTGCAAAAACCCCTGGGAAGATGAAGCAATCAGAGGAGGCAGACAAAGAAGATCTAATTCTAATACAGCAAATGAGAAATTGAAAGTAATTCTCACCTAAGCAATGCTCAAAGTATTGTTTTATTAACTGTGCAGTTGTGATCCTGCTCTACTTCTAGAATATTAAAAGAGTCCAAACAGGCTTTTGGGCCAATTAGAGATCATCAAAATGCAGTTTGCCAGACAACTCAAGCAACTACCATGTTTAATCCCATTTTAAGCTGAACTTCTTGTCCATCACAAAAGTCCCTGACCAAAAAAAGGCTGAAAAAGTAAGAAAATACCTTTTCACATATGTAATATGTTGTATCCTTTTTCAGTGCTGCTGTTGTGGCTTAGCCCCTGTAGTCATTGAACAGCACACAACCACTCCTTCCTTCCCCCTTGGTGGGATGGGGGCAAGAAGGATAAAAGCAGGAAAACTCATGTGTTAAAAAAGTAATATTTATAGGTGAAGCAAAAGCTGCACCAACAGGCAAAGCAGAAAAAGAGATTAATTCATCACTTCCCATGGACAGGCAGGTGTTCAACCATCCCTAGAAAAGCAGGGCTACATCATGCGTGATCATTTTTTGGGAAAGCAAATGCAATCTCTCCACATGCCTCTGCTTCCTCCCTCTTCCCCGCATGACCATGACATTACTTGGTCTGGACTGTGTCACCTCTAAACTTTTGCACCTCCAGCCTCCTTGCTGTCCTTGAAGCTGTGTGACACTTCAGCAATAACTAAAATATCCATGTGATTTCAACACTGTCTTGGTCACAAATCCAAAAGCTTGCACTAGCTACTATGAAGAAAATTACCTCTATCATCTTATAGTAACTCATCTATATTTTAAGTCTCTGTATACCTAATACAAATACAAAAAGAAGCTATTACATGCTTTCCATTTACTGGTCTGTTTTTCAGTATCCAGAAGCCCACTAGGCTACCAGCTAAACTACACAAAGCACTTCCTTTAAAGAAAAGGTTAAGGAAACTTGGTACAGAATCCACCAAGTAATGCAACGTCTTCAACTTTTCAATGAAATAATAATAGCGAAAGAAACAAAAATCTTTTAGTGAAGTTGCATATCTGCTGCAGAAAGAGCCCTAATTTGGTAGGAATTGATGATGGCATGCCTGTCTGAGAGTCCATCTGTGCCACAGAAAGCATGAGATTTGTCAGGCTGATCCCTACAGAACTTTATTGCTATGAAGAAAACACAAACAGATGAATCCTAGTTACCAGTGTTATGGAATGACTTTGAACAACAGTAATGAAATCCAGCTTTTTACTGCAGATTTATGTTTTTAAAAGAACATGGCATATGGGAAATATTACTTTATCCAATGTTGAGACAAGTGCTAGAATTTCTGTGTAAAATTGTTACAGGATGGGGTTTTTTCAGCTTGCATTGTTTTGAGGAAATGTTCATATTTCATCTGAGCTTTAATGTTCTTATGGATTTTTTTCTTCCTACATGGTCAATCTGCAGAAAATATATGGAAAATTGTCCTCTCTCACCATAAACCTCCAATTGTGCACAATGTCATACAAATGAAACCACATTACAGACAAACTGAGCCATGAGGACTGTGCTCATGTAGTCAAGGACTATGTTCAAGTTGGAGTGGAGGGCTGTCAAGCGGCCAGAATTACAGCAGTTGTACTGTCCCTGTCAGGAGAGTCAGGAGAGTGAGGCCTTGGGAAGATCACCACCACATCAGGGTGGGCACCAAGCAGTGAGAGGACCTTATTCCACAGAGAGTGTGCAATAAACACGTTAGGGGCTTTGAGAAGGAACACAGGCTCACGGAGGGGAAAGTTCAGCCTTGTAAGAAACGTGCTGTGGGCTCGATGCACTAAGAGGACAAGAGTGGCTTCCTGAGCACAGAACAAGGCTTTGCTCCTGCACCAGTAAGAATTCTTACTGATGTTACAGAGCTGAAGGAAGGCCAGGCAGGCAGGTGTCTTAGGTCAGTGTTCAGTATGCAGCTCTCCAAAGAAAATACTGACTGGTGGGGTTAGAGATCAGTGCAAGACATCTCCCCGTAAGCTGCATTTAAATGCCTTTAGGCACTTCAAATCCCACTCAGATCTTCTATGGAATCTATATTTTCATTCAAGGAACTGAGCAGGACCTATGCTCTGTCCTTACACAAATTCAAAGACATTCCCCATTTGATATTGATGAAACATTTTTATTCAGCATTTGAGTGATTTGGTGTTCTGTCTTTGCTATCTGTTCTCTGTAATGGAGGACAGGCAGCACTTACCTACTGGTCAGGAGTCTCCCAGGAGCAGTGGAGAGTGGAAGAGTCTTCTCTTGCTGAAGGTGGGTCACTATGCAGTAAAGAGCACAGCTGAGTCTGCCTGCATATGATGCCAAAGCACTTTGGGAGGAAGTGATCCTTTTAAGAACTCTTTTTTATATATTATCTAAGGAATGAAGCCAGAATATACCACATTTCAGGAGAATACTGTACATACAGAGTAATATACCTTCTGAAACTTCCCACTGATGATCCTGGATCTTCTACATCTGTGGCAAGTGTATTAGCTTTTTCATGTGGCAAAAAAAACAAAACAAAACAAAACAAACAAACAAAAAAAAAATCCAAAAAAAACCTGGAGCATTTATTTTTCTTCAGTTGCAGTAAATATCATCTACCACTGTGTTTGGCAGTGTGCTTCACTCATCTGCTGTGCACTCAGTGTGCAATTAGAGCAATTTCTTTCTTTAACTTGTTATTAGAGGAAAATCTGCTTTCAGGATGTTAGTTGTCCTTAGGGGTTTGTAAAGCACAGAGCTGGCCAATCTGTTAAAAAGATTGTGCATGCCTGTAGAAGACTGTTACCACTTTTTAAGATAACTTTTTAAGGTCCTTGGCTGTGGCTCAGGGCAATCTCGGTGCTTCTGTAACGGATATATTTGCAAGGCTTTAAGAATAACAGTCCTCAGATCAGTTGCCTAAATTTTATTGATGTCCCAGTGAATTTGTAAAGGATCTGGTCCTTAGAGATATTTAGGTTTCTATTCCTCACACTGCGATAGGTGGGAGCTGGTTGCTGCAGCAGATGTAGGAATCTGGCACTGTGGAACCCCTCCGAAGTGGGCAGGAGAAACTCCATGAAATTCCAGAAGATGCAATACCCCAAGCACTTGGCTGCAGCAAAGCTGCTTAAAGGCATGTCTTAGTTTAGTGCTTTATTTGTTTTTGAGTTTTGGCAATTATATTTAAGCAGAAATTTACAGATGCTTAATATCTCTGCGGTTTTCTAGCTTTTACAAGCACCAGGAACTTCATTTCTTCAGAGCAAAGCCACATTATTATAATGAATTAAACATAAGCGTTCTTTCATTAATTAAGTAAAAAAACACCCAGCCAACACACAAAACAACAACAACAAACAAACAAAAAAACCCACAAAAAATTTCAAGTTGAAAAGCTCTTAAGGTGAAACCCATAAGAGGAGGCAAGTGAATAATTTCTTGCAGAGTGACAGTCCTTTTTTTCAGTGCAAGGTCTATTCAACAGGAGGTTTGGATACATGTGAACAGAGAATCAGACCTTGATGAATATGGGAAACAATGGGATAGCAAATCTCATATATGCAGAAATATTGTCTCTGTACACTTTTAAGGATTTAATGCATTTAATGTTTTTTGATACAGCACCAGCATGTTGAACATGTCTTTTTAAGTTTTAAACATAACATTAAATTGATATGGAATGAAAATCTCCCTGGAAAAATTATTTAAATGTGGATATTTACATGATATGAGTTAGCAGTATTTTGTAACTTATTGTCTTTTACAGCAAAGAAAAAAATAATAGATCAGATGACTTGTACTAGTTATATTACTGAAAAGATAAATTATATTCCCAATGTTTTTTAGTTTTTAAAAATACAAACATTCTTAAAATAACTGAAAGTAATTTCTGCCGTCAGATTTTAGGTATCTTTCATCTGAGTGTCTGCATTGTTACATTAATATACTTAGGTTTCAGCTAGGTACCTTAATAGTTGGTATCTTTTAGTCATCAAAGCTAAATAGTATTTAAGTGAAATATTTGTAATAACTGTTCATAAAGCCTCTGTTATTTTTAACATCCAAGCTGGTATTTTCCTTTCTAAACTCCCTCTTTTAGTTCCTGCATTCTAATTACAAAAGTAAGTAGAACATCTTTATAAAAGAGAAGTAGGCATTTAAATTAATACAAAAATCTTTAGTCTTTTGTTTAGAAGTAATAGCACAAATTATAAAGATCAAATAGGAACATTTAAATATAACAGATATATAACTCAGTTGAATTTGAACCAACAAAGAGGAAAAAAAACCTAGGCCAACCACAGCAATTCAGATCAAGTTCTCAGCTGTGTAGAAGTAAACCTGTAATGCTGTATCTAGTGAGTAGAGATATGGGCACATCTTTCTAAGGCTGAGGTGCAGGATAAGACATTTATTTGCATAGTCTATTGCTGTTAGCAGCCATGAGCCCTGCACAATAAATAAAACTTTTGTTGAATGCAATATATCTGCACAATATAAACAAAGATGTGTATCTGCTGAAAAGTGTTGTCCTAGTACTTAGTTGTTGAGGGCAACGAATAAGAGTGAGACTGTGCTGTGAGATTGTTCTGTGTTGTGGTAGCCTCACCTCCTGAAGTGGAGACTTCTTAGGAGGCTTTCTTTGGTTGCAGCTCTCAGCCTGGAATGCTGTCCCACAGGGCCTCTCCTGGAGCTCTCTGGAGCCTGATTTGCTCTGCAGAGGGGGCCATTGAGGAAGGAGGGACATGTAGGATTTTTCTGACACTTCACAGGAGGTTAAGTAACTCAGTGCTGAGCTTCATTTCCTACTAAAGTATTAAAGGGAGGAACATTTAGAGTTTAGGGCTCCTTCATGTCTATAGTTTGTGTCTGAAATTCTTGAAAAAAAAGCTTTAAGGGAAGGTAGAGTCAATTACCAGATACTAACAGTATTTCAGTTTTTGTGCAAGTTATCGTGCCTGCTTTGATAAATAAATCCTCTGATTTCAGAGCTAAGTCTTCTGGAAGAGTTTTATAATATGATAAATATTTTATAATATTATATTTTTATAATATAATTATAATATAATATAATATAACATAATATCTAGGTTTGTATTATATTAATATTTTATCATATGTATTTTATAATATGATTTAAACATTTTAAGTTTTCTGACATACATTAGTCATATATTAAAATTTCGGGTATTTTTTGTTATTTTCCTATGTTAAATTATTTTCCAAATTAAAAAAAAAACCAAACATAAATTGTAAAGCTACAAGAACATAGTTTTAAAAAGTTAAATTGAAAGATTTTGCTGAGACCAAAATGATTTAATTTAGAAACAAGCATTCTCTTTATGGAGATTTTAGAGTAGACATGTAAAAGGCAAACTGTGGTCAAATCAATGCCCTTATCTTTTTTGTAAATATGGTTGCATAAGAGAAATATACCACCCATTTTATTGTGTGACAAATGTATTGCTTCATTCTGCAAAGTTTTAAGCACAGTGGCAGTTTCAATTAAACCTTTAAGATTATACATATAAATGTTTAAAGGCATAGAAATCCTTGTGATATTGAGGACAACTGATTAAGCTGAGATTCTGTTCAGGAAACTGTTAAACAAAAATGTTTTTACCTAGCAGATTAATTTATTACAGCTGCTTGTTCTCTATTTTAAAAACTTTCATCCAGCTGTCCTTCTCAGGCAAATATTTACTAGGTTTTCTACTAAAAGCTGAATGACCTGAACTTAATTTCCTGAAAATAGAAGACGTATGTATTCAAAAATGCTTTGTTAAGTTAGCATGTGATGCTAATGATGTAGATGATGATGCTATGACATAAAGGGAAGAGAAATATCTTCATTGCTTTTGAGGAAAGTCTATATTTAATTTTTTTTTCATATCCACTAAAAAATTCAAATATTTTTTGACTGTTATTTTTCTACCTGAATTAATTATCTTCCCATAGGAAGTGCTTTTTCAAGCTTAAAATTAAACATGGATGAAATCCTAGAACAAATTAAACATGTTCTCTTTCCAGACAGAAAAAAACCCATTTCCATTGATCTAAAGTTGTTAATAGGATGATGTAAAATATTTAAGAAGGAAATACTAAAGTACTTATACTGACGTTGTTCATGGTTCAAGAGAAATCAGCTGAGTAGCCACCTAATGTGGAGGAAGTTCAGATGATTGACTTCCTTGTTTGACTGAAAGCTCCCTAGGTCCTGTAGCCCTACTCTGTAGGTGTGTAGGACGGCCCTGATGTGATGAATCAAAACCTCACTGATCAAACCTCACTGAAGCCTGACAGCAGTGCAGCAGTGGGATGGCAGTCCATGGCAGAGGAATGGCCATTTCTCCAGCAGAGCCTGATCCATCACACACGCTGTAGTCTCGGCTAGAGTGCACTGCCAGGGAGGGTTTCACAGAACAATCCTGCTGCCCTGACAGTGGAAGGAAGGAAGGAAGGAAGGAAGGAAGGAAGGAAGGAAGGTCCAGCTCTGTATATAGTAGCAGCTTTCCGGAGAAAATGGGATACTGGGAGGTGGGGCAAGTCCACACCTCTGAGGACTGCGCTTTAACCGGTGATGTCTCCTTCACACCTCTTCTCTTGCCTGTTTGCCATATACCATAAGATACCCAAAGCTCATGGAGGGCAGTTGCCAAGCAAACATGAGTTTGTAGCCTATTAGCTAGAAAAACACGTAGCCATGATATTGAATTTTCCTTTTTTTGGTGCTTGTAATACGTGTAGTGCCTGTGTGAAAATAGTAGTACACATCTGGAAACAGCTGCTAGAGCATGTTCTTGTGAGATCATAGTATCCAGCTGTCTCCTGTATGGATATGGATGCCTGAGCACAGGTATTTCTCAATGATGACATCAATGAATGAACAAGATGTGAGACATATTTGGCACCTGATCTGTAATGCTCAGTATGAGAGCTTACAGAGAAGTTTCAGACACGTACAGCAGATGTTGCGGCATAATACAGAAACTCCTATAATGGCCGAGTCCATTTTGGGTGAGGCCACAGCTTCTTCTGGTTTTCTTATTCCTCTGAGATTTTTAGCAAAGTAGTGAAATAATGCTTCTCTTTTCAGTGTTCTGTTTCCTGTGGAAAAGGTTTGAAGTTTCGTGATGTGCATTGCATTAACAGCCTCCAAGTGAAAATAGAAGAAGACAACTGCAAACATTTGAAAAAGCCACGAACATACAAAATATGTAGAGCTGGAAGATGTCCTTCTTGGAAGGCCAGCAAATGGAATGAGGTATGTAAATACTTCCATAATTATGTTCTCCATGAAAATGCAATATCATATTCATGACACACTGCTTTACTGGGAAAAATTGTCAGTATGCACATCACAATGAAATTAACAAATTAGCAAGTACTTAATTGTATTTTCTTTTTCTTTCTTTTAAGAACTATGAAAAATAAATGTATGTGAAAATTGAAATTATTTGCAAATCTCAATTTAGTACTGAATAGCTACTTAGGACTTTCCTAATCTTGCCTTGTATATTAACAGTGAATTTTTAAAGCTTACTTTTTACCTTCTGCAATGAATTCATTAATATCACTGTTTGCTATCTTAGTCTAAAGAGTGAAATGGAGCCAAGTTTGTGGGGAAAGGACATGAAAAAGGGCTTGTGGGCACAAATACTGGCCTTTTCCCTGGTTTGGTCTTATAAAACATCTGTCACCTTGTTGTAAAATTGTGTGTAACTGAGCACCTTGCAATATTTAGTATTTCACTTACTCTTTCAACACAAGATTCCCCACATTGGTAGAGACACAGTACCACAGTACCATTTTGGCCACACTTGACAGAACAATGTGAACTTTATGATTGAGCTTGGGCCTTTATGTAGGCTTTGGGACATAGTTATGCTTCTGCCTAGGGTAAAAGGGAATTAGATTTATCTCAGCAGGCACTAGTGATATAGTGAAATTTCTTTGAGCAGGAAGAAGGAAAAGAGGAATTTGGCATTTAAGCTCTTCAGGGTTCAAAATTGTTAGTACTACCTGCAAAAGATAGTGTCCTCAGAATATTACACTTTTTGCAAGATTTTCTTACCTGAAACACTGAGATCTTTTTTTTATTGTACTATTTGCATTTTAAAACAACAGACAAGACCGTCAGTCTCTAATAAAGACAAGATGTAAACTCAGACCTTCAACTGTTGATCTTGCAAAAATGTAAACCTTTGCTGTGCATATGTCTGTAGTGATTGTCCCTACTGTGAATTAAGGTAGGTAGAGAGCTCTGTTAGGTACCTCAGATGCAATTATTTTCTGCATTTTTAAAACATTTTAATTGGAGTTTTGCATTTTCAACATACATTTCTTCAGGTATTGTACTCACATCACAAGGGCTGTGAAGTATATTTTAAATGATATCCTAAGAACTTCTAACGACAGCTGCACGCCCTTCTGGGGCAGTCTCATTTCACAGCAACACAACTAATTTTGATCAATTTTAGTGTTCTGTATCCTGTGGAGTGGGGATTCAGCAAAGGGACATCTCCTGCCAGGTGACAGGCCTGGGGCGGGTGAGTGACGCCCTGTGCAGCCGTGACCTGCGCCCCGCCAGCACGAGGCACTGCCAGCTGCCCGCCTGCCTCCTGTTCCACTGGCTGGCACATGGGTGGGAAAATGTAAGTAAGGTTTTTAACCTCTATGACTCAATTGAGTTATGTAATATGGCACAATGAGTTTGGGGGTTTCTGTTCTTTTTTAATATTTTTCCCCCTGACATTTTGATGTATTTCTAGTAGCTGTTATGCTGTAGAATAACAAGCAACCATGCTGGAAATTTTGAAGGTCAAGCTGGCAAAACTTCAAAAGTGACAAAAAAAGTCAAATACTTTATTTATACTCTCTTTTATAGTCTCTACAGGATTTGCTTGTCTATTTGCTTGTAGACAAAAGCTCTGGTGGAGTTCTGAGCAGGTACTTATTGATAGGACTGTCTCTACTTACTTCTCTACATAGTGCATAAGGTGTTTGTTAAATCCTTATTACGAAATATCTTTTTAAAAAGCAGCTTTTTAAAAACAGAAATGCAGAAGAAATGTCATGTGGAAGTAAAGACCATGGAGGTAAAATCTTTGGACAACAGTGTTTATAAGAAGTTCTGTATGGAAGATTTAAAGCATCTTAAAAACATGAAGCATCTTTTCTTGTGAATGAAAAGATAAGAAGCAAAATAAATCTCATTATACTCCTACCAAAGAGGAAGCACAATAAGAAAATAAAACTCAGCATTCTCTTACCAAATGTGGTTTTTTATATTTAAGAAAATCTACAGATACCTTCAGGACAGAGCTGTCATTTCTAAAGGTGTAATTACTATTTTCTACATGCTAAAAATTTAATAAGTTTTGTTATTTTTGCAAACATGCAAACACATAAGGATGGGGAAGAGAGAATAAACAAAAATTATGTGTAATACCTGAAATGGTGTGCAGAAGAGCTTTTCTCTAACATTAAACAAAAAAACATTTTGTGCATTTGTGTCATATTAATAATCTGACATGCTAAATATTCTAGGGCATACCCCTGTAAATATGAAGACTCTAAAGTCTCAGGGACACAGTGCTATAGACACAGTGACAACTGTTAATATGTAAAACCTTGGCTGGTGCTCTGCAAAACCTAGATTATATTAATGCAGTTCAGACATATATATTCCTTTGTTAAGCTATATTGAGGGAAAGCTGACAAATACATGTTTCTTTCAAGTGTTCTATTCTCATGTGTAGCTGTCAAAATCAGGAATAAGTGGAAGTGGTTCAGAATGCGCTTTTAGCACAAATAAACACTTTCAAAGAATGAGAGCGAATTTTCCTTTGCCAGCAAACCCTTGTGTATTCCAGCTGGGTGTTTGGAATTCTCCATTACAAACACCCTCTGTTTCAGTACATTCTCCAGCTACTTCATAACTCCTTCCACATGTATATTACTGTTTTTTTGAAATTTCTGTGTTCTCTCACCACATTCATACACAGCCCTATATATGTAATGTTAATAGTTCAAGTGCTTATCCATCTGCATGCCACTCCCAGTGCAGGATGTCCTCCACCAAACTTGTAAGGTTTTGCCCAACTGTCTTTGCTCTGGGTGCTTGTGTGTCATTTCCTCGCCTCACCAGTCACAGCAGAGCAGAAATATGTCCAGATCTATTTAGCAGTTTGCAGCCAGTAGTTTGGGTGAAGCTTTTTTATCCTTGGAAGAAGAATGCCTACAAAGCTAAGATATAAAGCATCATGAAAAGAATTCTTCTGCCTGTCCCCATTACCTTGTGACAGGATTATTCTTTGTGTGCCTAATATTCTGAGCTCCTCCATGCCATTAAAAGTTATCCTAGTACAGGTACCCATAGCTGGGGATGTGCTGTTGATATACATTACTTACCCTGTGCCTCCACTTTTCTGGATTCTGGTGGGAGCAAGGTTCTTATCCTGTCCTGGCAGCTCTGTGATGGCTCACTATTCCATCAGCTTGCCAAGGGGAGAGGTCTGAGGACACTCTGGGCAAAGGCACAGCCTCAACACCTACTGCTGCTCAAAGCTGGCACTGGCACTGGCTTGATTAATAGGCAGCTTTCTCTCTCTCTCTTTCTCTCCCTCTCCCTCTTGTTCTGTTTTCAATATCCACTTGTTTTTTTTTCAGGACCAACTTACTCCTTTCATTTTCACTGAAATCTGTCTTTTTCTGTCTCTTTTCATATGGAAGGTTTTTTCACTCAACCTATCATCTTGGCTTGACATTTTCATTTTCTCTTCTGTCTCACCCAACAGTTACTGTGTCATTGTTATTCTATGAGGTTTGGGGGTTTTTTTCAGCTGATTAGAAGTACTTTGAAAACAAAGTAAAAGACTCAGATTCAGTAAATAATTTAGTCAGACATTGATAGCAGATGTCAAAAGGCATTGCTGTCTGGGTTTTACTGGTGTGTGCCAATCAGTAGGTAACTTAATTCTGTAAATGTCTAGTTAAACTGTGATTCATTTTCTCGCTTTTAGTGCTCAGCGTCATCTAGAAGAAAGGAGATATACAGGAAAGTAAAATGTGTGAATGAAAACCAGTTCCAAGTCGATGAAAGCTTCTGTGATCCTGCCACAAAGCCTCCATCATCCAAAACCTGCAGGGTATCTCCCTTTAAATATGTTGTGTTCACAGGAGAACTGTCACAGGTACACTAATTGTATTGCTCACACATCTTTTATATATATTTACATTTAAGAAAATTTAGGTTACATGTGTGAAGAAAAAAAGAAGCATATTTGCATTTGAGCAAGGCTGTCTAAACTTTCTCCTCATTGACCTTCCAAGTCAGCCATGACTTATTGCAAAGGCTGTTATGAGTCCTCCCTTAGCCACCTGTGATCACTAACTAGAGGAGAACTGCCCCTACCACAGGATTCCTTTGCTGGTTTCCAGGAAACTCTCTTGCAAGCTGACCTCGCTGAAGCAACCAAAAAGCTTTTCCTTGATTTCCATGAAGTGTTTGACCAGTGCTTTGTTTCCCTTGCGCTTCTGCACTGCCTTGTGTGTGCATGTCTGTGCATGTATCACAGCTGAGAGGGAAGGGAACCTCTGAGAGAAGGGCACCATGGGGCTTTGTGGCTCCTTGCACATGGAACAATTGCAGACCTTTGCTTCTGCACACTAATGTTCCAGCCCAGGGTGGCACGTCTCCAATGACAGGCTTTTGCCAGAGCAAGCCTCAGAGCTGGCTTACCTGTAATGCAATTCTGCAGGAATGTCACAGAAACGTTCACAGAAGTGATGTCTGTGCTTGGGGATTTTATTTCAGTGCTCAGAAAGCTGTGGGTTTGGTTACCAGCAGAGGATCCCGTACTGTGTTGGAATCCACTCTGTCCAAAGCCGGCACATCCGCGGCCTTCGCGCTGTGGCATACCGAGAATGCCCAGTAGAGCCATCCCCCTACATTTACAGATGCAATGTCAAAGGATGTTCACAAGCAGCTACGTGGGCAGTGGGGAAGTGGACCAAAGTGAGTACAGCTGTGCAAGCTCGTTTTTATAACTGCAGCTAGCACGAATAAATGACAAGAACAACTTGCTGACATAATGGTGTTAATTATTTGCTTCTTTCTAAACTAAGTCTTAATGGTTATCTATATCTAGTGCTCAGCATCTTGTGGAGTGGGGATAAAGCAGAGAACAGTAGAGTGTATGACTGAAAATGGCTTATCTAGTGACTTGTGCCTGCCTCATTTAAAACCAGATGCCAGAAAGATCTGCCATGAGAAAGAATGTAAGTGATAGCCGTGATTTTATGCAGTTAAAGTTTTCCCAGGTTACTTATATTAAAGCTATAAATATATTTGGAGTGTAATTATGGAAAATTAAGTCCTGAAAGTAAGCTCTGTTCCTGAAATATTAATATGATTTAATAATTCATTTTGAAGGTGAAATTCTTACCACCTGCAAAGATATGCAGATTAAAAAAGGGATGAGAACGGATGGTGAATACCTACTTAATGTTAAGGGAAGGATGATAAAGGTACTGTTAATATTTATGAGTTTTTATGAGTACATATTTTTATGAAATAACACTTTTCTAATAAAGATTTTGCTAAAGGGTTGCATTTTCTCTCCCAGATTTATTGCTCAGGCATGCACTTAGAAAATCCCAAAGAATATTTGACATTGGTAAAAGGTGAAGCAGAAAACTTTTCTGAAATATACGGATACAGGTACAGAAGTGGTTTTGTAACTTTATGAAGTGCACTTATTCCTTCCAAAATAAAAGAATAAAAGAGTAATTACTGTTTGTGAGAAATATGAGTAGGATTTTGTTTTCCTTGATTTTCTGTTTTAAATATCCAGGCATGCAAGAACACATACAGAAATGTGGATACTTCCACCCTGAAATTATGTTAGTTGTACTAAATTATTATAATATTTTTCTGTCTTGACTTCAGTAGAAATGGCTTTGATCCACATTAATGTTTCGGTTGAGCCAAGATTAAAAGCTGAGTTTGTTGTTCTGTAAAGGTTGTTTAATATTTTTATGTGGCATAGTGCAGTACCCTTATTTTTCACTATGATATTATGTTAAGGAAAAATCTCGAAAGGAAAACTAAACATTTTCTGTTCTCTAGGTTGCAGAATCCATATGAATGTCCTTTCAATGGAAGCAGAAGGCAAGACTGTGCCTGTCGAAATGATTACCTTGCAGCTGGCTTCACGGTTTTTAGCAAAATAAGATTTGATGTAGCTTCTATGCAAATTAAAAGTAAGCATTTTGTTAGTTTTAGCCAATTTGAGCATTCTATTGAAATTATACGTGGTCACAATTACCCAATTACTATTTTGATCCACTTACAGATTGAGCTGTGCCATCTTGGGTCAAACAAAATTCTTGTTTAATTTAAGAATTCAATGTCAAAAAAAAAAAAAAAAAGAAAGAACACCACTACTATCTTGTTAATTTGTCCCAAGTGGTATGAATCTCAGAGATTCATATTCTATATGTGAACTACCTTCATTTTCTAAGGTTTTGTTCCTATTATTTCATTTTATTTTAGTCCACACCTTTTTTTTTTCTTGTGGAAGTCTTTGTATGCTCTGTTTAGTCCCTTCTCAGACCTTGGCAGACACTAAATAAATGGAGAGGGAATCTTGCAGTGCTTTAAGCCACTGCCTGAAGCTGGCAAGTTGGCCCAGCTCACTTGGTGCAGTGTCCCATACAAAAAACCCCACCCAATGCAAACAATAAAACACCCATGTTCACACTTTTCACTGTTTCCCTCTCAACTTCAAATGCAGCAGTTATTGTTGAGTAATTTTCTGTTTTCTAGCCACAGATTTTCTTTTTGCTCAGACTATACTTGGGAGAGCAGTACCATTTGCTACAGCTGGAGATTGCTACAGTGCAGCCAAATGTCCACAGGTATTTATGATCTCTTAATCCCTTGAAATGTTTACATAAATGGGGGGAAAAATATGCGTGACTTGTTTAGATCTGTGAGGTTCTAAACCAGTCTCCTATACTGTGAGGTCAGTCTAAAACATTAATAAGTATTTCTTTTCTTACTCCTTTCTCTACTGTTCGACCATCCCTCCTGAGAGTTACTCCCTCAAATTGTTTATTGCACCCTTTCTGTGTCGGCTCCATGTATGTGTCTCCAGCTTTCTGTGTGTTTCACGTACTGCTCTGCCTCCCTCTGGGTTTGATGTATCCTTTGTTTCCCCTAACACTTTCTCATTCTTTGTTCTCCTCTGGTGACTGTTCTATAATCCTGATAATTTTCCTTATCTTTTCTCTGTTTCTCTCCTGATGCTTCATGTCTTTGAAGACTACCAGAGGAAATCAATCTTTTTTAGCAGATTACTTTAAAATTTCTGCATGCATTGTTGTGTCTACATTAGTGTTCTAGTTCTATTGGGTGGTGCTTTTTAGATTAATCTCTATATTGTCCCAGTTTGTTGTTTGTTGTTTCACATCACAGAGCAGTTTTGAAAGATTTGAAAGACTTGAACAGGATCCCTTTTGGATGAAGCTAAAGCCAGCAATGAGCTTCAGAGGAAGGATCTTTTCATACTCCAGTGCTATTGAGGATTCAGTCCATGGGACTAGGGGAGAGTTTATTTAGTCCAAAATAAACCCCTGATTAGTGCACTGTCTACAGACTTGGGCTCTCTGGGCCAATTTTTACTTTCCAGGTCTGCTTATACTGCATTGTCCTTCTTGATGATGCAGACATGGCCCTAGTCTGACCTGGTCAACCTTTGCAGCCCCCTGGCAGAAACAGGATTCCTTAGAAAACACTCCAGCTTATCTTACTGTATTAGTCAATTTAGTATGAGGTCAACGGTCCTCTGGAAGTGAATTTCTTTTCACTGGTTATAAAGGAGATAAGACCAGCTGGCTCACACTTGTTTGGAAGTGAATCCCTTCATCCATCTCTCCTGGTTGCCTAAACTTAAGACCAGCTGTGTGGGTGGACACAGCCAATGGCAGCTAGAGACTCTTCATGTGCAATTTAGGTACAAATGAAGTGCCTAGGTTTTAGCAGACTTAAAGCCCTGGCAAGAAAAGAGTTGAAGTTCATTACAGTACTGGATGCCTTCTACCTGCAAGTCCTTTGGGTGCAGTATGATACAAATCTCTTTGCTGTGTGTAGCTTCTGTTGAGAGGTCATTCTGCTTACATGACTTGGCTCTGACACATTTATTTCCATCTATAAGTTCTGACTGAAGCTGACACTTTAGATGCAGTCAAAAGGTTTCCATTCCTGTACTTTTAGTCCTTGAAATCAGTTCCTGGCCTTGTATATGCTGTGTGATACACCAGGCAGCTATGTATGACAGGACTGTCATAGTAATTGTAATAGCATTTCTCATTTATTTTTGCCAAATGATGTCACTGTGAAAGAAGTTACTCTGGGAGTGTTAATTATGGAAATCAGTCTACATCATTTGTATGAATTTCCTCCTTCATTGAATGGATGTCTTCCACTTTGTGGGGACTTTAAGAACAACCTACCCTATCCATATGAGGTTTTATTAGCTCACCCCGAGCTATGTGAGTGCTATAAGCACAGCATAGAAGTGCTCTCAAAATGAATCTGCCACACTGAGCAATATAACTGAATTTTTGCAACACAATTTAAGTGAATCATCATAATAAAAGATATATATATATATATATATATATATGTTTGACATTATTAAGCAATAGAACACAGAATCTACCATTTGCAATAAAAAATTACTAGGTCTGAATACAGAAAGCCAGGCTTTCTGAATAATGCACAGGTGTGCAGTTTTCTGATTGTAGTGCTGCCTGAACTAATCATTAGGCTCTTTGTGAGGGCAGCACTTCTTTGTAGCGTATTGCACTTCTCTGTGAATGCAGTTTAATAATTTTCTGTATCCCAGTTTCTTTACCAAGGTACTGCAATTTGTTGCTTTTAATATATTTCCTATCCTCATAGGAACTGGCTGAAGCTAGTTTTCAGTGTCTGTATTTGTGTATGTTGTGTTCTAAATGTTTTAGCTTCTCTATCTGTTGTGAATGGTTCGTATTGAGAAACATTCAATTTAAAAATATTTATTTTAGCATCCACTTATGTTCTTGTTCAGTTGTGATATTTGTTATACTGAAAAAACAATAGAACATGATAAGATTATGATGCTTAGACAGTGTGCAAACATTTGAAAATTAGACGTCCAAGTGATTTGTCTTTACAGGCAGCAGTATGTTTTGATCAAGTTATTTTCAAAAAATTCAGGAACTTAAAAAAAAATAGTCATTCAAGAAAACCAGCTTCATTCTTGCCTTTTGAAACTCTGTACTTTTTGTAAATTAAAATTCTATTTGTAGAAGAGCAAAAATAATTTCAGTTGTCTGATGTTAGTTTTGTCTTCATACTCAGATGCTTCAGATCAGCTGATGCACAGCTGGTGCTTATTGCAGAATAGTTTGGTTTGGTGTTGTGAATGTTCTTAGAAAGGGTGTAATGCAGCATAACTAGCCCATATTTTGTACACACCTTTGAGTACTTCATGTTTAGACATATCCCAAGTGATATGTACAGATATACCAATGTAAAGTCTTTTAGTGTTTTGAACCCTGTTTATCAACTCTGTGGGTTTTTAAATTTTTTTTTTCCTAGGGCCAGTTCAGCATTAACTTGGCTGGTACAGGTCTGAGATTGTCCAGTACAGTGAGGTGGATTGCTCAGGGCAACTATGTGACTGCTGACATACACAAATCCCATGTGAGTCAATGCTGTTTTCCTTTACCTGCTCTTACAGCTTGGACAAGATGTACAAGTGTTGACTGTAGTGAAAGCTACAGTGATTTTTGTGAATCAGAAATAACATTCAAGGTCTCTGACCCATTTAAGTTTTCTTCAACAATGTTTAATCACACTGTCCAGGATCTAGGTCACATCAGCATTCCCTACATACCCTTCTCTTAACTGATTTTAAGAGGTCATTGTATTAATTGGGTTTATTAGAGGCTTTAAAGCTGCTTCTAAAAAATACCCAAACACAACACCCAACCCTCCACATTTTGTCCAAGATCATCCTACTACAGATGATCCCTTTTGTTTCTTACTGCCATCTTTATTAGTATGGGAAACCATACTTGTTAAACCTGAATAGTAAGTGTGCATGGTTTTAGACTATATTGGATGGTAAGCCAGGAAATGGTGTAGAGCCTAGGAATAAGGTGTGGAGTGGTGATGACAAAGGATCTCTGACCCTGTTTTGCTAATGCTGCTGTCTCTTGATTTAGTGTTTCTAGGTATGATTTGTCAAAAGGTCTGTTGTGTGCAAACCGCAAGAAGCCTTTTGTGCAACTGTGATTTCAATGGCTTTTCTTGATTGACTCTTCTCTTTGTCTAATTCCCAGGATGGTACTAAAATATATGGAAGATGTGGAGGATTTTGTGGAAAATGTGTTCCTAATACAATTATTGGTCTCCAACTTCAAATACAGTGAGAACTCTGATGTACTAAGAGCATCAAAGCAGGGACATTCATCACTTAGGTCCAAATTGTAGGTGCTTTGTATAGGTATATTGTAATTTTTTCATGTCTGTAGTGCTCATTACATAACATTCACTAACAAGAATTCCTGTTTTCTTTAGGATTTACTCAAGGTTGTATTATCTGTTTGTGGGCTAGCAAGTGCATAAATCACAATCAGAAACCTTCAGGTTTTACAGGAGAAGTATTTATTCAAAGTACATTATGTACTAACAAGTAAATTGCACTGGGATTACTTCCATGGGTAACACTCTAAATTTTACCATAATTGTAATTCTTTACCTGTAACTTACCAGTATAATTCTTTATGCAGTATTCAGTAAAATTTATCCTCTACTGATCTTCTTTGATAGATTGTGCTAAAATATAGAAAGGAAAGCTTTACTGCTATATAAAGAGACAGGTAATTTCAATACTTCCAATTTTGTGCAAACTTGTAGGGATTATCTGTCAATAACTTATAGCTGAAAAGTACATAGCCAAAATGCTTGAGATAGTTGTATAGATCTGTGTGTTTCTCTGTCAGTGAAAGCATCTTCCCCTATCCCTTTCATTATATTTTTGTGGTGCTCAAATCCTAGCAGAAATGCTGGGAAGTGTGCTTTAACCTCTGTAGTCTCTGTAGCACATGTTAAACATCAGGTCTTAGGTTTGCTGTGGTTACAGGAAAAGAAAATATGGAAACAAATTGCTTCAAAACCTGATTTTAAATTGCTGCCTCTCATCCAAGTATACTGTGAAAGCAGTGCATTCTGTTTACCATAGGATCTTGTGTATAATTGCACAAATATGTATTTGCTTAAACACTTTCCATGTCCACCTTACTCCTTTACCCTGGCCAATGGCACATTAGTAACTGCATCCTTCAAAGTCTGATTCAGCATCATTTTCAATAACCTTAGTAAAAAATCTGGACAGAGGCAGCTCCCACGGTGGTTTTGGTGTCCATCTTTGACTCAGTCTGATTTTTCAATGTCTGTAAATACAGTTCTAACATCTGCTCTTGAAAGAAGAGTTACAAGGTTAAAAAAATGATCTAGCTCTTTGATTTGTTGGTTTGTATTACTTTACAATCCAGAACTGTAGAAATATATGCATATAGAGATAATGTGCTTTAGGGCCAACTCTCAGGTATTGAGAATAAAATTTTCTACCTGCATAATGATGTATTTTATTGTACCAGATAATTATAATGTACCAGATAATTATACTGGCTTTTTCTGACCATATGCATTCTGTAAACAAAATATTTATTTTGCATGCCAGTATAATTGGTAAAACAAGTGGCAGCTACATCACATTTTTACCCACAAAAAGTTAGCCATGAATTAGCAATATTTATTAATTAAAAACAACACTGTACCACAGAAGTGTATGCAGTTTCTTTTAAGATAACACATGTAGGTAATTATTCTGTGATCTCTGCATCAGAAATGTATTTTTGCACTATGTGCCTTATAATAGTTGTAAACATTAATAAGACTATAAAAGATTATTTTCCTAGAAGTGTTTACATTTGCAATTAAAATCTTGTAATTTATAAAATATTTATATAATAAATATGCTTGTGTGAATGGTACCAGGTTACTTTTGTTTGGGTTCTTTTTGTATTGTACTCTAAGTAAAAAATGTTACAAAAACATTTCCGCTTCTTTAAGCTGAAATGAGATAATTTACAGAATAATTACATTCTTAATGCTTCTCTACAGTGGTATACATTGACATGTACTGGAATAACTGGAGGCTGTAGTTGCAGGAATAATTTATATAGAAGCAAATCCTGCATCAGAGGGAAGAACTCCATGTGTGTCTGCTCCTTCCAGTTATCCTCCCACAGTTAGCTATGTTTTTGGGAAGGGTTGCCCTGTAAATTGCTAACTGAAATAATGTAGATATCTGAAATAATTTTCCTCTGTTTGTGCTAACTCCAGGTTTTATAGCATGGCCCCTTGCCTACTGCTTTGGCAGAAGGGCAACTGCAGTTTGCCTCTATCCCCAAGAGGACTTTTTTTTTTTTTTCAGCTCATTTGAAGGCTACAAAGCATACACCTCTGCTGCCACAAAGTCACTCTGTAAATCCACTGCCAAACAAAGTGACTTTTAATGTTAATGTGTTTAATTCAATACATCATGTTTCTCTTGGATAACAAAATGTATTTCTGAGTAAAAATGTATTTTCTATACTTATAGCATAGACTTATAACATAATGTGGTCCAACTTCTGCATAGAACAGCCCTATATTGTATTGTAGATTTTTGCATATTTTCTTTCTTATACCCTTGATTTAGAGATTTAGAGTTTCAGCCAACTCTGGGGGAAAAGTAATCCTTATGTTCTGACATTTTGTGACTTCCCTGTGTAACTTTTTTGTGGTTTTTTTTTTTGTTGTTTTTTTTTTGTTGTTTTTGGTTTTTTTTGAGGAAGAAGGGCTCAATCAGTCATCCCATTTTCAAGTTTCTAACTTTTTGTCCTGAGGGCAATTGGGCAATTTAAGAAAAACACAAGCCTAATGATCAGCTCTGAAGAAACTGGAGATTTGCTGATGCTGACATGTTAGGAGGTCATGCAAACAAAAAAGAGGATCATGGGTTGTACTTACAGTAAGATTTTTTCATATGCTTTAATTGAAATTGCTCTGAATTTCCATCCCACTGGGCAGCCAAGATGCTTGCCAGAATGGCAGGTTGCCCCATGACAGAGCTGTGAGCTCCACCTCCTGCGTCTGCGTGTGCTGAGGTGCCCATGGCTGGTCATAGTCACACAGCTCTCCTGCTTGGGTTCATGCTTAGGGAATGAAATGCATAACAGCCCTATCACTATTCCATAGAGGAAAAAAAAAATAATGATAAATGGTAATAGCTAAAGAGGATTGTAACAATGCTTTGTTAGATGGCTTCTAGGATCTTTTCAATCCCATCGATGGCAGCATTACATATTAGATGACACAACTGCACTTGGCTGTGTGTGTGCACTTAACTTACCTGTGTGTGTGCATGCACACATTTAATGCTTATCTGAATATTAAGTGCCACAAAGGGACTAGATATGAAAAACCTTGTCTCTCACATTTCTCTAACAAAATGTCACTTGATGTGTGACAGTACCTGTGACTTCTCTTGATGAATTCATCCTCTAGATGTCTTCTACTTGTATTTCCCCAAAGTTTATATGTGGGAGGTAGCAGAGGAGATGGAAGTTTTGGCTCTGGGTACACTTCTCTGTCCCAGCAGAATCCATCCTGGTCTGTTGTGCCACTCTCCCTCTGCAGAGAAGCAGGATGTGCCCAGGTGTGACCTGTAACATGGGTGTTGTACAATCAGTCAATCTTACATTTGTGGGCAGAGCTGTGACTGAGTGATTTCAGCACGTGTATATGTCTGTGCAGGTTTCTGATGGACAGTCACGGCTTTTCTAATCTAACTGAAAGCCTGTAATATCCAAGACATACGTGACAAGATGAAGGAAAGGTTTGAGGTTTTCTTCTGCTGTAAACTGGAATATGGTCAGTGTAACTTCTGTTCTGTTGGCTATTTGAAATGAAAGTTCCACATAGCAGGGAAGGGGGTTTGTGTCTTTGTATTTTTATTGCAGTAAAACATGAAATTCTTGGGAAATTCAGAATATTAATAAAATACTACTGTCTGGCAAGTGCTTTCTATATCTTGCAAAGCTTTAAATAAGATTAGGATGGAGTATGTGGGGTTATTTTCACAGTTTCCATAAAGAAAAAAATAGATATGTGAAAATTGATGTTCTGTGGCTATCAAAACTGAACTTGAATTATAAGTGGATCAGAAATATGCTGTAGTATTTTAAGTTTAACTTAAAAGATATAAGGGAAAACTATTTACAAAAATAACTTTGAAGGAAGATAACTGAATATTTAAATAAGGAACATCAAAATTATCATCATAAATAAACATCACAACTGAGATTTCAAAGTAGTCTATGTTGGCAGTTAATCCATGTTGACAGTAAATCCATGTTGGCCTTATTTATAAATTGAAACAATTTCCTAATGCATACCAAAGAAGCCTGTCAAAGCATTTTTCAAGAATTAATTTTCATGATATGATAGACTTCCATGTTTCTACTTTTGTAGAAACTGAAGCACGAAATACTGAAGGCTGCACTTAAATGCCTTGAACAGTTATATGGTATCTTGATGCAGAAAAAGTGTGAGTGGAGGTCACCATGGCAGAACCAATATGAAATAATGTCCTTTAAAGGCTAAAAAGTGGCAACTCTGGGGAAATATTTGTATCCTATAGACCTGATTGTGGTCTCTCTTGTATGGCCTGTTTTGCTCTCCTATGGTATTTGACCGTCACTTCCTGAGCATTTATGATTTTTTAGGATGGTCTCACTAATCATAACCTAATCATTAAAACATGGAGGGGGGCCCTCTCTCTTTCTGGTGTGCTTTGAAAATAAGCTTTATAGATCACAGAAAAAAAATACTGCTTTTAAAGGGCATTCCTGTTTCACAGTACTGGCTTTCCTGAGACAGAGCAGAACTGTGATTGTAGGGGTAAACTACTGCATTTTGTTCAAACAGAAATACGAGCTATCTGACTTGGAGTTGGATCTGACATTTCATATTGCCTTCCACAGAAGATGGTTTGCTTTTGCACAGTTAAGTTTATATTGCAATACCGTAGGTTGAGAGGCTTTTCTGGGCTTTGTTTATCCTGGCTTTAAAGAAGCAATCTGTGCTCTGTTTCTGATAAATTTCCCCTTGTGTTCAGTTATGATAGATATTCCTTTGAGCTGATTGTATAAAAATACTGTAGCAGCAGAGCAGAGCAAAGATCTAACTGTATTTATGTCTATATTCTGCCTTTAAACATGAACAGCTGTGCATGCATTCATCTGTCTCATGTCTGACTCGGTGCTGCCATCCAGAACTTTTTCCTTTTCAATAAACAAATGTTTCCCTCTTTAATCTGTGTGTGTGTTTTATCTCTGTTCCTGCAACAAAACTTTCTTGTCCACATATGTTTTTCAAATTTTATTTGCATAATTAAACAAAGCATGAAACATGGAGAATCTGAGCTGTAAATTGTAGCAAATTGCTCTCTCTAAAGAGCTGAAATCAACCAAGCTTTTTCTGTCTTGCTCATCATTACTATTTTGTTTTGGAAAGTGGAACCCTTCATTTATGAATACTGAAAGGCTTTTTTTGAAATAACTGTATGGGCTTACTTTGCAGTCTGGTTTACAGAAGCAAGAAACATTCAAGGAGAGCACATGAATTTTCTATTTGCAGAAGACTAGAGTGATTCATAGCAGCAGCACATATTTACACCTTGTAGGATGAAGTCCTGTTTTGCACTTCAGCTGTCTGTGGCAGTCATTTATTGACCATGGTAATGACATTCATGGTCAGTTCATCATTGTCCATGAGCTTTTTAATTTACTTTTGGAAGATTGAATAATTACAAATGTGCACAGAGCACAAATTGAAATTTGTGTTTGTAAAACCAGAGAGCAAAAAGTTTCATTTTAGTGTTTTGTGTTTAAAACATCTTGCAGAAAAGCTTGTTGTAAAAACATTTATTACACACCTCAATAAAGAAAACAGCGGCCCTGCTAGCGTTTGTATTCCTGGAAGCTCTGCAGATCAGACAGGGCTAAGAAGGCTGCCTGCTACCAGTAGCCCCTTTAATCAGGGTTTACAAGGTATTTAAATAAGAATTCTTTTGCCCTTCAATTATTGTTTTCTGTCTTGGGTTTATTACTACCTTTGCCAGAAAATTAAGTGTCTCCAGTTCCTTAGCTAAATGTCCACTTCTAACTCCCAAGAAAGAAGGGAAAAGAAGTAAATTCATAGCTGCTACCTCAAGGGAAACCACACAACCCGTGGGCTGACATAAAAGCAGGACCAGAAAGTGCACAGTGAAGAATGACATTATTTTGCTTCTAGAAGCCACTCTTCCATGGCAGGATTAGAGAGTCATTGCTGCTTTTTCTTTTGTGGACAAGTGAATTTTGGTATCATGCTGCCAAATATTTACTGAGAGATTATTTTGAGACGGGTCTCTGGAGAATGCGCATAGGCAGGCATAAAAAGGGAGATGCTTTTTGGGCTGGAAGCTTAGCCTACTGCAATGTGTTTGTCTGACCAGCTGTCGACAGCATTGCCTCATATGAAATTCAGTGTTCAGAGTATTTCCCAGGCAGCAGAGGAAGTGAAGAGTGGAGCACAGTTTCCAGCAGTAACTTACACCCTGCTTAAGCAGAGGGAGAGAGAGAGCTTTAATAAGGAAATGTGCTTCTGGCTACCTGAAAAGCTTACCTAGCTCCTGTGCAAGCAACCCCCTCACCATTGTTACCATTGTTGTGTTTTTATTGCTATATTAAATTATATATAAGCTGTCAGAGCTATAAAATTTTAATTTAAAAAATGTATCTACAGGCAATTTTGCACTGCTCAGCGACTTTTTCTCTCTGTTTTGTATTGTACGCTGCAAACATTATTTCATACCTCTTGAGTGCTTGACTTTTCCAACCAAAAAACAACTCTTCTGGATATATCAGTTCTTTAAAAGATTTTGTTTCTGCTTTATTCACTGAAAAAAAGTGAGGTCTCTTATTTAATGATGCTGCCCTAGAATCACACATTCAAGCAACCAGGTATTTTAGTATTTAAATATTTTTACCCATGCCCACATTCACATTCTTGATCAAGCCAGTGGCATCTTCCATATCAAAAGGCATAACCTAACACAAGCATGAGCACCAATGTGGCAAAGTTGTTTAGCTTTCTTAGTAACATGGTGCATTACAAAAAATGTATGTGAATTGGCATGACCATTCTTCAGTACAAGAAAAGACTTCTGGGTCTGATTCCACAAGCCACCATAGCAGGCCACACTTATAGCCCTTCACTGAACCCCAATAATACTCACGTAAGTCTGCACTGCTGCACAGATCTTCTGTGAGGATCCAGTTCCCCATGCTTGAAACCTCAGGCTTTAGGGGTTTTTTTGGATGTTTGTTCCTGGCCATATACCTTTCTCTAGCATTGTGTTCAGGACAAAGCATGTGGTTATTTTTCAGAATTGTTATTTTTCAAAATGCGCTGTTGCTGAGAGAAATACAGGATAAATGTTGTAATACAGTTACTCGTGTGGTATTTGTTTTTATCAGGAGTTGCTATTTGAAACTTCTGTCTTACTTGAAAAGTTGCCAGTTAAATTCCCAATGTTACACAAGAATCACTTGCTTTGAAAGCAGAAATTTTGTGCAAATCTGAGGGCATATTTTACTTTAAAGATTTAGCTGCATACTGTGCTGCTACTTCACACTGCCTTTACCACACGAGCCAAAGCTAAATGATATGATCAGTGCTATGCCAAGTATGTGCTAAAGATATCAGAACAATAATATGAGGACATTAAAATGACCTCTTGGCATGCAGAAGACAGGTTGTGACTATCCCATAGGTTCAACTAGCAGATGATAGTCTCAAATCTAGATCTTCTGCCTAAAAAAAGCATGATCCGATTTGCTGAACTACAGAGTATGTCCAAGAATCTCCCTTGCATGTATAAAATCCTGTTTGTTCGTCTGGAAAGCTCATTGACCCTGTCCTTTCTCCAGTGATAATGTGCTGATTCTTTGTCCTCATGAGGGCTGGGCTGTGAGGTGGGAGGCAGGGAGCTGCTGGCTTCCAGCCTGGGCTTCAGCAGTCAGCAGAGAGCTCACGCCTCCACATCAGCAAGGGGCACTGTGGTAGCTGGTTCCCCAGAATCAATCTCATAGTTCTTCCTGCAGCTGCTGCCAAGAAGCCCGTGCGTCCGGTGTGCAGCTCCAGGCTGGGCTCTGGGCTGTTTGCTGCCTCCTGCTCAGGACAGACCTCATTCTGCCCTGCTGAAGGCCGGGAGCCAGCAGCCTTTCAGCTCACTGGAAAGAGAAAGGCACATCAAACATGAAAGATGCCTTCTTCAAATCTTGAGTCGGGTGGTTTAAGATCCTTGACTGCTCGTAATATTTATTACATGTAACAAATTTTACAAGTAATTTTACTGTAATAACAAGATGCTCCAACTGACATCAGTGGTCTATTTCATATACCCAGAGGCTTTGGGACAGGGGGGCTGTAAAACACTGAGCAGTGAAAGACATGAGGTAATATGCTGTTAAAATCTGGGAAAAGATCTGATGATTTCCCATCCAGCTCTCTGCATACCTGCATTTAGACTCAAAGGTGCTTCTTAACAAGAAAATGGGACTCAGTACAAACAAGAAATATTGAACAGGTCTTGCCAGGCATCAACTCAGCTCTTGTTTTCGTGGACTGCCTCATCTGCTCTACTAAGTAGTAGTACAAAACAGCACACACAGTTCCTCTCCACATGTCTATAGGTATAAATCCCCACTCCAAGGCAGGGTTCCTGCTTGCTGCTCTGGCACATGCTGCTCCAAAATGTGCCCACACACAGTCCAGAGAAGAGCAGAGGCCAAAATAGCACCAAGAAATAGCACCAAGAAATGTGTCAATAACTTAATGCCAGAGCCAGCAAGACAGAGGTCACCTCATGTCTCAGCACTTTTTCATTTGCTGGCCCAGGAGCAGCCCTGAGGCTGACAGCAAAGAAATTCTCCTTGTTCCTTTCCCAGACAGCTTACTCTCTTCACCTTGGCCCCAGAACATCATTCCTAGACACATTTGCTGCAAAAGGTGGGGTAAATGCAGTGAAGAAACTCTTGCTAATATATTTCTATTGCATGGTGTTGTGCTGGGTCAATATCAGCCTTCCCTCTTCTCGTAAACAGCAATGCTAAATTGGAACACTAAACTTCCCTGGGTGCATTTTGAAGGGGGACAATGCTCACTTGACGAAAACATATCAAATTTTTAAGAAGTGCAGAAGAGTCTGTAATTCCAGAAGATTGTAGGAGAGGGGGAATTTGTGGTTTTGAATAACATAAAGTGGTGCCACGTCCTCTACTTTTATTTCAATGGAAGTTTTTTTAGTAGTTGGGAAATACGATCTGACTCCAGATATCTCTGTCACAGACCTCTCAGATATGATGTGCTTGGCTGTCACAGCAGCAGCAGGCTGTGAGGTGGCTTCCATGGGCAGAGCTGGCACAGAGGGATTGCCATAATGAGCCCACACAGGCTTGGCACCTCTCCTAGAAGCACACAGTATGGTGTGTTTGTTCTCTACAAATGTATTTTGCTATGCTGGGTGCTGTTCAGTGGCCCTAGAGAGAGGTTTGTGTTTTGGTGGCCAAGCACAAGAAGAAAAGTGCTGTGACACTGAAGGGTGTCTGGAGCAGCACGCTTACCCAGACAGCCCTTTACTGCTGAGCAGCTTTCTTGCACTGCCTCACCATAGAAACCTGGGACAGAAGTTCACAAATTAGGATTTGGAAACATCTGGTTCACATTTACCCAGAAAAGTCTGCATCAGACACCAACTGCTTGGACCAGTGGAGAGAGGGAGCATATTTCTTACTCGTCTTCAGACTAGGCACAGTTTCTGAATTTGAAGTAATAAAGTAGGGCTTAAGGAAACCACTTGAAATCAGATGGCTGAAACAGAGACATTCTCTGAGAAGACATAGCTGTTTACATTAGCAATCTGATTTCTCTTTCCCCTTTATTGTGCCAACTTTTATAAGAATCTGCATTCCCCTTTGAGAGAATGATTTGACCTGCAAATTGGAAAGTTTGCTCAGCAGCACAATAAAGCTGCAGGAGCCCTAGAGCGCACTTGAAGTGATCCGAAATTTTGCAGTACGGTATGGTTATATTACACCAGTGTAATATTAGAACAGTCACTTTCTCACCATTTTCTTCAGCACACATTGAACCCAAAAACTGAAATCAGGAGCAAGCCAGATGTTACCCTAATGTCCCACAAGATGGTGACAAAACAATTCTAATAATACATCATTTTGATTTCTGCACTGTACAGTCTTAGGGACTACAAATATTTTTCTACCATGCAGTTGCATTAAAGTCTGCTTATATAATATACTTTCGGCATATTCTAATGGGTTACGCATTTGGCAGATGTTCATTCTTTTAAAGTACTTTGTTGATTGTATTTTAAATTAACTTCAGGACTACATAGCAAGTTTCAGTCCTTCCACATTAGGAATTACAAGTTCCCTAAATGCTGGAGAGGGAAAAGTACTTTTATTGCTTCTGATCCATCCCTTTGCCAGACTGCTTCCTTTCCCTCCCCCTGCCCCCCATGATTCTTTTTGTGTGAGGTCTTTTGGTCCATAAATTTCTTCATTTCTGAATTAAGCATAGAAAAGTGGCATGGTACATTAGGCATGAGAAAGGTAACCACTGAAGAGCAGTGCTCTCCAGAGACAAGACCAGGAACAAATACGATGGGAAAGAAGCGAGATTGTAGAAGAAGTGGGGTGCTAGGGAGGGCTGGTAACACTCTCCCTTACACTTAGTCTCAAAATATTTTATTAGATTTTCTTTTTGTATTTAACTATGGTCAGTTTGAGATAGTTTCTTCTTTGGGCAACCAAGCAGAGGAACCTGAATGGGGCCTGAACTGCAGAATTTGCCTCTTGGAAGTTGTGCCCTCAGACTGGGTACTAGAGATGGCACACTATAAACTGCTGGTCTTTGAAGGGTGACAGTATTGCCCATTATTAGAAACAGTTGTTTCTCAGGGTCCTATTGTTTTAGAAACAATAAAAATTACATTCTCAAGGTACAGTGTAAATACCTGTTCTTTATTTTGGTTAAGGTGGGAGCTGAGTTTAACAGACTGAATGGCTCCAGCCCTTCTGGCACCTGAAAAAGATTATGAAGAAAATACATTCCTAGCTTTACCTGTGAGTTTCCATCAGTAGGTGACAAGATCAGATTAATCTTTTGCTGAGACTTACAGAGGCATTTCAGTGGCTTGAAAGACACATGACCAGATTTTCAAAGGTATTTAGTCATCTAATTCTCAGTGAATTAAGTACAAACTTGGTCTCTAAATATATTCCATTTCTGGTCAGAAGTACCACTCAAAAATTATTTATGCATTCAGGAGCCAAAGCTTTTGTGATAAAACAGGGTGTGCAGAGATGCTCAGCTTGTTCTAAACAAGCTTGTTTGACTATCAGATATGATGCACCCATGTGAGCCGTGCAGGAAAATCATCCCTGCTGAGGAGCGTGCTTAGATCACCTCCAAAATCTCACCTCCCACCTTCTGCACTGCAAAGGCATTTGCTGTGAATTCTTTTCCTATGGATTTTGGCCACAACCAATGCAGTCTGATTTGTGACATGATTTGTCTGATTTGTGCTCATGATTTTTAACACTACATATGAGTTTCAGTCAGGTTTTTTTGTAGCAGTATGCAACTCCTAGATCGGGAGATGGAATGCAGCCAGCTGGAAAAGCACACTTTGATGGCAGTGTGAGTGGCAGCGCGTGCAGTGGTTTGAACCTGGGGACAGCCCTGTCCTCAGCAGCAGTAGCTTAGTAGGACTTGGCAGGACTTATCATTTTCCCACTTTACATCTAATTTTAAGGGTTATTCTCTCCCCCTCTCTCTCTCCCTCCCTCCCTCTCCCTGCATCTCTGTATCTCTTTCTTCAAATGCCAATAATCTCCATCCCATACCCACTCCATGGCAAATTCCCATGCAGGTGCATCCCCATGTTGTATGTTCCCCACCTCTGCTGTTGTTTGATGCTGCATTTGGAACTGATGGTGGAGGAAATGCTGCCCTCCCCTGCTGGCACCACCATGCTGTGTGAGCTCCTGCTGTCCACACCCACCTCTAGCATGTTTTTGCTTATGAGCAAAGATGATCACAAGCATAACCACGCTTGTCTGGAAGTGGGCTATTCACACTTGCGTAATTTTCATATAAGAAGCTAGATGCCTAAACCCATGTTCAACACATAAATAAACATGCCCGGTTTTTAAGCATCTGCCATTTTCATGGTCTTTGCAAATATTATTTAAATGTGCAGTCTTTGGCATCCAGCTGGGAAAGTTTTGGCTTATGTTTCCAGAGGCCTGTAAGAAAGACCTTAATGTGTGCCATTATTTTAAAGGCATAAATACAGTGATCCAAAAGGAGGCTTCTGGGCTTGCCATCAATCCTGGGCAAAACATCAGTTACTGATGAAAAGTTCCCTTTGCAACTCAGTGCTATCAACCATGCCACTTGATCTGACTTTATGGAAAACTGTTCACCAGGCTCACACAGAATCTTTTTTCAAGCTATTTTAACACAGAATATTTAGCAAAATAACGTTTGTTTATAAAAGTTTTAAGATCATAAAGTAATTTACACTTCTTTAGAGCATTTAACACAATCATTGTGGGATTTTTCATTAGCAGAAGCAAAGAAAAGGTAACTGTAGAAGAGAAAACACCCACCCACAGATGACCCTTCTTTAAAATCAGGCTCCACAGGGACTATTTATTGGCCCTATACAAGAATGAGGGGGGAAAATAATTAAGATGTGAATGAAAAATACCACACAAAATGCAGAGCCCCATCTCTTTGTTCCTAATTGGCTTTCCAACTAGAAGGCCAAGTAGATCAAGTTGCTCAGAATCCAATTGTAAATTTGAGTTTTGAATATCTTCAACAACGGAGATTTCACAGTCTCTGGGAACCCTCTTCCAGTGATTGACTGGAAGATATGATGTTTCCTCATACTGAGGAAAAAAAAATCTATCTTTATATCTAATTGGAATTTGCTGCATTGCAATTTATGTCTGCTGCCTTACACCCTCCCAAATAGAATATGTTTTCTTCTTCCCTATGATTCCAATAAATTTTTGCAGACAGAAATAAGGTCCCTCCAAAGACATCTCTTCTCTGGACTGAACAAGCCCTGCTGGTCACCATCCAATGAATCAATTTTCACATATCCTGCACTTGCCCATGTCTCACCAGTTTGGCTCCAAGGATACTGTAGAAAGCCTTGCTTTAATTAGAGAAAACAGCACGTCCTGCTCTCCCCTGTCTGATTCCCAGTCACCTCAGTACAGAGGACTACCAACCAGGCTGTTCATCAGTCAGTCCACTCTGGAGGTCCCAAACATTTCCTATGCTTTATGTTCTTTGGAATGTCTTCCAGAAGGAACAGATCCATAACCTTCCAGTATTTAAAAGGCAGCTACAAAGAGGATGGAATCTCTCTCTTCACCAGGAGCCACATAGGGAGACAAGGGACACCAGGTACAAGTGGCACTGAGATGTTTCATCTCAGTATACAGAAAAAATTATTTCAGTGAAAGCAATAATTTATTAGAATAACATCTCCAGGATGTGGTAGAATCCCCTGTCATCAGAGAACTTCAGTATATGACTGGTCAGGGTGCTACTACTGTCTATAATCTCCCTTTCCCTATGATTCTGATTTACAGGCATTAAGATGGGCTGATGCAGCAGCAGTGAAAGTGGTCCATGTCATTCCACTTTCTGTCAGAGCAGCCTTCTCCTCACTGGCTGCAGGCTGGATGTGAAACCCAGTCGTCCACACCACAGCATCCCATGTAGCAGGACAGGGACTTGGGCAGGGGAAGGGGATGTAAGGAGGCAGAGAAGAGACAAGCTGTGACCCCTCTAACTGCCCTGGCATGATCTGGCAGTGCTCTGCTGGCAGAGTCCTTCAGCATGGCAGGGGGCTGGCATGGTGTGGCAATGCCACTCTCTCCATGTCTTCAAAAATGAGCTCTGTCATCACTGCTGCTGCCTCCCTTGCGCCTCAACTAAAGAAAAAGGGCTTCTTTCTGAAATTTCTGGAGCAAGATGTTCTCTGAAAGCTGCCTTTTTCTGATCCCACCCTGAAAACACATAATGTTGAGCATTTCAGAACATGAGTGAAGAAAAGCTCAGTGCTGGATTAAAGCCACTTTTGGCAAAAGATAAAAGACAGTCTCCCTCTCCCTCTCCCTCTCTCTCTCATGCACACACACAGACAAACAGGAAGAAAAGCTCTCAGGGGCACAATCAATTACAGTTCATATCTTCTCTGTGCTGTCAGAGATAGTCTCTGGCACAGGCCATGCTGGAGTGCAAACCCAAAAGGGATTTCAAAAACAAATCCTCAGCTGATGTATACCTTGTATACCAGTACAGCCCAAAGCAATTTGTGGAACAGGAGGAAGACGATTAATACATGATGATGCATAAGCACAAGGAATATTTTTCTCTTAACTGAATTTCCTCTGGCCTCTGTAGTGAATTGACTGAAACAAAGGCTTTGCTGTTTCATGCTGCTCATGAAAAGTTTAAGATTTTTAAAAATTTGACTCAGTCCCAACTAGGACAGGCATATCTTTACACATAGCTGTACACATAAACACAGACACAAATAGGAAATTCTAAAAATATTTAACTTAGAAAATTCAGCATCTGATCTGAAATGCAGACCTGCTACCAGTGTATGAGCTTGTCCATTCTGCTGCTGCTGGAAGTGGCTGTAAAACTAGGCAGAGAATGGATTGCAAACTCACAGAAATATCCCTCGGGAAGGTATCGAGAAAATGTCACCAGACCTTCCTCGACAGAAATGGCAGCACTCATTTTATCAGTTACAACTGGGAAGCACAACTCCAGTGCAAATATTTGCAACCAACCCAGACTTAAATATTTGTTCTCTTATCAGGGGATCAGCACTAGGTTTTCATGACAGCCCTGTAAATCCTGTAACGTGGCTGACATGAACTATAGGAGCTTTGCTACAGACATATAGGAAAATGCCTACACAAAGTTGTTAGACCTTTATACCATAGACCCCAAATCACTATGCAGCAGCTTGTGAAGGTGTTTGTAAAGGATTATTTGGGCCCCTGTGGCTGCAGGGTGCCATCCTCTGAAGCTAAATTCAGTGGGAGGCTCTGCATGGGGTTGTACATGCTTGAGCAGACCAGGAGAGCACTAAAATGCTACTCACGGATCTTTTTGCTCTCCCTCTGAGGCTTTCCCAACATTTCAGACTGTAGCCAGCAGGTAGTTCAGGGCTGTGTGATATTGCTGTCTATCTTCAGCAAGCTCCCTCTCCCTTTCCACCCACCCCCTTCTCAAGCCTGATGCAAATATGTTGCTTATTCATTTTGATGCTTCATTTAGTTTATCTTACACCATTCTGAAATATTAATTTCTGGCCTCACAGCAGAATTTTATTTTTTTTGCGATCCAAGCACAGAAGTTCTGTGAGTGCAGAAATTAAGAACACATCTAAAGGGACAGCAGGGACAAATCTTACCCAAGGGGGCCAGGGAGAGGCATTGTTTTTTAGGATTCCAGGAGGTCTTGGCCAGGATGGTAGAACTGCAGTAATAAATTACCACCCTAGCTTAAAGCTGCAACAAGACAAATTGCAGGTGTAAATTAGAAGTCTAAATCCTGCTCAACAGCTTAGAGCAATGATTTTAGCCACATGTCTGATTACAGCAATGGAATCTTCTAGCTTTGCTTGTTGCTAAGCTTAACCTTCAGTGTACTTGGTGCCTCAGTGTCAGCAAAGGGCTACGAGCCTGGGTAGCTGGCATGGGCACAGGAGCCCAAGGATGTTGGTCCAGGGAATGGGGTGAGGATCTGGCTTATGTTTCCAAGCTAGAGCTGGAGGTTTCTGTGGTTATAGAAGGCAGAGCTGCTAGAGCAAGTAACAGCCTGGTTTCTGATGCTCAGACCTTTCTAAGGGCTGTGGAGTTGTGCCTGAGCAACCACTTCAACCCAAGACATGCAATGCTTGGTGGATCCCTTCACCTGCTTCAGCTCTGCTCTGCAGAGCAGGACTCACTCACCAAGACCCAGTCAGGAAGCCAGGGCTCTGTCTGTGGCTATAGACACGCCTCTGTCCCAAGGAAGAGATTGCAAAACTTTATTCATTCAAATTTTCGCTAATTGTTACTGATGGTTAATAGACACACGCTTCAAATGCTGCTGGGTGTGGCATCTTTTGCATTGCTTTTCATGTGATTGCCACAAAGTGTAGCAGGAGTTGCTGAATTCAGAGAAGTTATTGCAAAAGAAGCCATCTGACGTACACAGAGAAGAAGAAATTGGGAGGGGAGAGATCAGGTCCTTTCCTTTCCTTTCCTTTCCTTTCCTTTCCTTTCCTTTCCTTTCCTTTCCTTTCCTTTCCTTTCCTTTCCTTTCCTTTCCTTTCCCTTTCCCTTTCCTCTCCTTTCCTCTCCTTTCCTTTCCTCCAAATATTGTGGAGCATGTTGTGGAAAAAAAATTAGCCATCTGTCTGACAGATATTAGTAAAGTGGAGACTGTGTTAAAAATAAAGTGCCAGGTTGTCCTCTGCAGAAAGTTAATAAAAAGAAGGAAGTGAAAGGCTGCTCATTATTTTTAATGACTTTGCTTTCCAGCAGTGTGCCTGTATCTCCCAGCCTTTACATTCTGCCTTATTTCGGTTCATTATGGCACATTCAACTGCCCTGGAGAATGATGGCTTTGTTCTAAAATAGCGAATATATCAAGAGGCCCCTGGCCCAGCCTGGCTGGGCTGTTAATCACAGCTGCAGTGCCAGGAGGAGGATGCTGAGAAGAGCCTGTTGCACGGGCAGTCCAGCCTGGATGGCTGGGAGCTCTTTGGCAGGGAGAGCCATGGCAGGCACTGGTGCTGCTGAGGTTTCTGTGCAAAGCTGCCAGCAGAATCGACTGAGTGGTGCCTGGCAGCTGCCTGCATGCTGTCTGTGTGCACATCCCTGCATTTGTCTCTCTTACTGGCCCTACCTGGCAGTAGCCTCTCATTCTCTGTCAACAGATATTTGTTTTATTAAGTTTAAAATATAGGATGCATTGATGTTCAGAAGATGAAGATTCATGAGTATGCAATTCAGAACACCCAGAGCGTCCAGCTGCATCTGCAGACCCCTTTTTTACCCATGGGTAAAAAAGCTGGAAGCAGAAGTTGCATTTCCAGATTTGAAAACAACTGTCTTTTCTCAAAATGTTTGCTTGCAAAACAATCCATGCTATCATTCATTTATATTTTTCTGATATGCTCTTTGATAAATCAAGGCCCTTGTTATAGCCAGATTGCAGTTAGAGTGATTTGTTTGGAAACAAGATGCATATTTTCTATGGCTCTGAGGAAATATCTTAAAGAGGTCCACAGCCAGGCTCCAGGGTCTTTGCAGGTTTTTTTCTTAACTCCTCAGAAACTCATTTCCCAGTAGATTTTGTTGTCAGGCTCTGCCTCCTCTTGTTCCTTACCAATGGTTGAGGCCCTGCAGCAAAACCTGCATCACTCATGTTGTATGAAACAATGCAAAAATTCCAAACACCATGGAGAAGTCCCTGCATGGCCTGGGGCAGTAGCAGGGGATGCAGGGAGACCTCACACAGCTGTGCTCACAGCTGGAGTGCTTCCCTGGCGTTTTCCACGCCTTTCCTGTAGTTGCCACTCCCAGTCTCAGCTGCTGTTCCTGCGGGAGCAGAGGCTCTGGGAAACTGCAGTGGGCAAACTCATAACCCTAAGGGTCTTCCAGAGCAAATGCCATTGGAACAACTGCCCTCATAAATCAGCCTGGCAAACAGGAGGAGGATTGGAGCAAGGCTTGGATGTGGTGTCGAGGAGCTGGTGCTGATCCTTTGCATTCTAGCCACAGCAAACTGGCTGATATTTTGAATTTGTTTACCTTTTAACACAGAAAAAGGCCAAAACTCATTTATATTGGCTAACCACATTTTTTCTCCCTGTCTTAATCCAGGAAATGAAAATTGTGACCAGAAATTTGTCCCCTTCTCTAAACACTGGCCTGCTGGTGTTTATAAAATAGATCACCATGATTCTTCCCAATGGCTAGAGGAGTGAAATGGGAGTGTCAGGCAGGGAAGAAAATGAGCTTGTTCCTGTGTGACAACTTTGCACAGGGTTAGGAAGAGTATTTTTGGAGGTGGGATGGGTTTTTGTTTGTTTTCCAGCTCTACCAGACACCAAATTTGGCTGTAGCCTGACAACATGCTACAGAGGACTCTTGTCTGTAAGTTAATGAGAGAAATTCTTGATAGAGGGCTACTGGCAAGCTAATTAGAAGAGAAAGGATTTGATGGATTGCAGGAAAAAAGAAAGCAAAAGGAGAGGAATCAAAATGTTCAAGAAGATCATTTAAGGTCCTCATTCTGGGAGAGAGAGACTAACTGGTTTCACTTCCCAGAGGCTAATCCTGCCCTAATTGACTTATTATTGGAGTCTGAAGGAAAACAATCCATGTGGCTGTGATAGCAGAGCCAGGGAAGGCATGATTGTGGCTGCTGAGGGGAACCTGGGGAGACAATGGCTGCAGTGTGTCAAGTGACACAGGACAGCATGTGCAGATCCAGCAGTGCGAGAGCCCTAGCTGGGCACCCTGCTTGGTGTTACAGGGTGCATGGGGAGCTGAGAACAGGCTCAGGATCCAGTTCCACTCAGTGGTTTAGAATACTTCTAGTGACAAAAAGCTCAGCCTCTTCCCAAATGCAGACCAGACAGCCAGGGAACACTTTACCAAAAAACCAATGTGCAGCCTATAGCTCACTCATGAACTGCAAAAGCAAAATGACACATTTACAGCCCACATTCAGGACAGTGAGATCCTGAGAGGTGACTCTGTGCACATGGTAAACAGAGTTCTAAGATGCATCAAAATATAGTAAGTCTGGGAACCAAGCAAAGGCTGAGGAGATTTGCATTTTTTCACATTGGGAAAATCAGTTGTCCTTTCTGCTAACATGGCAAAATTACTTTGAGTCCCTAGTTTGCATAATTAAAATACATAGCTAGAAAGGAATTCAAATTTGGGCTAAATTACACTGAGGAAACTACATTCAGTTTTGATCATTTAGCTTGACATGGACTTTTTTAGTATTAGAAATGCACAGAAGATATAGTATTACATAAATAAGAGCTATTATGGAATGCCTAAGGGATTGCAATTCATTATCCAGAAAAGCTTTCAAATAAGGAGACACAAATGCTTGCTAAATTACAATGAAATTCCAGTGGAGTTACAGCTTTCTTCCATAACAGGACAGATGACCTCATCTCATGAATGTTATTAACTGTGCCTCTCATGGCTCTTCAGGGAACCTGAGCTTTGATAGTATGAAAATATTATAAATTAAAGAAGTCAAACACAGAAGAGGAAAATCCAGCAAAAAGTACAAATATGTGGGAAAATACCTTCAGATAAACTTTAATCTAAGTATTTTCCCGACTGAAATGGATAGAAATGCCTTTTCTCCAGAATGACTTGATGATCCCATCAGATATTTGATTAGAAGCTGTGGTTTGGCAAGAAAGGTGCAAAAATCTGGCATGTTCTGTTGAACCAGGTTTTCTGAGACTTTGGGCCAGGCTTTTCAAGGAGAGTTAAAAAAGGAAACGTCTAAAATTAGCTGGATAGAAGTATTTTAGATTGTTGGAGTACGTGTATGTGCATATGTGGAGTACATATAGGCAATAGGCATTGCTAAATAAAGGAGAAGATCATTGGAAAGCAGGGAGACATCACTCAAGTTTGCAGTTTCTCCTGGGATACAGCTACAGGAAGACCAAAAAGGAGTAGTGCTCCTCTCTGAAGCAGGGGTAACTGAGGTTCTAGTTAATGATAGATCCCTTGGAGAGAAATGGCACTAAATGATCAGCAGGATTATTTCCTAATGATCTGGTTGAAATAGAAAGGAGGTGTTTAGCTATTTTGCTTATGTAGAAATACAGAAATATAAAAACATAAAAAATAATACTTAAGAAAATGTCTAAGGAAAAGAAAGGAAGATAAAAAGAAGATAAAAGTACAAAGATCCCACCATCTGTGGAGCCAGCAATGAGGTTGCTTCAGTTTCAAAGTCTGTTGGCAGAAGTGATGGTCTCAGTCTTCATCCATCAGGAGTCGGGTAAGCCCACGAAACACAGGAGCTCAAGGGGTTTCTATAAGTTTATGTTTATGGAATGTCCAGGTACCCGCCCTGGGCAGGGTAGAGAGTTTTATACCATCTGATGCAACACTGTGTATCACATGCAGTCCTCTGGTGGAAGGCCCCAGAAATTAGTCTGGAGGCACTTTGGGGGTCTTTGAGACATGATGTGACAGCCTCCTGTCACATCAGGGCAGTTGAGCCAGGTATGCCCCCTCAGAGGGGGCTAGGTCTACGTGGGAATGCCTTGATACTTCTCCAGAGCAGAGTTTTCACATCTGAGCCAGCTGTGCAAGGAGGACATTGGCATGGTGAAAGCACAATCCCAGCAGGCAGGAGCTGCTTCTGTCCTTACCTGGCTCAAACTCCAGCATGCAGCCTCTGGTGGTGGGTGCTCACACCCTCTGCACTTGGGCTGTTACCTGTCAGCAAATCTCCCCTGCTTTTGCACAGGTTGATCATTTGAGTCATTATAACCCTTAATATTCCAGTCTCTCACAGCCTGTTGCAGACAGAAAATGAGATGTATCATCCAGGTGACTTCAGGAGCTCATTTCTCTCCACTGATTCAAGGTGGGGATGCTTCTGCCAACACTTGGGGCTCTGTCTGATGACTTGGGTCAAGTGTTACATCTGTAGTTTGTCAGGGAGGGCTTGCAATTCCAAGAGCTGCTCCAGAACCATGTTTTCTGGTTGTACAGACAAAGAAACACATCTGCAAATTTTAGTAAAGTACTCTGAAGTTAGAAAATTTCAGAAATTCTAAAAATCCTCTCCAACCTTGGCCTTACTGCAGACTTTTTCATGTGAAAGAACCATCTGCTGTATCACACAGTAAAGTAAAAAACCCAAAAAATAAACACAGGTGGTAGAGGCAGGGAAAAAAGCTCTCAGAGAAATTGGTGCATTTCTCACTTATTAGGACATTTCCTTCATTTTAAGCATAATTTATTCTGTTTCAGCCACATGGTTTCTGCACATTTCCTCTGAAACATCTGTAACTCTTTTTGGCAGAGATCCGAGGCAATACAGCGCAGTCTCATCTGGGAAGAGTATCCTAGGAAAGTGTAAATACCACAGAGCTGTAAAGAAAATAAAAATAATATGTCAGCATTGAAGGGCTTGGAAAAAAAACTGGTCTAGATCAGAGATAAGTGAAATCACCTTGCTGGGACACTTGGGCTAGGTGGAGGAGGAGGAGGCTGCTGTCAGCCCATCCTGTGGGCCTGGGAGCAGTGTCCTTTCTCAAGCCGCTGGAACTCATCAAACGCCATTTCTGGTGGATTCTCCTTTCACAGATGACTGATTTTTAACTCAGTTATAATAAGAGTGAGACATGAACTCTCTCCTCAATGGAATCTACCCAGGAGACAGAAACTGTGACTGAGGAGGCAATTATTTGGAGATTACTAAGGCAAAGCCCTGAAATATGTTTTGGTCCTGCCAATTGCTACAGGATCATTCACTTCCCCAGGAGAGAACTCCAGCACGAACAAAGCACACAAGCTGCTCAGTCAGACTAAATCTGGTCCTTCAGCAAGGGCTGAACACCAAACAAACACCACGAGTGCACTGTCCACATCCCTCATAGCTCAGGGTGGCCTCTCAAATCCCATCAAGCTGACAGGTCTGTGCAGTGCAAAGATGTGCAGAGACACTTGCTGAAGTCCCAACGCAGCCTGGTCACATTAGCATCCTGGTTGGCCTAATTAAAGAACTGGAGGTAATTAGGCCAGCCACAGCACCATATTGATTGGATGGTAATGACAAAGTCCTGACATCTAGATGTGCTAGTGGGAAAACAGAGCCTTGGGCTTGCATGTTACCTGCAAGTCAGAGACTCTATTCACTGTCAGTGTGGCCCTGCTTCCCAGTACTGCCTTCACACAGATTCCAGTGCTGCAATGCAGTTTTTTTTAAATTTAATTGTATCCAGAACTCAACAGTCATCTCCTTGTTTTGCGGGCACAGTTCCTGAAATAAGATTAACTTTGTCTCCAGGGGTCGCTTTCCAGCCAGCAAACCAAAAGTTGAGCAGGAGAATGAAAACAATGCAAAGAGAGAACAAAAATCAGGCTGCGTTGCAGACTTTCAATTAATGATGCAAAAATATTTCAGGAGTTTTGAGGGGAAATATTTAAACCCACAGATTAGGATTTCTGTATTCAAGCCCTACATATTCTCCATGTCCATCTAACTGCAAGGAGCTGATGATTTCAGCCCAAGGCCATTTTTGAGCGTGCAGATTGCATGAATCACCTCCCAGTGGCTCCAACCCACAGCCTTCTCTGTCCAGAGCCATCCTGCTGTACAGTGCCCTGACAGAGCCCTGCTCTGCAGACTTGGCTCTGAAGATGGCAGCCCAGCTAGAGTAACCACAGGGGATCCATGCTCCCACTAGCTCTTTGTGTGGCCTCCGTTTGCCACTTCCATTCTCATCAGCTAGGACATTTCAAAAGGATAGAATTTTTTTTCCCTATCTTATTCTAGAGGGGCTGTAAGAATGTTAATATTTATCGGTCTGATGAGCTGGGAAATCAGACTTCTTCATATTGTGGTATAACCATTTTGAAGAAACTGTTTCAAGGAAAAGTGAATCCCAAGGTTCAAGCAGCGCTGAGAAAAAAGGGAATATTTTATCATCTGTGATCTTTCTGATCAAAGCAATACCAAAAGCATTTCTCCGTCTGCAGAGAAAAAACTGAGGAATGTGGAGTAGGCAGAAAAACTAATATTACATGTGCCTTTTGAATCTCCTTCACACCCAGGACAAGGGACAGCCCAACCTTGCACTCTGCAAGTATGTGCAGGCATCTACATTTATCATGCTGTGAACTTCTCTATTTTATTCCATTTCAGTCTGTAAAGAAATGCAAATGGACTGATTAAGCCAAATTATTGTAGTCTCCTCTTCCTCCATGGAAAAGATGTCAGAGCTGTTTTACTGGAAAGCAGACGAGAGGGGGCACTCACAGTTTTCCTACATCAGGGCTTTGCTTTGTGCTGTGTTGGTAGGAAATGTATTTGAGACAGTCCTTGTTGGAAAAGGTTCCAGGAAAAATACCAAATTAACAGAACATCATAAAGAAGCAGAAAAATTTGTCAGAAAGGGAAAGAAGAAAAATGGGGGTGGGTGGGTAATGTACACAGAAGTGGGTAATCACACCAGAAGCCCTGACCCCGTAAATCTGCTTGGGTGGGAGGACAGAGTGCTGCAGGAGCAGGGCTGGAAATGAAGATCCCATGACAGTGAGAAGAAGGCTGGGTACAAAGTGTTGTCAAAGCAGTGAGCTAAAGCTGGCTTCAGGCCCCTTGCAAAAATTTACATTTGCACAGTAATGAAAAACTGCATGAGAGGGACTGAGAGAAGCTGTAAGAGATACAGCTAGTAGGGCAGTCCTCATTTTACTAATTAAACATTTTGGATTGCCTACACAGGGTCACTTGGGAAAGTTAAGTAAATCAATCAGCTAAAGGTGTGAAGTCAATTTATGTAAGTTATAGCATATTCAAGCTGCATGTGAATGGTTTCATTCAGAGTAAATGGCCTTAGATTACTGCAGCTTAATTTTCTAGATTAGCAGAAACAAAATATGTTTTGATAGCAAAGTAAAACAAGATGGAGGGAGAATAAACATCCAGTTAGTAACTTAGCCCTGCATCTATGGTCCCTCTTTGTTTTTAGCGCAGAAAATCCAAAGCTACCTAGATAGACAAATAAAGTTTACCATGCATTATAAATATGGTCTAACAGCCCTGGCTGCCAAAGGCTGCAAGGAGCAGAAAGTGTGTTATGACAGCAAGTACAAACCTCACAGTGTTTGCTGTGCCCCCACCAGTCCTTTTGCTGCCCATATCACTCCATCAGCAACCCACTGGAGCTGAACCATATCCCTGCTGCAAACAGTGGAATCAAGTAACCATGAATTAACTTCTAACTAACACAGCTTAACTAAATTACCAGAGACTGGTCTTATCATTAACATAAGTGTTTTATTAAAGACTACATTCATTTGCTCAGTTAAGTGAAATATCAGTCAATCAAAAGTTCTGCCTTGCTCAGTGAACTTCCCTTCTCTGCCCTTCACTCACCATTAGGGTCTCTCCAACTTCACTTTGAATCAGTAAGTTGAGCCATGCTTGTGTCTCTTTTGCCTCTTGCAGGCTTCTCCCATTAACCTCATCATTGCACCATTGCACTTTGCTGTAAAAATGGAGAATTTCTGGTGTTACAACTAAATAAGGGAATTCAAAATCAGGTAATTGTCTGAGGCAGGTACATGTTAATGGACACCAGTTTCTGAATTGTAGCTGTGTATCTGCTTCACAAGGAAACCTGGATTGTGACTTCCAAAAACCAATCGTTCCCTGCTACATCTTTGCAGACTGCCCTTTAAAACCAAGACTGGGACTTGCTAAGCAAGTGAGTTTCACTGGTCACTTTAGACACCTGAATCAAATCACTATCTGAGGGTGAACTTGGGTTAGATAAGGAAATATTGTACAGCATAAATGTGATAGCATTATAGTTCTGATTTTTTTTAATTCTGGCCATATGAGAAAGGATTTTTCATTGAACCCCTTTAATGTTGAAAATAAAGTTGTACTGCAGATTTTTCTCTAGAACCTCCTAGCTGCAAATGTGTTAACATCCTCATGGGTCACATTTTCCCTTTTGAAACAGGAAAAATATCAGGCTCGATTTAGTAAATTTCTGACCTATTTTAACAGGATGTGTTTGGAAATGTATTGTTAAATTGACTATTACACATTTCTGTGACTATTAGGGGAACTTCCACAGGAGTGTGAAAATGAGAGAGCAATCCAATGAGAAAGTGAAAGCATCGTAGCAACCCTGAGACATTTGGCACATTCACTTGAAAAATGATGTAGACTCCTGTTAGGGGAGAAAAGTCAGGCTGAAATTATGTTACTGAGACTTAGAAACTCCAAATTTGGCCTAAAAGGATACAGAACCTCAAGTCCTATGGTCCTATTCCTGTTTTAGAGACTGTTTGTATTCTCCATATAACACATTTGCTGTGTGACACTGATTATATACCCTGCATAAAACTAAGATGTTATTAAACACACAAATTACTTAGGAAAACCATAAACAGTATTTAAAACAAGAATCTTATGGTGGTTGTGTATAGCCTTTGCAGTAATCTAAGAAGAAAAGTGTTCTATCCTTAATTCATCCTTTTCCCCCAATAAACTGGTAGAAGTGTGATGCAATATACAGCATTTTTACATTAGAAGACAACTGGGTTGAGGCATACAGGCTCTATCATGTCACCTAATTAATAATTAGGCTATGTCTCCATTTTATCTAACAGTTGAGTACTAATATCATTGTTATTGCTGTAAACTCCTGTTGCCTTGAAACCATAGTAAATAATAGCAGAAATATTTTTTATTACAAAAAGCCCCAACATTTTTAATACGTTTATGAATGACTTTTCCAGGCATTCCAACAGTGAACTTGCTCCTTGATTCAGGGAAAATTCACTCAGTTCAGGAGCCTACGAGCTTAAAAACCATATTCTTAATGTCTGGGGAGAATGCTTCAAAGACTTTATGGGAGAACAAGGTCATGCCGTGCAGTCAGGAGGATTTCTAGAGAACAGAACTTACATCTGCTGAAACATATCTAAGGGATGAACTTAAGAAACCAAAACAGAACCAAACCAGAAGTCTTTAGATTCCATAGGGAAATTACTTTCCTTATACCTGCAATTGCCTGCAGGAAATCAACAAAATAACAATGTATTTTATTTATTTGTTTGGGTTTTTTAAGGACAGTTAGTTGACATTGAAAACAAAGATATTTTAGAAATATTTGTAACCTACAGACAGGCATCTTTTAGGATTTATATCCCTGCTTCCAGGCAATTAGCTGTCTAAGATCATCTCTTCAGCAGTTGCTGAGATTTTTCTTTGACGTTTGCACTCAGCCACAGCCTTGCTGGTCTTCAAGGCACCATCCCCTGCTCTTCCAACCCCATAGCACTGGAACTATGTTCTTGGTGCCACAGACGCTCAAGTGTGCCCAGAGCTCAGCAGTGTCTGCTTGCAGAGCTGCCAGCAGTGCAGGTGCAGCGCAGCCACCCTTCCCCACCTTCCCTGGGAGCCCATGGCCCAGTGCAGCCGTGCTCTCATGGCTCTGTGCCTCTGGCAACCTCTCCCATGGTGCCATGCCCACCTCCTTTTCATTCAACAGTGACAGAAGGATGTTTTCAGGGCACTGTCGACCTGCTCAAGTTCAAGTCCTGGGAGATGGTAGCCCTGAGACTATAATTCCTCAGGCTTGGTTTCAGCTGCACAACAAATAGAACCACAGCAGTTTTCAAGAAGAGAGAGACCAAAATATCTTCAGCAGGGAAGTAACATGAAAAGGTGTCTAAATCCTTTACAGGATAGCTAAATGACTGTTTGGTGAAGTGGAAACCTTTTCCCCTCAGAATTTCTTCAGGTTAAATCCCTGAAAAGTCACAGTCAACCAGCTGGAGAAGAGCCATGGAAGGTCCTACGTTACTGCAATGGATCTGCTTTTTAGCTTTACTCAACCTTCAGCATTAGGTATGCAACAGTCCTCTCAGAGCTTAAATTTATTTCCTCACGGTTTTGTCCTATCCTACAAATTAGACACATTTTAAGAAATTAACAGATGGGAAAGAAGAAATAAAAAAATTAAGCCCCTCAGAATAAGACAAATGTCTCCATTAGCAATATGTTTATGAATGTATTTGCACAAAAACAACAAAAGGAAATTCGTAATACTGCACACAATGTTTTAAATGATGTTGTGAAAGCAGGCCAAAATGTTCAATCTCCTTAAGCAGCAGTTGAAACAGGCTTTAAATTAATCAGGATTCTTAGAAATTCTAATAAGAAGGGACTGATGAAAAACAGCTGCACCCAATCCCTATAAAACCTTCAAAAAGAAGGGAATTAAGTGATAATGCTGGTGGAAGGGCATATCATGACAATATGGTCTCCTGCTGCTACAAAGTGCCAGAGCAAGACCAAGTATTTCCCAAGGAGAGATAATTATGATGAGCCTCAGCCCTGATTTCAGGGGCTTGACTTCCACTCTGTGGTGTGGTGATAGAGCTCTCATTTGGGTAGTCTTTAAATTACTGAGCACTGATAGAAAGAGCATCCAGTTCTAATGCTTATTAGAAGTGCTATTCAAAACATCTCTTCCTCCACTATAGCAATTTGTGTGAGAAGGATGTGTTTCCAAAGTATGGCTTTGTAAAGGAGAGGAATAGACATGAAAATAAAATATATGCCTAAGCGTTGAAGCTCCTCTGAACTGTAGACTCAATAAAGTTAAATTACAGCCCAGTATTGGTGAAGGAGAAAGTATCCCACTGAGAGGCAGGATGTTAAGTCTGGTCTCAGGAAACCAGTTGTCTGCACAAAGAATCCCTTGTGGAATACCAAGAGATGATGCTAACAGGTTCTAGTAGTATTTCAGAAAAAAATGATGTGCTATTTTGGCAAGATTAATGATGCAACCAGGTGATATTATACAAAACCAGTAGTTTGTGAAAAGAGAAAGGAAGGAAAGAGACTTAATTTTTGAATGACTCTCAAAAAAAATGTTAATTGAGGGTTTTTTGGTTTTTGGGTTTTTTTTACAAAGAAGCAGTCAGATCTCAGTAACTCCCCTCCTCTGGGTGATGTGATTTCTGAGTGTCCCCCAGGACTGACAGACATGCAACCCACAGTGGAGCTGCAAGATCAAACTGATCTTCATTGGTTTATAGCAACTTCCCCCAAAACTTATGGATTTATGCAATTCTGACTGCCTGCAGCTGCCAAATCTCCCTTACTGAACTGACACTTATCATGTCCACTCGATTTGCTGTGCCCTGAGATTTAATCACCTGGAAGCTGAGGTCTGTGTTTTGCTCAAAAGGACTTTTGAAGACTGTATGAAAATATTTGCACATGGGACTTTTCATCTCATTTTTTTGCCCTGGAACAAATTGCTTAACTTTTGTTGTCTTCAGTTTCTGTGGTTATAATATTGTCTTAATGTTCATGGTTACCCTGGAGAGTCTGTGAATGAAGAGTTCAGGGCTCCCATGTGGAAATGTGCTATTGCATCAGAGCTGCTGCTTCTCCTCCAAGCCAAGTCACCCCCACAGGAGATTCCTCTGGGTAGGAGACATTGCACAGAGACACGCATCCAGCATTCCTGCAGATGCTCATTTATTTCTCTCTGATTTAATTATATGGCAAAGGTAAATCTTACTATCAGTTATCTGCACAACAAAAGAAGTTAAAGCAGTAAGATTTTTGCTTGCCTTGACAATGTGTAGAGGCAAATAGAGGTAGAGGTACAGGCACTACAGAGGGGCCATTAAATTCATCTTATGGGGAGGTTGCTAAAACTGCCTCAGTGTAAGGTCTCAGCTTTCTCCATTTGCTGCCTTCTGCAATCCCAATGTCTGTCATTTCCCAAAATAGCTAAATGCTGAACTCTGAAAAAAAGGCTTGATAATGCAAATGTAGTTAGCAATGACAAGTCATTCTGAGGACCCTATAAGAGTCACAAACATGTTTGTTTTAATTGAGGTGGGGTAGGGTTTGTAGTGCAATAGAGCAATGAAAACAGCCCCAATAAACAACTCCTCTCATCTCCTGCTCTGACAGCCCCTTTCTCAAAGCACCAATATTACCCACTTAGAAAATGGATTTATGCCAAGTTTAAAGCATTTCTTCTTTCAGCACACCAGATGGTACTAAAAATTCAAAATATTTCCTACAACAGCTGTATCTTTGACAACAAAATTAATACAAGCTGAAATACCACTGTTGTGTGTAGGCCATAATGACCACACTCCTCAGTTTTGTGTCTAATGTAACAAGACATTTGATAGTTAAGAAATATATCTGATCAACTCGGCATTGCATCAATCATGTGACTCTCTCTGGGTGTTCAAACACAGTAGCAAAATTTAGTGCCTTTGTAGTCTAACAGCTGGTCTGATAAGAATGTAAAATACACCTTTCCCTAGAGCTATAATAAATGTGTTAACACTTTCTTACAACCAACACTTTCCTACAACTCATCATTTTCTTGCCCCAAGATCCCTCTTTATATATTTGGTGACATAAATCTTTTAAGCTGATTTTGACCAGAAGCTAACTTCCCTTACTCTCTGGTGTTGGGACTTTTGAGGAACACAAGATGTGTTTTTTTCATTTGGTGTTTAAAGAGGAGAAGGGACGAGGTGGAATGCTTTCAGCTCAGACAAAACAAAAAATGAAAATTATGGTGCTTGCAGTTTCCATCTCCTTAACACAAATGTGTACAGTAAGGTTTTTTAATTATCTATTTGTTAGATCATTAACTAGATCATTAGATATGACATGCAACTCTTTAGTGTTTCAAACAGCGTGGTGGCTTTGGCATGTCCTGAACAGTGAGCAATAAGAGGAGGAAACATGAAAATAAAACTGAAGTCAAGTAGTTTTCCCATCAAAAGAGCACACTATCCAAACACTTTAATGAACACGATTCTATCTGCATATGTTTCTACATGAATGTGAACATTCTTGATGCTAGCATGTGAACATCTGCTAAAAAATTTAATTACGTAGGAGTGCTGTGAAGCAAGAAATAATTGTTAGCTCTTGTAGCAGTGAGGGAGGATGGTGTGGTGGTTATTGTTGCTGGACAAAGGCTACTCTTGTTTTGTGAGACACTGAGCCACCTCAACAGAGAGTTTTACATACCGAAGTTGTGTAAGGCCTGAGGCACATGGAGGATCTGCCATGGGAACAGACAGTAAAACCCCAGGACCCGCGTTGCAGTCATCCTTTTCCCAGTCGGACCTTGCCTGTGGTAGGTGGGCACTGCCTTCCCCACCTCTGGTATGACTGTCTTTGCTCCCTGACAGTCACTGAAGGTGCTCTCCCAGTGGCACCTTCCCTGCACAAATCACTCCTCTCAATTTCCTGCAGTGCAATTCCCACCCTCATCTGTGGGATTCCCTTACCTCTGTGACTCTAGTCCTCATTCAGCACAAGCATGTGCTTGCACAGACCATCTGGCATTGAAATGATGTGGTTGAACTGGCACAGTCATGCTGGACGTGGAGGTGGTAAGCACATGGCTTTTATTTACAGATATAATGCTACAGTTATTTTTAACCATCTTCCTTTTTGCACAACTGCAATGCTGTCATATCAGTTCAGTTTACTTGAAAATTAACATTCAAAATATTGTTCAATACAAGTGCTCCCATTAAAATTTTTTAAATAAGTAATTAAGTCTTACATTAAATGTAGCTGTTTCTAAATGAAAATTTTTTGTGTGCTTCTTCAAAAAAATATACTGTCCAAATTGATGAGGCAAATGTGTATGACCTTATCAGACATGAGCAGATGGTTTTACACTAGGTAAATCTCTAAATTATTTTATCTAGAGAGTGAAATTACTTATCTAGACACATAAATTTATCTAGAGGTCTCTAAATACCACGAGGGTGATGGTTTTCTGCCTCTCCTCAAATAGAGTGTATCCCCACAGTCAGTTCAGTTTCAGGATGTGTGTGACTTCTGTGCCCTGGTGATCAACTGAGGAGGATCAGAACAGATTTCTCTGATCTATACTGAAGATTGAGCTGATCCTGAAGGCTTAGTCATCCCTGTTTTTCCCACCCCCTGCAGAGCCACACAGCTTATTCACTGTCAGTCAGGCAAGAGCTGGCCCGCTGTGAAGGTACAGACCTCTTTTAATTCAGATAGAGTAATTTTAAAGCTACATTTAGGAAAGAATTCTCTAAAGGACCCATTGCATCTCCTTTAATTTTTAGGGAAGAAAACAAACAGATGATCTCTAAGTAGGATTTTCTGACCTCTGTTGTGTTGCTTTGCATTTGGCCAAAATTTACTTACAGTTACTTATTTCCATTTCCACTTGCAAGAGCCCAGCTCTCTCACACAAATCCCTGTTAATGACACACATTTGTAGATCATTAAAAGAAGTTAAAGGGATGCCCACATTCTTGTTAAGCCCCATCTTAGCTGCTGATTTGAAGTCAAACAAACTCCTCAACCTCTGAACTCCAATTCTGTCTCCTGCTTTCATGGTGCCTGCTAAGCAAGCAGTGGCCAAGCATCAGCAAAATGCCAGCCTGTCCAGGAGAACTTTCCATGGGCAGCCTGTACAGCAAGGTGTGCTAAAGCTCAGCCAATAGTAGCCATGGGGCAGAAATTTCCTCTGAAAACTCTTTCCAGTAGTATCTATTTCAGCCCAGTGCAAAGCTGAAAGGGTCAATATGGAAAGTGCCAGTGCTTTATGCTAATGCATTTGGTTTTGCACAAGAATGAAGATTATTGAAAAAGGTTGAAAGAACTACTTTAATATAATTTTTTTCCATCCTTCATGGTAAGACTTTATTCCTAACTATGCACTCACTTGGACAAAACCAGAGTAATTCAAGTGGAGCATCGGCCAAAGCTCCGGACTCACTATTTGAACAGACTCAGAAGCCAATGCCATCATTAAAATTACTTCCTTCTTCAGCACCAGCTCTGCTACCCGAAACAAAATCCTGTGCATTTGAGAGGTTCCTAGAAAATCATCTGTGCTTCCCAAAGTCTGTCCCTGTAGGTCCCTTTCCCAGCCACAGCACGTGCATAATCACCATGGCTAACCAATTATTCTGGAAGCGTGTGTGATTCCCAGACTGTCAGATTTTCGTGGTTTGAGATGTTGACATACAGCTCCAAGCTGAACACTTTCTGCTCTAGGATAAAGCACATAATGGAGAACAGGGTGGGTTTAGTACACCTGTTCTCCATCCATCCATCCACCATCTTTAGACTTGAGAGAAATTCACTGTAGACTCCCAGAGGTAAAAGGCAATGAATGAAGTCACTCCACAATATTTTATTTAGCTGCTAAGATACCATAAGTTTAAAGGAAAGCTGACACCAGGAAAGGTTACAGGCATTCCAGGAAAGAGCTCAGGAAGCAGGGAACACCGCCCATATATTTCTAATGCATTTCTAGCTAAGCTCCACACATTAAATATCTTGCCCTTCATCAAAACGATTTATGATGTTTGATAGCAGAACAGTATTGCCAAGAGGCTGTGCTGCAGGAACACTATCCTTGTGGTGTCATGCAATGACATTGCAGGAATAAATGATCTCGCTCCCTCTCTGCAGTCAGTGCTCACATCCTCTCTGAGCAATCCATTTACAAGAAGAGCTCGAAGCTGCAGATCAGTGCACACCATATCTGATGAACTGTATGAGACTGCAAATCCCATCTCCTTTTCCTGTGAGCTGATGGAGACCCCGGCTTCACCCAGTCATTTACTACTCTGATTTGTCTCTGTCATTCTCCTGTCCTTGTTCTCTTTAAGGTCCAGCCTGGCACTTTCCTTTACAATCCTCAATGCTTTTACATTCCTCTAATGTTCATTTTGTCAAAACCAGAGAGTAATTATGTGTACTTTAGATGTCTTCATACAATTCAGGAGCCACAGAGATGTAAACTGCACCATGTCCATCTGTATTTCTCTGGCTTGCACTTGCTGTGTGTTGCTAGTTTTCATCCTAGTCCTGAATGTGTTCTTGCTTTCACCACTTGTTCTATCACACTTCATGCCAATTATCTGCAACTTTCTGTCCCCAAAGCCAGGATTCACCCTCAGCAGTGGCAGAGCACAGAATTTATTATCCTGTATAACCAGAACTATGCAGAAGAAAAGCTGTCTTTGGAGAGCAACATGCAAGCTGGAATGGATATGAGGTATGTGCATGCCCAGTCAAGAACTACTCAAGGGTGAAATGTCTTTTCAAAAGTACTGAAATCAAGTGGCTGCAGTGCTGTGGTCATTTGTATAAGATGAATGGCAAGAATATTTTCCTGACAACTGGCTGAAAGTTAGCAACATCACTGACCACATGCCAGTATCCTCTTCAGAAGGAAAATCTGCCTGGGAAAACAGTTTCTGAGGCAGAACACATCTATCAGAGCTGCGGTTTGCCTTGGACAGTGCCACACTTTTCCCTGTAGCAGTTAAGTCATCATAACAGAAGGTCATGCTCTCCAGTGTATTCCATATGCTTCTATTTATTTCTTTTGTTAGTGCACTACAGTCCACTCTTGTTTTACTAATGATTATCTTGAGATCTTATTTTCCACAGCAATGTCTGAAAAAATCCATGAGCCTGGTGCCTCAATAGTCGCAGTACTATCTTTCAAGTGCCCTTGAACCTTTAGTTCCCCACAGTGACCATGATGTGTCCTTAGCCTTGCTAAGGTGACTGCACAAGGGATGGATTTTTGCAGGTCAGTCTGTGTGAGAATTTGGAATGAGGAGTCTATCCTTATCTCGCTTAGTGGGTCACCTTGGAGGAGTTTTGTTTCCAGTCCTATGCTTCACTCTCCTCATATGCTGGAAGAGATATTTAATATTTCTTGATGAAAAGCAATTAGCTAAGCTGTAACACAATTTCCCCTCCTAATTATCTGTCAGCCTGCTGTCTGCTGAGAGAATGTTCAAGCTATGTGCTCTCATGCTTGCAGGTGTACTGAGGCACTATTTATTTTTGTTTTTCTTAGCCTCTGTCTTATACTTCTTGGGCACAGTCTTTGTGCTCTTAGTCTTCATTAAAATGGACCATAATATTCTATTGATCCTAAGTTCCATCATAGCACTCTTGACAATAAAAAAAAACATTAATCAAAGAAATAGCATTAGAGTTTTAATTTATAGTTTAACTTCTGATTTGATGTGTAAAGAAATATGATATTTGAAGCAATTTGAAATAAGGGATGGCACCCAGGCTCTCTGAAAGACTCTGGCACAGTTCAACTTGACCATAGACTGCTCAGGAGAAACAGATCTCAACACCTGGAATTCTGCACCTTTCTGGGACATCCTTTAAAATAACCTACAAGCAGAATAATACATGATACCTCCATGTATGCTCCATGATGCTCTGGAGCGTGAGTTGTGCTGGTGGTGAGTTCATGTGCAGAGTAACCATACAAAGCCTATTTGTGAAGTTCAGTCTGTCTGGGAGACCCCAATGCCACGTTTTATGTGCTGTGTAGTCACTTCACCCTTTGTGATGGCCCTGTGTCTGGGACTTACAGACACCCGGCAACTCCATTAGCATTCTATATCTTTGTCCTTCTTTTTACATGGCCAGACAGGTTTAACAGGCCAAAAAGCTCACCCTTCCTCCTGACAAATTTTCTGTGAAGAGAGCAAAAGTGGGCATGTATGGGACAATACAGAGATGATGTGTTTGAAAACCAGCTAACACCAGTAACCCTCATCTCCCTTTATCTACCCCTTCTCCCCAACCTCCACATGATCATTTCCTGAAGCACAGAGAAAATCTCCTCCAGCTAGTTCCCTGTTTCTTTGGCTGATGGTGGAGGGGAGGAAAACCCTTTCCATGGAGGCACCCACCTTTGTTCTTTCTTTTTGCTCAAAGCCACCTTGTTCTTCAAGCTGCTGCTCTATCACCTCTGCCCCTTTGTTCTCCTGCTTAGGGATTTTCCACTCCTCACCTTCCTGCTGATAAAGTTAATCAAACTAATTTTCCCACTCAGTCACCTCCCTTATCACAGTCACTGACTGCTTGGCCAGAGCCCAATGGATATTCTTCATGAGTGCTGCTGTTTGTTCTGCAGCTTTTTATGGCCAGGGTGAGTGATGTGTCCCAGGGTCTGTGTCAGCAGCTCTCTGATTCACAATACCTTGAGACAAATAACAAATACATCTTGAATCATTTTGTGAAATAACTCAAATTCATACATTCAGAAAATTTCATCATCAGGAAAAGTTCCAGGATCTTTTTGTTTAGCTTTGAAACTCTCTGCTTTTAACTAGTGCTTAGTCCAAAGGATGACTGCAACTTGTTTCAGCTTCTGTGTCCATGACTGTGAAAGAAGAAAGCAATTTTTTTTCTCTTTTGTGTTGCAGTGCAGATGTTCTGAAGATGCAGAATGGGAATACGTGTGAGAATCAGCAGGAAATATCTCTTCTTGGCACCTCTGGCAGACCTCTAGTCTGATCTGCCTCCCAAGGCCCCCTCAGCAGTTAATGCAAGAGCCCATGGCTCAGTGACTGAAGCCAAGGAAATTGGCACTTAACCCCAGATGAGCTGAAACTGAGTCCCATCCAGTGATTCAGAAAGATTTGCAGTCCTTCTTCCTCCTGCTGTTACTGCTCCAGCACCACGTGTATCAGTAACACCAAGGGCAGCATGCAGGGGGGCCAACAGCAGCCTTTTGAGCAATCTGTCAGCTGATCAGGTAGTGTCACAAGTGAGTAGGTAGATCCTTGTGCTCTGTGTTGCTACTCATCCCCATCATTTGATTTCATGCCACTGAGTTTGCCTAAACAATCTCAGTGATGGTCTGCTCCCCGTAACTTGGCTGCTAGTGTTAGAGACCTCTAAGGAGATCCTGTCAGCTCGGTGGCAGGAAAATTCCTGAGTACATAAGGCTTACACTCCTTTGCACATTGCTCCTGGTGCAGGGTAACATTGCAGAATTTCACTGGTTATCCTGCTGAGGTGAAAAAATAAAACAAGTTTTATTGTGCTGTGCTAGAAATAGTTCTGAAGAGCATTCTAGATTTGGAAAGCACGTGCAAAGAATCAAGGGGCATATCCTGCTCTGACCTCACATACCCCATGTCTGCCCCTGGCCACTCGTCTGTGCACCTCTCACATGAGCTCTGGACCTTCCTTAAGCTTTTCATAAACTGAGTTAACTCACTAAAACAGCAGAAAACCAATCCCAGAAGGAGGAAAGGGAGTAAACAGCTGTCTGAAGTTGTAGTTGGGTCGTTTGGCTGGGCAGGATGTCCGGCGGATACCAGAGCTGCGGGAGGGAGCGGGGGATGTGGTGGGCACAGGATGCAGGGTGGCACAGCCTGCCTTCCTCTGCTCAGCAAGCTGGGCACCAGCCCAGAGGCACCTGCAGCCATGCTCCCGAGCAGTCTCATCCCTCTAATGTCATCCCCCTGGATTGTGGCAAAGCTCAGTGAACTCACGCTTTCCCTGGGAATTCAACAGAGTGTAAATGCCACACTGGGAGTTTCCTGTAGCTTAAAGACACGATAATTGGTTTAATTAGGCTATCAATTTATGATCTTCTTGCTAGTGAAAAGCTGCTTGATTCAATGTTAGCTTTTGATATGCAAAAATGCTTTTGAAACTCTACCTCAACCTGGGTGGCCCAGAAAGTGTAATAATTTCCCTGACAATAGATAATTCATTCATAATACACACGTGTATCCCTGCTTGACAAATGCTGATGGAGAGTGTTGAATAATCTCTGAGGCTATGGATTCATAGGAAGCTTTCCCTGGAGACATTGCCAGAGGGATAAGATTTTCAGACTCCCCCCAACTCAAAAGCATCAGTTTACTTCACTGGCTTTCTTGTTTGAATGTGCAAATATTTCATTCAACCTAGTGAGAGTGCATAAAGGCAGGGACAGTAGCAGTGACAGAGAGGAAATATTCTCCTCTTTCCCAGTATTAGCACTAGTACTGGGAAAAACATGAAACTAAAGATTCAGTTTAAATACAGAAGTCTTAATGACTAAACTATTAGGCTATGATATAACCACAGAAATACCTAATAAATAGTCATTATGGTGGTAGAAAGGTAACAGCTTATCTACAATTTTATGATGCTAATTATGATCTCTGACTAGATGAATTAGAAGATTCTCAGTTCTGATTGCGGTGTTGTCAGCATCCTTCTGTGTTTCAAAGGCCCTGGCATTTCCATTACCAGTATTTTACTAGTATGATAACAAGAATGACAGTGTTGCAGAGGAATTTCCACTGATTTCATGTCATTTTATATAATATTTAATCTTTCTCTTTGCCATTTGTTTCAGTATTTTCAGCTATGCTGATTTAATTTAACCTGATTTCTCTGCAGAGCCAAAAAGATTTCCAATTCTCACATTTTTTGGACTGCTTTGCTCATGGGGCACATTTGTTTCTGTTTCAATTATGACCCTGTTAAAATGAAAACATTTTGTAAGTTGTAAAAATCTGGTTTAGACAGCACTGTGTTCTTAAATTAATGTTAGTCAGATTTTTGTGTTCTTACACCTACAGCCTAGACTGCTGAGCTCAATTTCATATCCTCTGCATTACTTGGGGAAAGTGTTGTTAGTGAAACCCTAAAACATTTGCTGTTTTGACAGGTGGTCAGTTCTCTATCTTGTTCAAAGAGCAGTTGGTCTTTAAGAAGTGCATCGCTGTTCCATACTGGTTTTCTGGCCAGATTGCAAAGTGCCTGATGTCAGCAGTGTTGGTCCAATTCCATGGTTGACCTTGCCCTTTTCTACTGGCATCAAACGAGAGCTTTCCCTCACCACAGTGCATGGCTGTGGGTGGAGGGTGGGGTGGACAGTGCCACACACATGCAGAGAAGAGGGAGAAATGGCTCAGGAGGTTGCAGTAGGGGGCTGGAGGGAAGAAGAAGGGAAGTGATGCCTTAGGGGACAGCTATCCAAGATCTATCCCCACACAGCATCTATGCCTTTCTTACCAACCCTCGCTTTCCTGAGATGAGCCAGGGAGGGACCACAACCATGAGGAACTGCCTTCAATTCCTGCCTCAGAAATATCTCTGGCCATGTCAAAAATATCCTCTTTCCCCTGGCCTTGGGGTTAGCAGCAGCGTCAAGTGCTTCCAGGTGGCAGGTGGAGACCTGTACCATAAGGAAGAAGAGGAGAAAATCAGATATCTAAGATGATTGGAGAAAGGAAAGGGGAAAAAAAAGGTTTTTTTTCTGCAATCATGCAAAATAGGCATTTTAGACAGCTGGAGACATTTCTGCACCTTGGTTTGGATGGTGACCAATTTACATATGAAGCTGGTGCCAGTGAGGAGGTGAAAGAATAGCTTTCCTAGTCTTCCCTGTACGGCTGCTTCTGGGGAGATGAAGGCAGGTCTTCCTGCATGGTGTGACAAACAAACTGGTCAAAATCAAAGTATCTCTTTCTACCCAGTGATCTTCAGCTGTTAACCTCCAATGTGAAAGGTGCAACAAAGCAGAACTCAAAGACCTAAGAAAGGAAAAGTAGCACTTCAAATGCAATCCAAAGAGAGAGCTACTTCAAAAGGCAACCCTGGAGTAAGAAGCACTTCAAAGGGGAAATCTTCCCTAGGGAGCTTGTTGCAAATTATCTTAAAGTAGGTCCTACCATCAAACGGATGTAATTAGTTTCATTCTGATTGTCATGAAATCTTGTTCATTAGAAAACAGCCTGAACATTTCATATGGTAGAGGAGCACTTGCCAAAGGATACACCAGACTTTAGTGTAGTTAGCACTCTATCACTGTGGCTGCAGGTACCTGCTCACCAAGGTTTGTTAAAGCTCAGGAAGGTCTCTCAGAGCAGTTCTGTCCAATGTTGTTAATTTGGGTTAATTTAATTCTCATTTTTCACAGCTGACTTGAGCACTATAAATGAAGTTTGTTGCTGTAGTAAAAAGTGAAGAATGTTTCTGGCCTCTCATGTATTTACAGGTACTTTTTGTAGTGATATTTGAGCACTCCAAAATTGCCTACACTTTTTCTTCCTCTGCCTCATTGTCTCTAGGCATAAGACAATCCAATCATGAATTGCATGCACTGCCAATTAATTTTATTGTTACCATAGACAGTGTAATTAAAATGGTCTGACCCTCCCGTTCCTCCTCTTTTTATCTTTCTTGTAATTTTTTTTCCTTCTCATCACTTTGAACCCTTCATTTTCCATGCATCCTTTCCCTCTGCTTGTTCTCACGACAAGGGAACCGAGTCTTCCCAGATCTCCTGGCTGCAGCTGCACCCTCCCTCGGACAGCATTCATATTATCTGCCTGGCCCCAACACTGATACAAATGCTAAATTTGAAATGTCTATTTTTTTAGAAATAGTTTGCTTTTTAGAAGTTCAAATTCTATATCTGTAAAGAAAGTAACAGGGTAAGTGAATTGCCTCTGCAATTTAGGTCAAGCATGAACAACAACCTCCAAAAAGAATGGAGGCATATCAGGAATGTTAACATTCTTTTTTTTTCCTAACAGGCCTGCCCACAGCCTGATTTCAGGAAACCTCCTTTGGTTCTCAGCACTGTGCTTCCTCAATCCCCTCTCAAATCCTTGGTGATAAGTTAATTTTTCATTCTTATAAGAACTAACTACCACTTTTGGATAAATTAAAAGAAGTGTCTTGTGAAACTGCATCCATGTGGTTAGCACTTAGCAGTAAGTGCTAAGGTACCTTATTCAATTATACTTAAATGGATACAAGAAAAAAGAATGGATACATATTAGAATGGTGTTAGATAAAGCGCCTGTCACTTGAGGGCTCTCACACAGACACCCAGAAAGCTTACTCATCTTTTTCTTGTCTTGCCCATCAGTGTGTCACTACGCGTCTTATTCAAGAGTTAAAGCTTGTTTGTTTCTTCCTGAATAGCATCTACATTGTTACCCTAAGGCAGGCAAAAGGTGGTTCCTTATTCCCTACCCAAGTCAGGCAAAGCTGCATACATAATGGAAAAGGAGGAAGAGCTAAAATGAGGAAGGATTGTTTTCAAAAAGCAACATATAATACCCCCATCTGGAAGTTATAGTGTCTTTTTCCTCCTTGCAACAGACAGACTCTTGCAAAGTATTTTCAGTGTCTAATTCCTATATTTTCTGTTAAACAACTTGGTTGCAGCAAATTATCTTCCACATTAATAGTGACATTAATGTTGTCTTTTGAAGACAAAGCAATTTTTACACATAAGAAAAGACCCCTGCCCCCTATACCTCTCAAATTCAGTGTTCTGGATTTGAGCAGCCCACACTGAGGCATACGGAGAAACAGTTCCTGGATTGCAGGGATCCCTGGAGTGTGTGACAGGTACAGTATGGAACATGTCAGACCCACTGCACTCTGACCCGCCAGTGTTGGCAAGTGAGCTTCCCACAAATAAAAAGTTACTTGGCCTTATCAAAGGGTGCTAAAGTGTGTTCTACACACTATGAACACCTATTTAAGTTTTTTAATATTAATCCTTTTGTAGATGGGACTTGTTTTGAATTTTGTCTCTTAGCAACATCAGAGTTATTTACAGTAAATCACATCTGAATTGAGATGAAAGAACTTCACCTGACTTCAGAAAGGAAAATACACACAACTTGTGTTTACAAGGCAACCCATTACAGATGATTGCTTTGGGGATAGCAGCTTATGGAACATCCATATGTACTGTTGGCATTTGTAAGGTGATGAAACAGAATGCAGTTTCTGATATCTGATCTGCTTTCACTGTGGTTTTTGCAAAAATAAATATACCAAATAAAATTAAACTTGGAAATCATGACAGCTGATTTATGTGAAAAATAGGAACAAAACCATACTCTTTATTAAAATAAAGATCAAGTTCTATAATAATTTTTAAAATAATTGTGGTTTCTAGTATTTAGACTGCTATAGAGCAGCATGACCAAGTAATGGAGCCTGAGGCTGCTATTCTGGGCTAAAAGAAAAGTAAAATAGGATTGTTCTTGTTTTAAGCTAGAAAGGAAATAAACTTATAAAGGATAGCTGCTCTAACTCTATTTCTTTATCACATTCTGAAGAGAGAGAGAGAGACAATATATGGAGGGGTTTGACAGAACACACAAACTTTTGCAAGCTGACCAGGGAGGAGACATCTCTCCTAGAGATTTAAGGGGAAAATGCTGTGGAGGACAAAGTGGCTATGGAGAGTCACATCTCTGAGTACAGACTTCTACTTTTCAGATGTTCAGCCTGTCCTAGGGGTTAGACCTCTTGCCAAGCCTTTCTTATAAAATGCATACGGAAAAGATCTTCTCTACCATCATCATCTCCTCTTACAAAAATTTAGATTTCCTTCCTTTCTTTAACAGAACTCAAGTTCAAATTCCCTTTCCTTTAGTCTTTCCCATTGCCATTTGCCACTTCCTAACTGCTGGTCTGTAGCTATGCAGGTTGTAGTCCCTCTTTCATTTTGCATGGATTAATTATGTATTCATTATTACTATATTGGGTCAATGCCCATTAGAATCTGTAGCTGGGAGGACAGCTCTTATCTGAGATGTGAGAGACCTGCATATTAATGAATGTTATATTTAGTACTAATCCCTGTATTACAAAGTAATAAGTCCTTGTGTCTTCTAAGCCTCCTTTGAATGCTCTAAGCCTTCAAATGTAGGGAATTAAGTTGCCCAGAGAAGTGTTGGATGCCCCAACCCTGCAAACATTCAAGATCAATTTGGACAGGGCCATGAGCAGCCAGATCTGTTTCAAGAAGTCCCTTTTCATTGCAGGGGGTTGGACTACGTGATCTTTAAATGTCCTTTCCAACCCAAACTACACCAGGATTTTATGGTTTTATTCTGCTATGTAGCAATGGAGGGGAGCAGTCTTCCATCCTGCAAGTCCAGTCTGGTGTGTGCAGAGTTTCCCAGTGCAGGGGGGATGAGCACAGTATGCCTCAAATTGGCATCAGGCTGAGGTGGCCACCTATCTCAATGCTGTTACACCTTCAGGCAATTTATTTGTGTGCAGCAGCAGGAAATTCAGTCTCTGTGGGCTTTGCTGGTAAATCTCAAACACTTGCACACTTTGATGGCACCATAGAAGAGGTTAGCAGCCAACAGGACACTTGGGAAAAACACATTTTTAGATTTCAAAGTGTCTACATAACTGGCAGTGAGGTGTTACCGTCTGGATGGCATCTCACCATCAGGCAGTTTCTCCTCCCATGAGATTTTCCCCAGCACAGTCAGTCTCCTAGAATAAGGAGAAAATATCACCCTCCAAGAAATAACAGTCTTTCATTCCAAAATATTTGAGAATGTTTTCTAATGCTCTGAAATGAAAGCAGAAAATGTTTCTTATTTCCTGCAGAAGTCAAAGAGTACCATCTTTATTTTTGTGTCTATTCTCAGTGTTCAGCTGTCATTGTAGTTTAATTATTTTGTCAGAAGCATCTGCAATTTTGAGACTCTTTCTTATATATTTTCATGCCATTTTCATCCCAGTTTGCCTTCCATGTTAGTGCATTCTGGCAAGTGGTGGGAAACAGAAAGAGGATGGGGCAGCAGGACAAAAAGATGGTCAGGTTTGGCAATGAATGCAGACAAGGCCACAATGCAACAAGTTTAACTTTGACCAGTCAGAGAGTATAATGAACACAGGAGCACAAGACTGGATGTACACTTTTAAAAATGGTAAAGAACAGCTCTACTTATCTTTGATAGTAAGATCTTAGAGTAATTTTAGAGTGTACTTGTTGCACAGAGTTTGTTGTACTTGCATGATGCTGTACATTGCAATGATTTATTTATTGAACAAAACCAATTCTGTCTGAATGGTTTTATCTGTCCCAGCATTTACAGAGGTGTTGATGAGGGAGCATGCAAGGTATAAATTTGCTGGTCAGGGCTAAGGCACGAAGACATGATTCCTCCAGCTGTTTTTCTCAAAACAAGGCCACCTGAAAAGGAGTTGGAAAGAGCCTTAGCTATGGAGAGGGTGGCAGGAATGCTGACCTAGGGAAACTTGCACATGCTATCTCTTTTCCAGGGCTGACAGGAAAGACCTAGGAGGTATAGCATCTGTGTAATTTAGTGATGTTCTAGGGTTAAGTGGGTCTCCCATCTGGGTGAGAGAGTATCTATTATGCCAGAGCAAGCACATAAACCACAGGCTGACACATAGATTAATGACGATTACCAAGTCTAGACCCTACTGGATGCCTAAATATACAGCTTTAGTGTAGGATGACACTGTCTCAAACATCTGCCAGAGGGCAACACATAGTAAATTTCTCACATACAGAAGAGAATAAGTGTTTGATAATGTTCAACAAATAAACAAACCAAGAAAACCTGTTCTACCTCAGTCAGAGAGAAACAATTGTCTGGTTTGTCCCTGTCAGCACTTGAGTAGATTTATTGCTTCTTATCAACAGCTTGTTAAAAAAACTGTCAAGACATTAAGAAAATGGGGAGGAAAATCCTCCAGACCACGGTTTGCTATTGATGTCTACAAGTCAACTTGTCTAGCTTGGAAATCATGCTATGGCTGTCAGTAGGGGTGAGCTACACTATGTGATGCAGCTCTGACTGTGACAGCTTTCAAAGTCAGCTCCTTGCAAAAGATTTTCAACTAGAAGAGTGCAATAAATATGTGGGAATATATAGTTATTTATGTATCATGATTGAGAAGTTTTAAATAAATTGATTAGCCAAGCTTTTTCTTTTTTTTTTTTTCATGGCTGCTTGATGCATTTAAAAATAAGGAATGAGGTCTTCTTTATGAAAACAGTGGACAGGTGGCCAAAATCATTCCATTCTGGCCTAAGATTGATATATGAACTATAAGTTAGTCCAGAATCTATCCAAGGTAGCCAAATGTTTTAATGGAGGTAACATTACTACAATACTGCTTGGAGCAATGGATGAACCAAGGGAAGAGATGTCATTGGTAAGAGCAAACATGAAATGCCTAATAATCCATGATTTTTTAGTTCACCTCATTCTGTTTTCCTAGACTGAATTCACCTTAGATCTACTGCCTGCTTATAATTTGGGTATTCAGAAATGTGGAGGTCACCTTTGGAGTTGCCAGTTATTAAGAATATCAGTTTGCTATATACCTGTAGATCAGGTTTGCATAATGGTCTTATATTTCAGTAATAGCATTAATACAATGCTATCAGAGACCTGCAGGGAGTAAGAGACAGCCAAAATAAGGCATTTGGTTTTGAAACAGATTTGCTACAATTTCATTTATTTGTAAGAGAAAGATCAATCCAAAAAAAACAAGCAAATTTGTAACACAGAAGTTATAACTAAAAAACACACCTGTATATTCCACAGTTTCTTCTCGACTGATATTGGCAGAAAAAATAGAATTGTCCATTTTTCCACTTTGTGAAGTTTAATGTACAAAATATCCATTTTTGGCTATGTTTATAGAGCTTTTGTAGCTCTATAAACATAAATTCTGGCTTTTATGACAGAGATGAAGAGGGCCCTAAATGTGGATGTGGTTTTAAAATGAAATGAAAGAAATTTTATACCCACACAGAATGAATTGCTTATCTGTGTTAGCTCTGATTTTGATGGAGGTTTTAGTGTTTTCTTCCTATTCCCACTTACATCAGACCATATGGGTAAAATAGTAAAGTACACAAATAAGAGAGCTCTCATTCTTAGAGTGACAGTGTACAGACAGTTTAAAATAGTATACTATATTCATAGTCTGGATTTTTTATAAACATTATTTATTGTAAAATGTCCCTAAATCTACACTGAGGTGTAATGTTCTGCTAGCAATTGCTTTAACAGTCCTCAAAATAAAAAATAAAAACATTTTAAAATTTTTTTTTAAAAAAACAACTACCTCAGGGACTCACATTCTCTCCAATTTCTATTTTATTAATTCTTCAAAGCTATGTCACTCCTGTCCATCACTTATATTTAAGACTAATTTCACAGCCTACAACAATTACTTCATACATAATGGATATCTTTTGTCCGAAAATAAAACTCCAATAACCCAGAAACTGCATTTTTCTTCACACATGATTGTTCTCCCCAAAGAATTTTAAAATAGTATTTTTGTAAAGAAATTTTGTCCATGTTCATTTTTTATCAGCTAGTAGACTCTAAACATGAGTCACTGAAATGAAGTCCCTTCTGTCTGACATAGCAAGCCAGCAAGGCCAAGGTAACCCCTTTTTACCCAGAGGTCTTTGGCAGCATGCAGGGACATGACAAAAGGAATTAATTGGTGATCAATCTTTATACCAGAATTAGAAATCTCTTCCAAAGCTGTTTTCTGTGGCCACTGGTCCTGAATACACCGGGGAGAGCGCAGGGAGAGCACAGCAGCAAGCACATTCACCTGAGAGGTGCCCCTGGTCTGTTTTGTGCCAAGTGTCATGATGTCCTGGCTGTCCCTTGTCTCACGAAGCTGCTGCCCAGCTGCTCCAGTGATTCTCTTGCTGCTCACCTGACAAAGCTGCAATGGCGCAATGAGGCTGTAGGGAAGGCATGTGGCAAGAACACTGACTTATTAATTTGGGAATCTATGTGCATCTTGGCTAAGAAATTCTCAGATGAAAAGAACGTGGTTATTGCATTGCAAGAGTTTCTTCATTACCTGAAAATAACTCATAAACTGGAGGCTTGTTGTCTGGCACTAAAAGCAGCATCTCCACAAAGCACATTTGTAAGAGCTCACAGTCAGTTTCACTAATTAGCTATTTTGTAATTGCTTTGGATAAAGTAATTTTACCCTCTTGAAATGTGTGATCATCTTTAGCAAATTGCCTCAAAGTGCCATGTAATTATTCTATTTGTGATGGTGTTAAAGTGAAAAAAAACCACTTGCAGCCTTCCTCCCAAATCAACAAGCGACTTATTTTGTCACTGTTAGAGACACAAAAGCCACAAAAAAAGGCCACCAGGTTTTGGAGTACAGCTTCTGTGAACTGTGACAAGGCCCAAAAATAGCTTGAGTGCAACCTCAGCCTTATCAGGCAAAGTGCTGAACAGACAGGGACCATGAGACAGGTTTCAGCTGGGAGAACATGAATCTCCATAGCCGGAGCATGGGAGAAAGCAAACGTTAAACCTTACTTGCAGATGGGCAGCAAAGGCACAGAGCAATTACGGTTCTGATTTGGGAAAATACTTAAGAACATACATGAATCCCACTGAAGTAATTAAGTTCAGCTCCTGGGGAATGACTTTAATGAAATGAGACCTGGGAAATTGCCTGCAGCCACTCATAAGCTTAGGAGTGAACCAAAAGCGGGTTCTGTCTCCAAAGTCTCATTTTGGTAGCTTCAGTGGTGTCCTTGTTCCATCTCTCTGGGGTCTTCCCTCTTGGCTTTGTTTCTGACCAGAGAGCACAAAAGAAGGAGCTGGACATGTGAATGCAGAGCAGGAAAAACTGATGGTCAGGGATCCTTCTGCCTGAGCAAAGAATATCAGCTGTGGTTTTATTGCTCTTTGTTGTTTTTCTGTTTTCCTTACTTTCCTCTATATTGTCCCTTTTAATACTGCAGACTTAGCTGTTGAAAGGAAAGGAAAAACAGTGGTGGTCTGTCAAGATCATTTACCAAACACAGTCCTGGAGTCCTGACACAGGTTGGAAGGTGCAGCCCATGTTGTAAGGTGGCACCATGGTCTTGCTGTCCATTGTGTCCTGCTGCTGCTGCTCCCCTCGCTATGACTTGCTGCTCTGCCTGTTCCTGGAAATAAATTTGGGGGCTGAGCCCACCTAGACCTGCACCTGTTTGCTTACAGGTCCTCTGCACAGGGATGCCCAGCTCAGCACCAGCACCGCCCGGGCTGGCAATATGGGCAGGATGGATGGGTGTGATGAGGTTTGCTACCCACATTGGGTCATGCAATAGAAGGGCTGTAGGTCTGCTGGGGGTTTTATTTCTGAGAAAAGGTCAGGTGGAAGGAAAAAAAGAAAAGGGGAAAATGGAATTTCTCTTCCAAATGTACATGCCTTGGGTGACATATCACTACACTTCATTAAGACCTGGCCAAAAATGGGCATGTAGCTAAATGAGGAGATAGTTGAAACAACTTTTCCAATTGAGCTTAACTTTAAAAATATTCAGGAATTTTTCTTTTCTTTGAAAAAAAAAAAGCCAGTATTACTTCAGGCATGTCAATGAGAAGATGTGTAGTAATTTTTTTCCCCAGAACTGAAGTGAAACATTTCTTAATAATGCTTTGGTTTCCTACTGATATGCTCTGCATGTTTTTCTTTTCTGCAAGATACAAATTTCTATCAAAATATGTCATTTTAAAATGAAATATGAAAATATTTACTTTTAGTCTCTTGAAATAAAATGCTCAAACTTTTTCAGCCGAAGGTTTTCACAGTCTCAGAAAGGAGTTTTCCCATCTTCCTATGCAACAGAGTCAGGGCAATGATTGCTTCTCCATCCCTTCCTGTCATCTCCCCTCTGCTATCGTGGAGAATTTAAGCTGTGACAAGTTAATGGCACTTCACATCCCAAAAATTTTCACTGAACAGCCATAGGGAAGACAACTCATACCTTTTTAAGCACTGCTTCAGGCTCTGCTGCAGCTTCAGTTAGTCTAAGGGAGAACACTCAATGCATTTTCTGGCAGCAATCACTCCAGCAAATTTTATCTCTTAAATCACTTCTTTGATGTAGTGAAAATACAAAAAAATAAATCATTAAGGTAGAACCAGGATGCTATTATGGCATGTGCTGGACCAGTTGATTTGGGGCTGAGAGGAAGCTGTTTGGTTTTTTTTCTTGGTGCAGCTGTTTTCTCCCATCTGTAGTCATTTGGACCTTGAGGTATCTCAAGATAGTACTTCTTCCTGAAAAAAAGAGAAAAGAGTGTTTTCTTGCTCTTGGCTTTCAGTCAGCTGGTTTGATAGCTGCAGAGGAGTTACTTGCCATCCTGAAGGTTGTCTGTCACCTGACTACAGAGTGTCTCCGTTACTTACAAAAGCTTTTGTCTTTCTCTGGTCACCAGTGCTGCTGTTCTTGTGTTTGGTTTATGATCTGTTGCTAGGGTGTATTTCCCTGGCTGGGATCTGACCACATTTGGCTGATGTCTGACATGTGCTGCTCTGCTTTTTATTCACGTAATTGTTAAGCAGGAAATACCTATGAACTTGTTATCATCTTGTGCTGAACAGAATCCTGGTGAGCTGCAGCACAGTTGTTTCTGCTCACACACATCACTCTCTGAGCTGAGTACAAAGCATGTGTGTTTGCTTGTTTCACAGCACACAAGTGTAATAGGTATCACATTGTGTGATTTCTCTTTCTTTGATTAGGCTTGCAGGAAACTCACCTCTTCCCTCTAGTGAAATCCACATGTGTGTCCTTCCCGGGCTGCATTGCTAGTCATTGCTGTAAGTAACCCTGGATTTCTAGCATGAGCTTTTCTGGAATATGTTAGTGACAACCTCCTCGTCCAAGTGATAGAAAAACCAAGGAGGAGCGGGGCTATTCTGGACCTTGTTCACATGCAGGAGGAGGGGCTGGTGATGAACAGCATGCTCAAGGGCAGCCTGGGCTGCAGTCACCCTGAAATTGTGGAATGTAAGATCCTTAGGGCAGAGAGGAGATGCACAGCAAGCTCGCATCCCTGGACTTCAGAAGAGCAGATTTTGGCCTCTTCAGGGATCTGCTTGGTAGGGTACCATGGGATAAAGCCCTGGAGGGAAAAGGGACCCAAGAGAAATGGTTAATATTCAAGGATCACATCCAAGCTCAGAAGTAATGTGTTCCAACAAAGAGAAAGTAAATCAAAAATGCCAGGAGACCTCCATGCATGAAAAAGGAGCTCCTGGACAAACTCAAACACAAAAAGGAAACCTACAGAGGATGGAGGCAGGGACAGATAGTATGGGAGAAATACAGAGAAATTGTCTAAGCCTATAAGTATCAGGTTAGGAATGCTCAAATCCTGATAGAATTAAATCTGGCCAGGGACATAAAGAGTGACAGGAAAAGTGTTGATGATGGAAGGAAGACTGAGGGAAATGTGAGCTCTCTCCAGAAGGAAGCCTGGTTACCTGGGATATAGAGAAGGCTGAGGTACTCAATGATCTCAGTCTTCACTGGCAACTGCTCCAAGCACATCAGCCACATCACAGAGGGCAGAGGCAGGGATTGGGAGAGTGAAGGAGATTGAGAGAAGATGGGATTTATGGGGTTTGAGTCCATCTAAGGCACCTGAAGGGGCACAAAGCCATGGGACCTGATGAGATCAATCTACAGGTCCTCAGTGAACCAGCAGATGGAGTTGCTAACATGTCCATCATGTTTGAGAAGTCATGGCAGTCCCATGAGGTTCCCACTGACTGGGAAAAGGGAAACATAATACTCATTTTTGAAAAGGAAAAAAAAATGAAGACCTGGGGAACTACAGGCCCATCTCACCTCTGTGCCTGGCAGGTTCATGAAGCAGATCCTCCTGGAAATTGTGCTAAGGCACATGAAAAATAAGGAGGCAATTCATGACAGCTACACAACTTTTGAAGGGCAACTGACATAATCTACCTGGACTTGTGCAAAGCATTTGACACTGTCCCACACTTGTCTCTAAATTGGAGAGGCATGGATTTGATGGATGGACTAGGCAGCAGATAAGGAATTGGCTGGACGGTCACACTCAAAGCACTGTGATCAAAGACTCGTTATCCAAGTGGAAACCAGTGACAAGTGGTGTACCTCAGGGGACAGTGTTGGGACCAGGACTCTGTCACATCTTTGTCAGTGACACAGACACTGGCACTGAGTGCACCTCAGCAGGTTTGCTCTGGGGAGACCTTATTGCAGCCTCCCAGTACCTGAAGGGGGTTCCAAGAGGGGGACTTTTCTCCAGGATGTGTAATGATAGAACAGGGGATAAAGGCTTTACACTGAAAGAGGGTAGATTTAGATTAGATATTAGGAAGAAATTCTTTCCCATGAGAGTAGTGAGACACTGGAAGACTTTGCCCTGAGAACCTGTGGCTGCCCATCCCTGGAAATGTTTAAGGTCAATTTGGACATGACTTGAGCAACCTGGTCTAGTGGAAGGTGTCCTTGCCCATGGCAAAGGCGTTGGAACTTCCCACCATTTCTATGATTCTATGAACTTTATTCATTTGTCTCTGTCCAAAGAAGCTGGTGTGAATAAATGAGGAGTGGTACAGCCACAGCTGTGGTGTCCACCCTTTTCTATTCTGAGTAAAAGACTTGGACCATTGTTTCCAAAACCACCAGTGGGCTCAAGTGTACCAGTGACTCCTGTGTAAGCCATGTTTGCCCAGGATTAGGAACATGGCACAGTCTCAACATAGGAAAAAAATTATTCTTGATTGAGGTGTTTTAGCTCTGTATCAAGCACCTACAATTATGATACTTCTTAAGGCCTGATCATATGCAAAAGAAGCTTAAAGTTTCATCCTGAAATTTGTGTCTATAAAATACAATGTACCATCTAAGGTGAGGGATTGATCAGTGGCTGCAGACTTCATTGCAGAGTTAACTTTTACCTGAGTTTCTTGGAATGGTGATGTTCTGCAGGTGTGGCCAGGAGAGCTGATGCCTGGGAGGTTCATCCTGATTATGTCTGGGCAGTGCATGTGCATCCATACTCACAGGCACCACAGAAATTGAGCAATAGCGGCATGGAGGTCTGCTGAAACACAGCTTCCTCATGAGCCAGGCTACCATGGAAAAGACTTGAAGAGGAGGCTGAAACCTCAACAGCTCCATGCTTTCTTCCCAGGCATGAAATTTCTGAGTCTCGGCCCTTTATCTTCCTGTAATTTGGATTTTAAAAGGCCTCTGCTGAATGGTTTAGTATTAGGACTCCTGCAGATCTTGGTTTGGGTCACTGCACCCGACCCAGGAGTGTGATGAATGCACATTTGGGCAGACTCTGAGAGAGGCTGAGGAAAGGTGTTACGTGGGAGAGGACTGCAGCAAGGTATGCAACATTCAGCCCTCTTCCTGCCTGTGTCTCAGGAGCCCTGGAGGAAGCCAGCAGAAGGTGAGAGCTCCTTGAATGTCTCTTTTGGAGAAACTAGTTTATTCCTGGCCACTTTCCCAGATGTTTCTCAAAAAAGGAGGAAATGGGAGCATGAGCTAGACAGTACACAGTAGTAAGTCTGATCATTTTGAGAGTGATCCAAAGTCCTGGCTGCAGTAAGGTGCAATCTTGTTCTGATTGTCTACTTGTATGCATCTGCATCCGAACAATTTAGGGCCCTTTAGGTTGTACCTCAAGTCCTATTTACAGGCAGCTGTGAAAGCAGTTTTAATCACAGTATGGACCATGATCCAGCTGCCTTCCATCTACAGAATTCCTCGTAGACAACCTATAATTTCCCTTCAGGAGATTTCTCTTGCTCCCTGTTTGGGCCCCAGAAGGTTCGAGTGGCTGATACTGCAGGACCTCTGTCAAGGGCTGCTCCTCAGGCTCTCCTGGAGCGAGCCTGGCAGGCATCTTAGAGAAGGCAAACAAACTGCCCACCCACTGGCCACCAACGATGTGAATTAAATAACTGTGTCCAAAGAGTTGTGAACGAACAAAGCCTTTGATGAGTAAAGGCAGGGATATCAGGGGGAGGCTGGCTGTCTCCAGGAGGGATGTTTGCTGAGCTAACCTGCATGCTGGCATTTCCATGAGTTCACATTTGAGAGGGAGCAAATCATAGGACAGTGCACCATTTTCTTGTGTTTGGTTGTGATGAACAATGGGATGAGGTTAAACACTTCACATGAAATACTAACTCTGATAATGATGACAGACTTTACAGGGGCCTATTTTGCATTACTTAAATGTTTTTAATACATTATAACCCATCTTCCAGTGATGAGTGAAAGCTGGAAGGTTTCCAGGTTCTTGTCTTGCCATAACTGTAGTTCAGCTGTGTTTAACCAGGAAGAACAAATTATAAACATGTATTTTAATTGGAAAATAAGGTGGCAGATCTTAGCAACCAATGCTACATTAACTATCTCTTAAATAATTCTATAGCAAGCTGGGCCTTCTGGAATTGCCCTTTTGGGATTTACCCATCAATAAAGGGAGATCAACATGTGATGCTTTAGGAAGGTAAGACTGGAGATTGAAGTTTTATTGCTGTAAGGCATGTTTTAAGTTGTAAGGAGATGCCCTTCAGAAGAATTATATTTAAAACTATTCCAGGAAGCCAGCCAATGTACACAAGCATTTGCTGAAAGTATGTGAGAGATTTATAAAAATATTTCCTGGATGAAACATTAACAGCACAATGTTTTAAAAGTAGAATTACAAGAAATGCAAGAAGTTTAGGTTCAGATACAGACAAACCATGAGAATCCAGGACACAAAGCATCAGCTGCATAGTTGTGCTTCCACTGAGATAGCTAAAGGATGTCATTGATATGGAAAATAAACAGACGTTTCTCCTTACCAGTCATTCCTCACACATTTTGTCAGTTCATGTTACCTGAAAAATCCTTCCATGTGAATTGCATATGTAGCACAGCATTACTGCTCCATGGCTGAGTACCTCTGGGCAAGGAAAAATTCTGCATTTTTTCAATATTTGTGCCACTGATCTTGCTGTTGGATGTTTCTTCTTCCCAGCTTTCACTCTATCCACTCTTCTTCCCATTTTCCAGCACCTAATTCCCTCCTCTGTCCTTTCACATTTCTTACTTCTGAAATGTCCTTCATCTGTTTCCTTGAAACCACAAGGAGTCATCTCTGGCAATCCACAGATGCAAATATGTACAATATGTAAAGATATGAGGTGTTGCCATGTACTGTACTTAGAGATACTGCCATTAAAAAAAAAAAAAAAGTGTAAAACAAATAACAATACTGAATGAGGAAAACTCAATGTCTGTGGTGAGGTCTAGAGAAAGGCAACAGAAAATTATTTCTGAGATATAAAGATTTATTCTGAAAACTAGTATTGGGATGCACCTAGCACATCTGTAAAAAACCAGTAAATATTGCTAGAAAACAATTTTCATCATAAATGATGCAACAGATGCAACTACAAGCCAGTGATTTAGAATTCACAGCACTAATGTGTTTTGGAGCAGCCATGGTTAAAACTATTCCAATGTATTCACATTGGGTATCATAGCACAAAAATTTTACAAGCAAAGCTGGTTTGCAAGCTAGGATTTCCTGAGATAGATATGACTTATTCTTCCCCCTTTTTTAGGAGAGCCTAGAGTTTTTAGACACACTGTTAAGTTTAAAAGTACTTGTCAAGACAATCCAACACCCTGTTGCATCCCTAGTGCTCCATCTGGGACAGTGAAGAGAAGTGTTGCCTGTTCAAGAATTAAGGAAGAACACTTTTTTTCCTAATAGTCAGTTTGAAGTTTTGGAAACTATAATTTGGTGGTATAGGATGCATCATCAACTTAGATATTTATAATTTTTAATCATTTGTCATGCCTATTTCTGAACTAAGGATTGTACCACAGAGCTGAATTTGGTATGACTGCTGTCTACTATTCACTCTTTTCCTAGAATACTTTATGCATTTCAAAAATTCTCCTACATCGCTGTGCAGTGCTAGTGACTTTTCATGGAGTTTAACAGACATAATGGATTTTTCAAGTGGAAATAAATATGTAAGCCTTGGTACAATATGCATCTGAAAGAATGCTCACTCCAGCAAACTTAGGTAGTCACTGCTTCCTGTGATCTATCAAAGCTGTGATGTAGATGTCTAGAAGCAAGTTAATGACCATAATAGCTATTCAAGACCATGAGCTATGATTGTCTGAGTGATCCTCTATGGATAAAAAAAAGATGGATTTGTGCTGATTTTGGTGAGGATTAAATATATATTCCTGCTGGAGCCAAACATTCTTTGAAGAATGCTGAATCAGTATTTTCAAACAATGCTGAGCAAGGTCTCATTGTGGCTTTGTAGAAGGCCACGGCTGCTACGAGATGGAGGCCTCTGAAAACCTTCCTGCAGACCTCCAAGAGGAGCAGTGGTTTTTATTGGATCAAAGACTACATTGCACCTGCAAAACCTAGTCCAAATGGGAAGTCTTTCAACTACATCTGCAGAACTACACACTGTACAAAAAATTAGTCAGTGTGACAAGTCCTAGATATTTCAAAGTGAGAGTTAAGGCATGTATGGAACAACATTCTTCATTTCACACAAGAGCTCAGCAAAACTGATGCACTTTAAACTTGTGAGATGATCCAGGTGGAAGAAAATATCAAAGAAAGAGATATTTAGAATTTATAACTGGTGCAGATGGTTTAGATGGTTATAATTCACATTGTAATAAAAAATTGGCACCAGACACCTCCCTGAAATCTGTTATCCACATTTGCAAAACATGGATAAGGATATGATTCTAGCCAGGTAATATCTAGAGACCTTCTTCTAGAATGAAAAAAAAAACCAAACCTTAAAGGATGCAGTTTGTAGTTGGCAGATAGCAGGGTTCAAGAGCACATTAGATAAAACTTCTACATTTCAAGATGCAAGAAGAGCTCAGGACTGCAGCAGATGCTTCATGTCTGGAAAATGAGACTTTACTAATTTAGGGATGTTCTTTGGTGTCATAAATGTTTAGGGCCAGTATGAAAGGAATTTGCTAAACAAATTACAGATAATTTATAATAAATAGCAGCATAAGGAAAACCTTATTGCTTTTCAGAATACAGTGTTTTGGAAACCAGATGCAGTGATACAAATGATTCTTAGGAGGTTCTGTAGTTGTGTAATTTGTATCACTGCTGCTTCAACTTGGTAAATTATTGTGCACACTACTTGTGGAGTTGGCCTTATCTCTACATGAAACTTCATTTAAAAAAGTCACACAGTTAAGTTCAACTGAAAAAAAAAATTAAAAATCATGTGTCTTGCCTTCTATTAAATGTCATATTAATTGACACCTTGTGAGTAAATTTTGCATGGCCAAAAGTATCTACATATCAATATATCCTTGTCTATATATGCCCAGCCAATATTTGTTTCTCAGAACAATCCAATAAGAATTTTTAGAAACCAAAATTAGATCAGTTGTCTTACAGCTTTTTGTAGAGGCTTCTGCAGAAGGAAATCTTTCTATCTGCAGTTACAGACAGTACTGCTGTTCTGGTGCTGAAGGCCCTGGGGTTTCAGCCCAGCTGCCCCGGTGGTCACTCACGACATGGAACCAGGAACTGCTCCAGGGTTGCATCAGCAATCACCTGGTCAAGTGAATAGAGCAGTTGACTAAATGAATCCTGCATACAACACAGCATGCTTTGAGTTTACATTTTGGACAAATATATTGTAAACAGGTTACCTCACCTTAACCTTAACCTATTTAATCCTTAAATAGGATATTCTTTAAAATCTATCTAATAGAATTGCAAAGATCAAGATAAAGAATTGCTAGATTTTTTGTTTCCTAATGAAGATTTTATTATTGCTACATAAATCCTGTCTTTTTCTTTATAAGCGGAAGTATTTCCATTCTCTGTATTACAGTACTGTCTTTCCTAACAATTATCTCATTCTGCTTTTTCCCCTTTTTTCCCTCAAAGGGTTTTTTTATTTTCCTTTTAGCAAAGTCTAATTTGGCCAGACCCACCTACATATGCTCAGCTTTCAAATGATTCATTTCAGATGTTCCTTCTGCTTCTCAGCAGCATTTGTTTCCATCATTTTCCATATGTCAACAGGTTATTTTGAAGCAGGCTCTCTTCCCATTTTGTCAGTAGGGCTAGCAATGTTTTCTGCATGAGGACCATGGGTATAAAAGACAATAAAAAAGACTGAAGATTTCATCTGTCATTTGTTCATAACTCTTACAAAAAAAACAAATAAAAATATTCTCTGGTTTTTATGGTACCTAACTGGTCATTCCTATGCACATCTTTTCTCATTAGACAACAACTGCCTTTGATTTCTCATGTTAATTTTGATATTGTGACAGTTGTCAAACCCAAGTAAAGGCACATGTTAATTGTGTGGGTTTTCTTCTATTATTACACTGATTTTTGCTGCAGATACTTTCCCACTTCAGCATTATATATGTCCTCTTCAGTAATTCATCATCTTTCTCCATTTTTGGGTGTCTACTGCTCAGCTTTTGACTGTTTGGGTTTTTTTGTTGTTTGTTTGTTTGGGGTTTTTTCACAATTTGAGAAAAACACGCAGCTCCTATTTTCCTTTTTTCCTTAGAGGTATTCAAATTATTTTTCTCTTACATATATATAATCTTTTTTTTTTTTTCTCCAACATGCTGGTCTCTCTCAATGAGACTTTTCATGTCCTACAAGAAACACCAAGCAAGATGGGAGAAGCTAAGGGTCTATGGTATAATCTATGCACTGACCTGCAGCAATTTTCATGTTGTAGCTCTTCTGCATTAGCTATTTTACATGGCTTCAGAAGAGCAGAGTTTTTTGTGTAATTTCTCTCTCATTTAATATATCAGTTCATTCTCACAAAGAAAATTATTTGGGTTTTTTTTTTGAAAATACAGAATTTGTTTTAATTGGCAAATACCACACTTTGAAAGGGGCTATAATTTGCATTATTACAAAGCTTTCATGCAAACAAAATGTTGTTTCCAATTCAGTCATATTTTTTATTTAAATTTTATGGCATACTTGAAAAATAATCTGCTTCGCAGATAACTCAGCTGGTAACAGCCAGGCTTTGCATGATGCCTAGCACAAACTTTGTGCAGACAGCCAAACAATAGAAGGCCTGTGTCCAACTTGACAAATGTTAGATGCAGATTTCCATTTTCTCGCTCGCAGTTTAGATTGCGTCAGGGAATTTCTGCTGCGATTTTATTCATTGCAACTGATTGTTAAAAATCACACCCTAAATCCAAAGTTATTAATAAGACATTCAACAGATGGCAGATTATTTTAGAAGAGCAAAATGCAATGGGTGATGCATTGAGTGTGATTTCTCCAAAATGAATTTTTAACTCACAGTATTTGGCTCTAAATCCAATCTAATCAAATGTAATTTAAATTTCAGTATGAAGCAAAGGAAAATAATTTTGTGCCTCATGTTGTATTGCCGTCTAAATCCCCGAGCCTTTAAAAATTTTTTTATCATGTATTTAACAAGTGTATTGGAAGATGGAAAATAGCATTATTCAGCAGGAAAACGGCATACAGGTATAAGAGTATAGATATTTACATTGAACATGTGGAAGACAAAAGATTTTTGAAAAGGTTTTGTTAATTAAGTTGGTTGGGATTTTTAAAAGGATTTATATATATGGTCAACCATTCCTCCCCCCAAAAACAGCTCTAGGATTTTAAAGCTCTTTGAGTGGCTGATTGAATGGAGCTGGACTTTGTGATCATTCAGTGCGAAAGCAGCCCCCATCAAAAATATTGCAGTAGCAGAAATCCAGAGACATAAAACTTTCTGAGCATCATCTCCTTTATCTGTAGACCTAGAGGAAGCAGTACTGTAACTTGTCTGTAACAGCAAATAATTCCCCTCATCTCACCAGCTTTGCTATGCTTCTTGTTTTCCTGGTGATACATAAGCCAGTTTCTACCTGTTCTTGCACCTGATGAGAGCTCAGCAGCTGAGGCAAGTGACTATTCCAGCACCTATGTGCAGCACAGTCTGCATATGAATAACCTGCACAGATGCTTAGATTACATTTTTCATCCCTTTATGCCTTAATGGGATGGAGAAAGCACCAGTTGGCTGTCAGAAGCAGTGCCCTGTGGAGCTCAGCTGGGCTGCTCCTTTACAGCCTGAATGCAGAATTCAGTTCCTTCACTGTGCAGTCAGGGGAGTATCAAAGGAAACCCACATGTGATGGAAACTGTGCTCTGGTTCCTCCTTCGGGAGATGTTACAGCCCTGTAACACTAATGAAAGTCCAACTATACTGTCAAAACATAATTAAAATGTAAACTAATCTCAGGGCAGAAGGGAAGGTACAGCACCTGCCTTTATCAGCCTCAGCCATGACTCACTGCTTTGTGCCCTAATAAGCCTGAATGAATATGCACTTGGAGCTCAACCCATTCCACTCTGCTTTCAACTACCTGTAACAACACCAGGAGACACACAGCTTGCAGAAGCAAAAGGAAAGGTATTGTTTAGGAAATTGTATTTCATTTCTTGCTAAAATAGTAGCAGTAAATACGCACAGATAAAGAATTGTATATTTTTAAGTACCTACCACAAACCCCCATAGAAAGTTTGATGAATGGTTAGCATATGCTCCATTGAATGGGAATATAGCTAAACTGTGCTAAAGCTGGCATCATATTTCTGGTGTTGCTGGCAAATTTAGCATGTAACATTACCTCATATGAGATTCAAACAGGAATGACTTGGATTTGTGTTTTGTACGGGGTCTGCAAAATAAATTGCACTATTTCTATTGTGCCAGAAGATATTATTTGAAGCTGAGGAAGAAGAGATATCTTAAGTGACATACAACCAGCAAACTGCATGACATAAATGTCCAGTGACAACTTTGGTCAAAATCAGTCTTGTTTTTCCTTGTTTTGTTTTTTTGTTTTTGTTTTTGTTTTTTTTTTCCCCTGCATTATTAAAGTGCTTTTCAATCTTCTTTTTCACCCACAGCTTATAAAGCCTCTCAAGCTGCAGACAGGCAGCTGAAGAAAATCAGGAGACTGTGGGTGACATGCCAAACTGCCTTTTGTAGTTAACCTGGGTCTGTCTGCATCATTGCCTAAATAAGTTATGTGTTGCTTTCATCTTAGATGCTTACAATATGAAAATTGCTTCCTACAAAAGGAATGGCATTGTTCCCTGAGCACATTGCTGTGCTGGTGCATTTAAAAACCTAACTATATGTTGAATATATTTACCCTGACAGAGCATGATGACTGGCTAAGGAAATTAAATCACCAGCACATAAGCAAGAAACATAGATGTTGTTTTAGGGTGCTTATTTATACTTTTAGTCCACAGAGTTAATGATTGGAAATAGTTTTATAATGTCACCAACCGTGACTCTATTTGCTAAGCTCCAGTTCAGTAAGGTAGTCAAGCATGTGCCTACCTTCACTGGGTCATTCTTAAGCAGATCTTAAACTTTATCTTCAATACCTGAGGTTTTAGTATCTTGAGTCAGTTGGAATAGAGTCCATATTGGGATAATTAAAAAAACTAACCTCTCAAAATAGTCATGTGTTGATATTTTGAGAAAATGCATGTAAATATTTACTACTGATGGAAAAAAAAAAAAGTAGACAGTTATTAAGATTGTAAAACAGACTCCTGATTATCTCTTAATTGGATTCTTTTTCAATGAAGCTCACTTGACCAACAAAACACATGGTCCAGGGCATGGGTCTGAAGGAAACAATTGCCTTTTTCATCTTCCACTTATTTACTCAGTGAATTTTTCTAAATGTGTATGAGATTCATTATTGACTTCATGTAGATCCTGAGAAGATTTAGAGAAGCTCAGTTTCAAATTTCTGTTTGACAAATAATCTCAGATACAGGAAATAATAGAAATCTCTGAGATGACATCCTATAATTTTTACCACAAAATAACAAAAAACCCCAAAATAACCACAAAAAAGAGCTAAAACTATCCTTCTCATCCCAAGGTTCTTATTGCTCATACAAGAATGTGAAACACATTATTTGAAATAAAGAGAGTTTGTAAAACTCAGCAGGTAATGGCAAGAAGCCAGAAAGAGACAAAATATCTGCCTTTTACCATAGTGCTGTCCTTTAACAGAGGAAAAGTTGGAGCAATAGAGAAGCTTGCTCTTGAAACACAAAAAAAAGTCTGGAAAGAAACTGGGAATGATATTTTGGGTCAGTCAGTGCCCCAGGACAGTGCACCCTGGGTGTATAAACCAAAGGCAGCGGTCACTGTCACACAACCTAAGTCCAGTTTAAATTTTCAGTTGCAACTCTCTGTCTATTTTTATTAAATTAGGATTTATTGAGGTGTGGGGGTTTTATTCACTTCCCTCCTTATCCTGTAGGGACCTCTTGCAGAGCTGAGATTAGGGTACAAATGTAGGAGAAACCAAGTTGGGAAAAAGCCCCAGACCAGCCACATGCCTGGAAGTGTTCAAGGCCAGGTTGCGTGGGGCTCTGAGCAACCTGGTCTAGTGGGCAACCTCATGGCAGGGGTTTTGAACTAGATGATTTTTAAGTTCACTTCCAACCCAAAACATTCCATGATTGTATGATTCAGCTTGCACTCCCAAACTTCTGCACAAAATCAGGGTGTTTCTTGCTGTAAAGTTTGTTTAGGGAATTGCTAAAGGTTTCTGTTCAAAGGTTTCTTGTTTGCAGGAGTTAATAAGTTATAGATAATGCATGAAAAAAGTATGCATTGCAGACTGCACCAGTGCATGCCTAAAATGTGACATTCAAGAAGATGAAATATTTCCAGAAATCTGATGCTGGATCTATGTGAGGCCAGTGAGCTGCCAAATTAAGCAAGATTCTGCCCAAAATTTTGTTCCACTGCTTATGTGCCATATTTCCAACCTCACTTCATTCATGTGGCAACATTGAACCTGAACATTCATAAATCATAAATAACTACATTAAAAAAAAACCTTATGAGGATGGTGGGTTATGCTAAAAAATATTCTAATAAATCCATAGCATTTGAGTGTTCATCTGCCTGCGCACAAGAATTATCTGGACACCGGTGAGTACATTAACAGAACATATCATCTTTTAAAGCTGATGGTGGTATTTTGCAAGATTTGATGGTTTGAAACTGACTCTCCTTTGAATATGGTGAAAGTTTACAGGGTACCTTTAAAATACTGCGTAGCTAATAATTATTTGTTGACTAATGAGTAAAGGCTGTTCCAAAGCACCAGGTGACAGGGATCATATAATGAAGGAAGTGGTGAACTGCTGTTTAACAAGACAGAGGTTTTCCTTTCAAGTCTCTTTACTATTCACACCTGACAAGCTTTAATTCTGATTTTCTTCCCCACAACATGTATCATAGTGCTGCATGATATTTTTCAAATAAAATGGAAAGTCCTGAGTATTCACATTTTTTAAAGTACCATTATTTTTCTTTTCTAATTTCATATTATTCTGTTTCCACCAAACCCCTCCTTAAAACATTTAGAAAACTACTAATATAATGAGAATTCAGTCATTTCAGACAAGAATTTTTGAAATCCACTTAATAATATGCATCTGTCTTTTACTCTGATGAAATAAACTCAGCTTGGAAATTATATTGTTCATAATCTTATTGTTTTATTTAATTTCATTTCATTTTTTATTTATTATGGCCTTGATTTTAGGAATTTGGCTACCAAATAACAATGTTTTTTTATAACTCATAGATCCTTTGCTCAATAAGCAATTTCAAGAAAGGTAGGTGGACTGAAATTTGCTTTCTGTTTTTTTTTTTTCCAAAGTATTTTCCGGATTCATTTTTGTATGAATTTGTAAATTACTTTTTAGATTTATTTTAGTAAAATATGGGATGTTTGCACTTCTTAAAACTATTTTGACTACCTGTATGGTGTACTATCTGTAATTTCCTAACAGAATTTACTGTGCTTCTTATATGAGACTATTTCCTCTGTCTGTATTCTGTTTTAATAGTCCCCTTTTTACCAGGAGGTATTGACACACTCACACACATATACATGCATTCCAACCTATATGCTGGTTTTGTGATGATCCCAGAGCTGGATTTTAGGTCTATAGGAAAACAAATTGGCATTTGAACTCTGAGCATCTTCAGATTGTCAGTGTTTAATTCTGTCTCAAAGCCCAATAAGAATTTTATGTTATACTGGGCAAAAAAGTTGCAGAAAAAATTTCAGCATCAAGGGATTAATTATAGTAAAGAACTGTTAAATCAGAATTATAAACTCTTAAGGATAGATTTATGAATTCTAGAGCAAAGTGCAAGTAGGTGTCCCAGAACTAGCAATTCATATTGGCCACCAAAACCTCTTACTATTAAAACCAAACATGGGCATGCTCTGCCCAAGGCATTTTTCATTTACTCTGGCTTTGTCCTGGAATGCTCTGTCTCATTAAGTGACTGATCCTGATCACAGGGAATTGCACGCTAGAGGACCAAAACACAAAAGAATCAACTTTCCTTAATTTCTTCTGTTACCAAAGCCATTTTTATGCAATCTTATAAATATGCTCCTATCTATAATCTAAAGTAAATTTAAATCTTTTATTTCTTCACCACTTCTTAGCTGGCTCTTCAGATCCTGACACATTTGTGGGTTTCATTTAGGTAATTTAGATAATTTAGGTATTATAAGTTACCTTTAAAAAGTTACGTGGAAGTTCCAAATCTCCACGTGACTTAAGGTAGCAGGACCTGACTTTGTACAAAAGTGAGTTTTTAGTAGTAGTAGTATAGTACAAAAGATATGGAGAAAGCATCTTATGCCACGAAATACAAGAAGATTAACTATGGATGCGCCTTCAGTAAGAGAGTCTGAAAGTAAGTACTGTTTGAAAGAGAATATTTTCCCGGCAGACCTTCAAGACTAAATGAACTGAAAGGTTCTGGTTCTTTTAATTCAATTGCATGGATAATCCAATTCCCTAAAAAGATTATTTTCATGGAAAATGGAACAGCTAAAATGAAGCGTGGGTGAAAGTGAACCTTGCTTATTGCCAGTGCTGTCTGTAACGCATTTTCATTACCGATTTTCAGTAACAGCAAGAAACTCCCCACAGAGAAAGACTGTCTCAAATAGACAACCCAGCTATTGAAAGAAAAAAGTTGGCAAAGGGGAAGAGACCCTCACAAGCAGTTGCAGAAGCAAGAGAAAGCTGAAATGGGGTGCCATTGAAGCTCCTGCTTCTTCCAGCATTGCTCCCACTGCTGAAGCTGGAGATGCCCAGACACGGACCAGCACATAAATCCTTGGACAAGGAACACCCTTAAGGGAAAATATCTAGAAATTTTAAATATAATAAATCTCAGGAAAACTTTTAAAAAACAACTACAGTTTCAGGATTTCCAGGCAAGGAACAAATGTGTGATAGGGCACCATCCGTGCTTCTAAAAGGCAAAAGTCCCCAGAGCTGTAGTAGCATTTAAGAAGCCCATCATCCTGGAAGGCACCCTTCCAGTTTTTTCTTCAGGCCTTGAAGGTTTTTCTTCCGAGTTGTCTGATGCCTTTCTCACTGCCCTCTCTTTTCCTGTGAACAAGACTTCTAATGCCATTTATGAAATCTTCTTTTCTGCCACCAGGGTATCATCAATTAGTTTGCTGCTTTCTATGAAAGTTAGCTGTTCCTCTTTTGACACCAATGTCCTTTTAGTGTGTGATTTCTGATCCAGTCAGCATGCTGCTTTGAGATCTTTTGGCAACTAAGATGCCAACTAACCATTCCAAGTTGGAGTCTCTAGGCTTCAGAAAACATCAAAGCCGCACACCAATAATGGAGACCTTCATGAAGTTTGCATGCATTTATTTGCTAGGAACCCACAGAGTTCAGGTGAGTCCAAGCCAAAACCATATCCTTCCACACAGCATCAGACATGGTATGAGTCATTTTTAACTCTACCTGAAGATGTGGGAGTGTTCAGTGCTGGTTTACTGTGGGCCTGAGAGCATTTCCAGGTACCTACCATCAATGCTACCATCAGGGTGCACATTCAGACTTCCATGCAGCAACCCCTCCTAAACCAGTGCTGCATTCATCCACAGAGCATCCTCGATGGAAGATGAATACATTTGCTCTTGCTTATATCACATCTTGAAAAGGCTCTCTAAGTCTGTGGAACCACTGGGACTTGGTACTCAATTCTGTAATCTGACCTAGATTCTTCTGTTGCATTTCCTAGAGAAAATAACATACATTTCTTAATATGATGTTCCACTCAGACCTCCTGGAGTGATTTCTATGACCTTGATCATTTCTTCAGTCAACCTCACTGGGATGTAATATTTCATATTCATCCCTCAGAGTCTCTCAAAACAGACCAGCACAGAGACACACACTGGGAGACCAGAGAACAGCACATTATGATCATGAACTCCAAACTCTCTCAAAACTGACTTCAGGGGGCAAAGGGATATGTTTGAAAGAAGTGCTAATTCAAACAAATACAGTTTTATTAGAGGAGCTTGGTGGGCTTATTTCCATGTTATGTGCAGCATGCACATCTTGGGTCATGCAATAGGGATACTCTTTGGCAGGCTTTTTATTCTCTGCATAGCCAGGAGGTCTTACTGACTCTGAAGTCCACCCTGAGTAGCCAGTTATAGGCACTGAAGCACAACCTGAAATTCTACAGTTTCCATGTTGCTGAAAGCTGCAGAATTTGGCCTTTGGCTGTGCAAGGTGTTTTACAAGGGGTGAACACAGACTATTAGCTGTACTGAATTTTAAGCTCTTAATTTAGTTGTCTCCTAGGCTTCTCCTTTTACCAGTGGGAGGGAGGATCAGAGTGGGGGCTACTCAGAATTGCTGTTAGGCTTTCACATTCTGTAGAAGCTAAGAGGCTCTCCAATCTCTTAGATGGTTTGCATATATCCTGTGACAAACATGCAACCAAACGTCACAAGACAAATTTCCAACAGATACTTTTGAACTCACTTGAAATTTAGCTTGAGAAAGGCTTCAAGACACTGTCCTCAAACAGCTAGACAACTGATATCCTAGGAGATGTATTTAAAACAGATGATTTCTCCAAGTATTGCAGACAAGATAATACATTAATACATATTTACAAGTAAAAATAAAAAATAGTTACAAGCACTATGCATTGTCTTTTCAGATAATTGCATAATTATGTATTTCATCCAGGAACTTATGTTGCATCTTCTTGTTAGACTAGGAAGTACTTTTTTAATGAAGGAATAGGAAAAATATCAACTGAATGGAAAGAATTATACTTCCTTATTTTTTTTTTTAGGAATCCAATAGCATCAGAAAATCACAAAACAACCTGGATGGTCAGATGCACCTCACATACTTCTAGAAACGTGTATGTAAATTACACTATTGATATTGGGTAAAGAATTCTGTTATCTTAGAATCTGTTACATGCTGCTGCCATATAAATTATTTGGCTGGCACTACTGACAGTTTTTCTAACTGGATTGCAAGTGGTTTATTAATGCAGTGTTGGAAAAACATGTGAAACTATCACTTTTCTGAAACCAAGTCAATATTTGCCTACATTTAGATGACGTGGCTGCCATGGTGATGGAGGGGGCCAGCAATGCCTGGCTGTGAGCTCCTCAGTGCACACACAGTGCCCCTCTGGCGGGTGTGCTCCCCATGCAGCACCCAGAATGTTCTCTATGTACCACCCCAGAAGAATCAGAGGTCCCAGGGTGGCACTGCTCCTGGTGCATATAGTACCCTAAGTGTACCATTTTCTTCCTAAACAGACTGGAAAGGTTGCTGTTCATAGTGAAGTGGGGAAAAGAAGATGGTATTCCTACTTCCCAAGATAAACTAACATGCCATATTCATCTTAGCCATATTAAACTAAGTGTCCCTAGTGTTCTTTAATGGGGATTATTTCCCATCAAGACTTGATTTTGTCAGTGTCATCTGTCCTCTTCCAGCATCCCTCCTTCTCCCTCTGCTGACTTCATAAACAGATAAATTAAAACATATACATGAATAAAAAATCAGAGAACAAAATGTTTAGAGCAGCATTCGATCAACATAGAACACTTCCCAAAGCCCATACAACTTAGCAAACTCCAAGCCCATTCAATTTTAGTTTAATCAAAAATTCCAAGAAGGAATTAGAAGAAAGAGAAAGAGAAAATGGAAGAAAAGAGCAAACATAACTTTTACTCTTGTTTCCAGAGGTGTTCAGCTGATAGAAATTCCAAGAGGAAGCAGGGCCAAGACATAAGCTTGTCTTGTGTCTCACTTTAAGTACCCTTTGTCCTTCCTGGCCCTTCCCCCAGGCGGGACTTGTGGTCATTTGGCCCCTCAGGAGCTGGGCTGGGGCTCCAGAGGAGGGTGTGGAGCATTGCCCCCAGTGTGCCAGGGACTGGTGGCCACTGCAGGGCTGGGACAGAGAAGTGGGCAGGTGGGGTGTGCAGGGCAGGGCATCACCTCACCAGCGCAAGCCTGACCTGCTCCTTCCCCCACACATGCACCCAAAATGTTTCAAACCAGCAATCCTTCCAGTCTCTCACAGCCTGTAAGAGCTGATACTGATAGTTTTCCCTGGGATGTTGCCATGACCCAGAGATGTTACTGGAAGAGCTGGAGAGTGAGTCAGGGAGCTCACACTGCAGGAAGGAAGTAGAGGAGGGAGGTACTCTGATCCTTTGGCCCACGAGCTCTAAAATATCTGCCTGAAACTATTCTTACAGGATTTTTAGCCAAAAGAAAATGTTATCTATCAGGGTGTTTCTCTGACTGACCTGATGTTAAGCCACACTGTAGGTCAAGGGTAAGCAGAAGCTGATGACAGCAACAGAACAGCAGGGACTTCTCTCTGGCAGACGCCTTGGGGTCCCTGAGGATGGAAATCTCAGTTTGAGCTCTGCCTTCAGAGCAGACACTGCGCCTCTCCTTCTCCTTCTCTTGTTTCCTCCCCCTTTCCCGTCTCTCCCCCCCCCGCCCCAAGAATATGAGAGCATTTGCTAGGTTTGATTAACAAAGGGATCAAATATAAAATCTGACACATGCCATGCTAATCACCCAAGTTTCAGGCTATCCACCTGCTGAAATGTCCCCAGCTATGCTATGTTCCCATAGTAAAGAGAGAGAGAAAGGAGAGAGAAGAAAAAGATTAGTAGATAAAGGAAAGGCCTCAAGGTGTGAAACCAGATGAACACCACAGGCAGGACCGAGATGCCTATATGCTGAATAAAGTTTTACACCATGAGTAATCCTGTAGATATTAGGTGGCCAAATGATGAGGAAAAAAAATTGTTGCTGTGTGAGTAAGAAATCCCAATTTGGCCAATAATCAAATAAGAATGAAAAGTTCTTATCAGCAAAAGAGATTAAAGATTATTTTTAAAGCAATTTTAAAGTACTTTTAACATTTGTATCCAAAACAAAACTAGCACGAGCCTTAATTTCTCCAGTGTTTTCACTGTTGGGGAAGAAAGCTTTACAGCTTTCTAAAACCTGATGCATAAACCACTGTAACTGTCAAGACTTTCTTATAATTCATCATCATCCGGTTCTTCAGAAGGAAGAAGACAATGGTCTGTATACAAAATAACCTGTGCATTATTATGTCTCGATCAGAAAAAGGAAGGGGTAATTTTAGACACCTCTTGATTTGGCAGCTTTGCAGGATCTTAAGTTGGCCATGAATTACCTTGTTTGAAGAGATCCATATCAGATATGTAATTACACTTCCCAAGGACAAACTCACCCAAATCAAAGCAGACATCATCAAACATCATGCAACATCTAGGCTCCCCCTTGAAATTAAAAACATTGCAGTACTGAGAGCATTTCAGAAAAGGGGAATGTAAACGAATGTCTTCTCCAGTTTCTTTCAGTTAGTTACACAATATAGGATATGTTCTCTTCAAGTCCAGAAATTATTCTAGGTACTTACTATCTTCAGTCTAAGGAAGGATATACTAAGGTATGTTATTGCCAAATGCACAGCATTGTCAGCTTGGGAAAAAAAGTAAAAATTAAGGTCTCCACTTTTAACTGGGATCAGGTAGAAATAGTGACATGGAAAAAAAGCCCTATTCAAACTGATACACTGCGCTGGGATGTAAGAAAGAATTTCTTTAATCTTTTCTATGCATTCAAACTGTAAATCTAACCTGTGATTAATCATCACATAATCCAAACCTTTTCTCTTTAATCTTCAAGCTAATGGAAAAAAAATAGTATGGATCAATAAAACAGTAACACCTTGACAGATGCTGCAGAGATACACACTAAGCTAAGGTGGCAGACCTACAGTAAATTGCAACACTTAATCCATGCATGCAATTTTTTCAGGAAGAACACAGGTTTGTGTAACTCCTGTTCACTCCCACTCTAATGACTCCACCATGTGAACCCTTAGAGCCTTTGGTTTCTTTCTGATGTGATCAGTGGCAATGGCTAACAGGTCTCGGCCAGCAAGTGTTTACAGAGCAAAGCAGAGGGTGGGATAAGTCTAACTCATTGATGTTTTAGGCATGTTTTTTCAGGGTTATTAGAGTCAAGAAAAGAACTGATTCATTGCATCTAAATTTGCTTTTTGCAAGGAAAGCACTTAAGAAAACATATCCTGCCATGCTCAGGCTCCTCCGTGTCTCCTGTCTTCAGAGAATCTCGTGAGCTCCGTAGCACCAAGCTGCACCAGAGGAGGTTTAGGTTGGACATTAGGAAGGATTTCTTCACAGAAAGGGTGATTAGACATCGGAATGGACTGCCCAGGGAGGTGGTGGAGTCACCAGTCTTGGAGGCTTTTAAGGAAGGACTGGACATGGTGCCATGGTCCAGTTGATATGGTGATGCTTGGCCGAAGCTTGGACTCGGTGATCTCAGCAGTCCTTTGCAGCCTAACTGATTTTGTGATTTTGTGTACCCTTCAAGGGAAAGCCAGTCCTTCCAAATTTTTATCTTCACCTAATGATATGAGGAACTAGCAGCAATTTCCAGATATCTCTGGCTTCCAAAAGCCAGTCTTCATGACGCTCCTCAAAGGAGGTTGAGGAACGTACCTAGCCAGATGCTGCAGCACAGTCCCTGCAGCAGGCTGGGAGGTGGAGCCGGGCAATGCGCCCTGGGGTCTGCTTGGGGAGGGGAACCACACGTGCCCACTCTCTTGGCAAAGGCTGCCAACACCAGAGCACAGGTTGCCCCAGCAAGGGAGAGCAAAGACTGTAGTTTACAGCCGTTCTGAGCATCTGAGCAGAGAACTTTCTTGTGGTAGTGGTGTCACCTTATAGCACTCACAGCATCAATAAATTCCTCTTTGAAGAAGGCATCCTTAAATTCCATATTCAGAAAGAAAAGCTTGGTTATTTTTCCCCCTATGCTGTTTTCCCAGAAATGTTCAAATAATTGAAGAGACATTCTGACTTCTCTTGGTATGCAGCTAACAAAAATTAGTGAGCCTATTTGTTATTCCCACCATAAAGAAACAGAACTTCAACAGTATCCAGTGAAATTATTTTCTCATCTCTTTTACTACAGGAACATTTTTTTTTTAATGCTGAATATTTCACTTCAGCCACTCTATAAATTAGTTTCATCTGAATGAGTTTTCACCCTTCCTTAATATATGGCTTTCACTGCATTTGTATTTGTATCACAGCTGTTGCCTATGTCAGTTTTTTCCCTTCATTTAGCCTCTGCATTTTCAGTTGCTTCAGAAAGAAATTTATGGCTGAATCAGCAAGGATAATGTCTGCTTAGGCATGGTCTGTGGGGAAAACAACTGGAGGCACATTGCCTGGCCTCTGTCTTTCTCAAGGTAATTTCTTCTATAGAAATACATATGCTGCAATGGTGATGTTCCTACCCAAATGAGTATGAGAGCATAAGAGCTGAGAAAGATGTGGAAAGCAAGGGAAGAGTGGTGTTTTTGTTGAGCAAGATCTTCAACACTGCACCTCCATGAAGTGGCAGGCACAGGAAAGGAGTGGAATGGTTTTTGGCTAATGTGAGGGCACATCTGCAGCTTTGTCACGCGGTGAAATGGAGCTGATATGCAAAAGGGAGCCTCCTTGCTCTGCTCACACTGCCAGAGTGGTTTAATGTGGTTTAATGTGAGACCTGTAATATTAGCTGTTTTTCTTCTAGCTTCAACTCCTTGGGGCATGTGTGGGTGAGACTTTCAGCTTCTACTTGTAGAGTAATGTTAAAACATTCTTTGCAGGAAAGGGGAGTAATAAACAACACCCAAGTGTATCCTAATAGCTGAAGAGCCCAGAGGCAAACAAAATATGCACAATTCTTTTAATGAATATTAATATTCGTATGCCAGTTGCAGAAATTTTGTACCAGGCTTATAATATTTAGCTTGACAGCCTGCAAGACTTCTTAATAATGTCCTGATCAATCATCATTTATCAATATCTTTAATTTTATGATATTTCTCTTCCAGCTCTCTGAAGTCTCCAAGTATATTGGACTGAGCCATTTTGAGGCTCTGTTCCTGGTCTCAGAAAAGCACTGTAGATATTAATTTGTTCATGTCTGTAAACACAAATAAAAAGTGTTATAAAAATGCCATTTATATTTGCCACAGTTAAGGTATATGGTTTTGCCTTTTGCCTGATTAGAATTACCATGGTATTATCTACACCAAGATGCCATGGTAACTTTAAACAATTGGAAATGGCAATTGCATCCATGCTAATGTTGAGCATTGCATTATTTACTGCATTATTCAGGTTTATAGGGACAGAAAGAAATTCAACAAGATGAGAAACTTTGTATGAGAACTGAAGCACACAAAGAGAAAATAGCAAATCTGTAGAATTAAAATTCTGGGTGGTCCCTAATATCTTGAGTTCTCTTTAGCTCTGTAAATAAGTTCTATATACTGTGAATAAGAGCTACTGAAATAAGAGCTAACAAACCCATTGATGTCCTTCACTAAACCATCAGAATATTAATCTCCCCTTCTATATCCCCAGAAATGTGTCCTATGTCTTCATTTAACACTTACAGATATATATCCAAAAGGGGGAGGGGGGGGGGGGTTAGAAAGGAAGGCCAAGTTTTTCCAAAGAATGCTCAAGATTAATGGTAACAAAGGTTGTTCCAAAATTTTATTAATGTTGGAGAAGTGCCAGATGCACTCATTTTTAATATTTGAAAAATTAATTGCACTTGCAAAGACCTTTTCAAGACAGATGCTTTAAGTTCTTTTAAAAGTGCAAGATCAAAATATGTATCATCAGTTACTTTATTTTGAAACATTACAAACGCTGTCCAAGATCAAATTCATGACACAGTCACACAAGCCAATTTTTAAAATCAAGTTTTGGGCCTTTATTTATTTTGATAAGAATAGGCTAGTTTTCCATCATTAATATTTAAGAAGAAAGAAAAGAAAGAAATCTTAAAAAAATGCATTTTTTTTAAAGGGGAAAAACCATTCCTAGAAAGATGACAGGCCTCCAACAAATACTAGGTGTGCAAAAAACAAACAAAACAAAACAAAACAAAACAAAAAAAAACCCAAAAAAACAACAACAAAAAAAAAAACAAAAAAAAAAGCAAAAGCAAAAAAAAAAAAAAAAAAAAAAAAAACCAAAAAAACCCACACCTTTACTTTCCATTAATTTTTTGGCATATCCTGCATGGCTGGAGCACTGTAATTGCACTGTTACTGTAAGTCTCATCTGAGGAAAGGAGACCAGTGATAAGGATCAAAAGGTGAGGGAGGGGCTAAGAAGCTGATACAGGTGAGATCTGAAGTAGGTAAGGACAGCAACTGTACCTGTCCCCAGGTAGGATGTGCTATGTTAGCATTCAAAAGAAAGCAAAGAAAAACTGGGTGATCCAGTTTTGAAATGCTGATCCCATTCTGTATTTCTAAGCCTGCCATTTGTATTTATTTTATTCTATGTATCTATTAAAAGTGTTATTAAAAAAGCTTTATAAGCTTTCATGGTACACTATTAGAATTTCTCCCACCCACGGAGTTAAATGAGTTCTGTTCCACTTCTCAAAGTATGGTGTATAATATATGACTGGGAATCAATAGTCATATCTACTGTCCATAGACAGCTGGATATTGGCCAGATATTCCAGACAGATGTCTGGTTCCCAGAGGGTATTTACCTTAAGGAGTGATATCTGAAGAAGTTTTATAACTGCCCACTATGGTTGTTCCCTCTCTCCTCAGTGCTTCTGCTCTGAGGTGTCTCCTATCACTTTTTAAATCACATTTTCCCCAGCTATTTCCTGGCATCCACTCTGGGTACCTGATTTTTTTATTGCCATTCTTTGGGCACTGAGATAAATGGGGTAAGAGTCATTAAACAATCCTACATCCAGTATGTCATTAAAGATAGCTTGATACTTGCAGCTTTACAAACTGCTTTCCACAAAGTGCACTGCTGATGAGAATGTAAGAGTGCAAATATGCAGAAAAGCCAATTAGTTTTGTCTCAGCTAATATAAAATACATACTGGAGACTTTTGGATTCAGGCAACTTATGCAGCTCCTATTTTATGGTATATTTATTAACCTGAATTCAGAGGGTCTTGAACCATTAGTGATAAAAGTTTGTGTGAGAAAATAAGGAAGTAACAGCAGCATCAGCATATTGGAGTAGGCTTGATTTTAGTAACATATCCAGGAGAATTTGGTGGGTGATGGCATCACCTAGCAGGAAGGAAAACTATAATAAGATCCAATGCCTAGAAGCTGAATGTTGACAAAATTCAGTCTAGAAATAAGATCTGAACTTTAGCTGCCAGAGTGATTAACTACTAGAATAATGTGTGCAGGGATGAATAAATTCCTGCAGACACAGACCATCCATTTTTCTAAATGACAGATCTTCAAAGAGGAGCATTAAACAGTGCAGAAATTACCAAGTACATTTTTCTGGCAAGTGTCATGTGTCATGGAAAAGGTCATACCAGCTCATCAGCCCCACATCTTCTGGTCTTCAGATTCTCTTCCTTTGCTCCATGGTCGTACCCAGAGGCCTGCATGGCTACTGCAAGGCCAGAGGCAACACCCATCCCCACCACTGGCCACTGCTAACTTGAAACTTAGGGCAGGTAAATTGAAAATGTCACAAGTTTTTGAACCAGCATGGGACTACTTTCAAACAAAGTAGTTACCTTAGATTTTAAAAATCTGTGGGTTCATTTGCTTTGACACAATTCCTCTAAATAAGCCTTCCTGTAGTTCTTTTTAGGCAGAAATAGTAAAAACAAAACTATTATTTTATGACAGAAATCTCCAGTATTGCTGAGTTAGGAATCACAGATATTTTCTTCTGCTAATCTGTTCAGTTTCTGCCTCCTCAGGAAGGCAATGTATCTCTGGCATGTATCTATATATGTCAGAAGACCTGTTCCAATGAATGCTCTGGTCACATTTTACAGATAGTGCTGAACTGGGGACAAGAAAAGGGAAAGCGTCTTGCCACTGTTCTCCCTCACAGCTCTTGTCTTCCAAGATGAGCTAACTGGTCCCCTCACTTTAGAAAAACTTCAAAAAAAGACAGGGATTTATTTGTTCTATGTTTTCAGACAGCAAAGTCCATGTCTTCACAGTGCATCTTTTGGAAGTGCAGGAATAGTTAGAATAAGGACTTTCACTGGGTCCCCTTCTGTCTGTCTGTCCCCACATGCAGCAAGGTGCTTTCCTTTTGCCTACAGAGCATCTTCAGTGACTCATTGCCTTTTGCATCATGAATTTGTAAAACTGCAGACTATTTGAAATTTCACCAGGTTTCACTTTTTGTATATAGAATTGGTAGGCTTCAAGGTTCAAAATGAATTGCAGGGATCTGAAATTTGAAATGAACTACAACTGCCCAGTCTCACAGAAAAATAAAGAAGAAATATGAGATTTATAATGAAAGAAAAAAGAAAGAGCCAACAATTCTACATAAATATACATTATTTAGAGAAAAATTACACTCTTACCCAGATGTTTGAGTTTTCAGCCTGTGGATAGCATCACTTTCAAATAATTAATGAGCACAGCTCCCTGAGACCACAAAGCTGGCTTACTTTTTTTTTTTTCATCTGTGTCAAATCCATTTTTCTACAACAGCTTTGAGGTAAATTCCTGTAGTTTGTGTTAGGAATTTTCACTTCACCAAAAGGCTGATGTAGGTCAGAGTTAGACAAAAGATGACAAAGCCCTGTAATTGGGAAGCGATATTGCTTGTGGGATTCTATTGTGTGTCTCTCTCCCAGTAAGCTGAAGCATCAGATTCTTGCATATATGGATTAATTTTCAGTCAGCATAGATTAAAGACTGTTAGTGGTGTTGCTTTCACACTGTTTTGGTTTATTGTTTTGGGGTTTTTTGTCATTTTCTGTGGCTAAGCAGTACAGACACAGAAAGAGAAGAATGCTGATGTGGGTGAAAAAAGTGGTTACCTTTTCCTAGTCAGAGCACAGAACCTCCTGCAGCTATATCAGAGATCACTGAGGCAAGGACCCTGTGCCAAGCAGTGCTTGTCCCTCACTGATGGAAGCCCACCACCCTCAGAGATTTTGTTAAAAGTGCATTTCATGAAAGCCTCTGACAAGCCTTAGCAGTTACGTCAGATTTTGTCCAATGATGATCATTAGGTTTCCCCCTTCAGAAATTCCACAGCAAATTCTGACCGGAGGCACTGGTGCCAGTGGTAATGCCTAACCTAGGAGGCAGCTCCCACAAGCTGCAGCTGCAACACAGCGCTCAAGGATGGGCATCCTTGCCCTCACACACCTGGTGGTGGGCAGGGAGAGGACCAGTGGGACAGACACTGCTGGTTCTCACCTGCCGTCTCCAAAGAGGCAGCAATTTGCTCGAAACCCCACTGCAGAGCCTGGCAACCAGAGCAGGACATCAAGTGTGTTGACTTTCCCTCTTTTGGAAGAACAGTGGTAAAATGCAGGAGGCTAAAAGTGGGGGGGAGGTGGGGGGAAATCACTGTCTTTTTCATTGCAAGATGTACAGGGTTTCAAAAAATAAGGACCATGTGAAGCTAGGTGGTAAATTCAAACTGAACAAAAAGAGATGGTCCTCATTCACTTACAACTATGGGCCATTGCAGATCAGAGCAGCTTACAAAAGTCCATAAAGAAATAGGATGAATTCATAGATGAAAAATCCATCCTGGACTATGAAACAGGAGCCACTACTGCTAGCTCAGGAAGCACCTGCACCACAAATCACTGAAGTTGCAATACTGGCCAGGGTATTGTCATTATATGCTTGTCCTGTTTTCTAAGCTTCCTCTTAAGCTTCTTCTAGTTCACAGGCTTGGATACAGGCTTCTGGACCTTTGATCTGATCAATTTATAGTTATTGTATTCCCACAATCTTCAGAGAGTCTTGACCAAATGTGTGATATCTGAGTAAAATTTATAATTTGTAAAATTGTGATATAATGAAACAAATAATTGAAGGCAGGCATATAATTTTTATTGATATGTTAAAATTCCTGTAAATCATTCCATACAAGCCATTTCCCAATAATCACTTGGCTACACTTATTAACTTTTACTAACCTTCCCACATATTTATCTTTCTTATTACTGCAGTGTAGTGTGAAGCACATCTGTGAAACAACTGGTGGAATACAGCCAGGGGTCCAAAGGGGTTTGGGTCCAAAGTTTGCAGCTTGGTTCTGCTCCCTTTTAAAAAAGATTAAAAATCTAATCTGAATTCTAATGCCTTGACTTGCTGATGTGCTTGTGGTAAAACTATTCGCAGGGTATGTGTAAGTTTCTTAAAACTTCAGTCTGTCAGATAAAATATGAAATAACCCTTTACTCTTTACAGCAAGGACTGTTCCTGGGGCCAGCTACCCATCCCAACCAATGGTCCAGGGAGTGACCTTGCAGTGGTCTCCTCTTCCTCGCTCACCCCTCGATTTCAGTGCCTGGCAGACGCTGTGCTCACTGTGTCCATTCACTCCCCATGCAAAGCACATCTCATTAAACTGAGCACACTCAAGCAGGGGCCCAGGCACAGCTGTGCAGTGATTCCCAGAAGAAGGGGTCCCAGCTGGTTTTAGCCCAAGCTGTTCCTGGAACATCAGTAAAGTTGTCAAGGGTCTGCACAGCTGGCAGCTTGTGTGTGGACACCCCCTTTGGGAGGGGAGGTTTTGGGGTCAGGGAATTTTCCTATGGGGACCCAAGTCTTGTTTGATTTGCCAGTTCAGCTGCAAGCTGAGATGCAAAACTATTTGCAAAAAGGAAGATGGGCCGAGAATCTATAAAGGCAAAAGGAATCCTTCCTTTTATGTTGATGGTGTTTGGCTCAGGCCTGCTGTGCCCGGCCAGTTTGGTGTTTGAAGCTCCAGAACTTTTAACAGAACACAAAAATCATCTGTCAGTTCTGCGAGGAGCAAAGGCACTTACGTAGGTGTACCAGGCATTTTAACAGATGATTTATGAGATACTGTGGCAAAAAAAAAACCCCAAAAATCAATTAAATTTAAAGAAAGTAACTTCTGGGATGAGAAAAGTGGGAGTTTAAAATGATTAAAATGATTACTCATTTCCGGATCTGTTTTCTTCATCAGGGGAACACAGCACTGCAGCTGATGCTTGCAACATCAAATGCAGTAGTTTGCAGCACCTGAAGACACCAACTGCACTATTTGTTGTTCCCTGAAGAAGCTCCCAAGCAACATCCCTGCAAGCTGCAGATGGCATTAGTGGCTTTCATAGGCCAGAACCATATGAGAGTCTGAGCCATTGTGACTTTTCTGTTGTTTCATGTTACGAGATCTGTACTAGTATTCCAGTACAATATTCATGTGACACAATGGTATTAATCTTTTCCATCCTTGTTTCTACTGAAGTATATAAGTAGAAGATGTGGTACTGTTGTGCTCAGTTTGGGACTGAATTGTCCACAAACATTAAACTTCCAGTGGGGGAAGCGAAGCGGCATTCCAGAAACATTCAACTTAACCAAAAATGTTTGGATTATCCAAAATAATTTTTTATCAGGTGAACTGAAAAACATCCAAACTTCTTTTTTTTTATTTAAGTATGGCTGTATTTTATATAAACACTCAAGATTTCATGCAACATATAAGAAATTTTTGAATGGTAATGACCTAAATAACAGAAGGTTACAAATAGTACTGCTCCTAATATCCTAACTCTGCAGACTTCAGAAATTTTCTTGAGGCAAATTGTAAGCACAGGAAATATTTTGTAATGCACTTCCCCCTCTTTTTTTAGCATATTTATAGTTGGCTTGCTGATATTGGTGTGGAGTTTAAGTGGGGAGGGGAGACTTCATTTTCTCTCAACTGTGGGTAAGTGCTATCTACTTCAGAGGGTACTGTGGGGCTTAATTAATGTTTACAGTGCCTCAGGAGTCTTACCCACATTAAAGGTATAATAATAACTATTCCTAATTAACTTCTTACTAAAAAGTAAAGTTTCAAGAAGTTTTAAAGCAGAACAGTGGATGAATTTGTAAACTCCATTTATTTGAATCCCTGGAGTAGGAAAAGTTAGTGGGGAAAGTGGTAAAAATCTTCAATTAATTTTCCTCAACCTGAGGGATTTAATTAAGATGTTAGAAAAAACGTGCAAGTTTCCTGTGGGTATTTCTTATTTAATTTTCAGTTTCTGGAACACTGATCTTGAAGCTTGGAACAGATTTTGTAAGCCATGAAGAGGCTAATTCAAAGATAGATGTTAGTTTATTAAAGTTGAACTGGCTATAGATCAAGTTATCTAGACAAAATTCAACAGCTACATGCAGCACTTTATACTATTTCCATTCTGTAGTTTCCTTGCTTTGAATTTCTTTTAAAAGGATTGCCTAGGATTGCAGAATATGTCTTGCTGGCATAACTCAAGCACCATGTAGAGATACCTGAGCTACCTGTGAAAGATCTGAGTCAAGTGTGGAAGCTACACGTCTCTGCTAGCTCAGAATAATATCTGAGTTAATTAGTCCTGGGGAGAAGAGAAATATATTCGCTTCAGTGGGGCAGAACACAACCCTGTGAGACCCAGGCTACCTGCTCTAGACATACCCTCTAGGAATATATTTCCAGCTGAAAAGTAGGAAACTATTAAAAGTACAATACTGCATGGACTGCAGTGCACCAAAAAGAAGCACTTGCTCTGTGCCCTCAGGGTGCATCTCCAGCCACAGACAGAAGACCTACTTCCATGTGCAGAATTATAGCCTGTGACCTGACAGAACCTTAACTGATGCTGCCTTAATCTACACCCTTCAAACAAACCAATCTTTGCTGCAAATGTCCCATTTCCTTGAGGACTTGTCACCATGTGGTATGTGGGGGCAAAAGATTGTAGTTTGAAAGACGTCAGGGTTCATGAGTTCATCCATTTGAGAAAACAGAAATTAAACCCAGCATAAATAAGGATGATTGAAGACCAAAAAATAGAGTTAGAGATCAAGAAATTACATTGTTGTCTTGGAGACTGTGTGTGAGTTTTAGAAGCTAAAGTGCTTTCCTTAAAACCACATCAGAACAGGCAGGGGTCAAGGGGGTGCAGCTCCAAGGGGGAGTCCTGGCTCTGGGCAGTGCTTCTTCTCTCATTTCACCAGACTGGTTTTCTAGCCTCTCTGCTTCTCTCACAATGCCAGGCAGTGCTCAGTGTTTGTCATCAGCCTCTGCCTCTTCACTGAACCTGAAGAGATTCTCTCCTTCCAAGGAAAATATCAGCAGTGTCCAGCATCACTGGTTCTCCCCCCACCAAGAGGAGCCTGGTGAACGGGACTTGCAGCTACATGGTGATGAGTCTTCAGCAGCAACCTGCTAAATTTAGACATGTGACTACACCTATGGAAGTAAATGCTTAAGGCTAAGATTTTTTAAATAAGCTTGAAGGAATTAAACACCCAACTCCTACAGACTTTCTCAGTCTAACTGCTTTTCTGGACTGGTGCCAGAGTGCTAATCAGCTTGCAGTCCTGAGCTCATAGTGAGGGACTTGTATCCCAACTGCTCCAGTGTGCTTCTTGCCTTCTCATTTGACTTTGGCCAAAAGCATGCAATAGCATCTCTGGTTTTGAAATACTAAGTTTTCACAAATGTTATTTTACATATTTTTGGATAAGGTTTTTTTCTGATGTGAAGCACAGCCTGCAAAAATATATCCTCTATCATGTAGAATTCCAAAAAGTGTGATAATATCTGTCTAACACAACATCTGTCTAGTATTAAATCTGAAGAATTGGAACCATTTGTTTGATGAGCCATGTAACAAAGATGAAAATTCATTCTTGGGATATCAATGGGGATTTTTTTTTTTCTTTTTAATGAAATGTGAGATGATTTCAACCAAAAATTATGTCTGCTAGCAGATATAAGCCTCCAAGCAGCTTATAAAATGTTTATAAAAATAAAGCACAGACTCATTAGAAGACTTTGGGGGTAAAATGCAAATAGTACAAGATTTATATGCTGTTTAGCCATATACAGGTGCTCCTGATGAAAAGAACCAACAGAAAACTTGAGGGCATTTCTGCAGACTTCATACTTCCTGCCACACAATAGGTTGTTTGTCCTTGTATTTTATTCACAAATATTTTGAGCCCACAAATAATGTGAGAGTTTGCTATAGGAATAACTAGGGAAGTGCAAAGTGTTCCCTCAGAGGTACTAGACATAGATTTCTAGACACCCTCCTCTACAGATGATCAAGCAACTAATAAACACGCCAATGCAGCAAAACCAGCCTCCATGAAATCATACCAGCTTGGATGGGATTCAATGAAGTAGATGACTTGGGAATAAAGAACTACTGACAAAAAGAAGTACAATAAACACAGCATAAGATGCCAGTACTGCAGGCTGTTGTCAGACTTGACAGGGATTTTACAGAGGTCAGGACAAGTTGGTGTGAGCAGCAGTACACACGAGGGACCTGGAGCATCCTGTACTGCATCTAGGCTGCTTAGGCTGCAGGGAGAGAGCAGCTAGGCAGAGGGGAGCAGATGAAATTTGTCAGCAACATGGAAGTATTGACAGGTGGAAGTGACAGTATTTTCTCCTCCAGAAAATATTTCAAACCCACCCCAACAACCTATTTGGCTTTAGATGCAAAGCATAAAGGAAATTATTGGTGGTGCTCTTTTACCAAAATAATTGCATTTTACCAATAATGAGAAGCTCTCTGGCTCAATGTAAAATTTCAAAACTAAATTCTTCTTTGACAACTTACTGTGCTTTTTCTCTGGTTTCTGGATAGTGTCAAATATAGTATGATCTTTCTTGCTTTTCTCTGTAATAAAGCATAACTCTGTGTTCAGCTGACCAGATGCCACTTATCAATAGTTTCTATTGGAGGTCCTGTTAATTTTTCATTAGTTCTTTTGTCTATTCTATTAACAAAATAAACATAATTTAAACAGTAAAGATTAATTTTTATTAGTTGTTCAGGAAAAATATAAAAAAGTCTTTGTTTCAGACAATAATGGACCCAGGGTTATTTGTTTCTCAGTTGTTCAGGACACGTTTAAATGCTTTTTTTAAGTCTTCCATTATAACTGGTAAAATAAAACATGTCTGTTAGAAACTAAATAATGCTTATTTATGACCCACCTCTTGGGTTTTTTTTTTTTTTACTCCCATTGTTCTCATTTTATTTAGTACAATTAAAATACAAAGGACAATGGCTATCCATAGCTTTTGGCACATTACCAGTTATTTAAAATACAAGTCCAACACAGCAGAGCTCACGCAAAACAAAATTAAATTAACTTAGCCAGCTAGTAATTCAAAGCAGTAAAATGTATCCTGTCCCATTCATTCCCTCAATTCTTCCCAAAAAGCCTTAGGAAACAGACTGTCTTTGTAGTTTGCTTTAAAGGTCGAAAGACTACTTTTGAAACTTTTTGCCTCTTTTAAAATGAGGGAATTTATGCTTGCATCCATCTGGTAACACCAGGACAAGTTATGTCAGCAAAAAACAAGCAAGAAACAGTAAGGCAGCACTTAACAATACCTTAACATCCAGCCAAGAAAATCCAGCCGCCAAAAACCAAGGGACACAGATCTTACAAGCTGACAGAAAAACATTGTTACACAAGCTCAGTCACTTGATTGCTGGCTCAGCACAGCTGGGCACAAAAATGATGGAGCCTGGGTAAGTCTCATTCGGTGGAAGTAAATTCATACAGTGATTAGGGATGTAAATTTTTTTTCAGTTTGGCCACTGAAGCCCCCCAGAAATCTTCTTCTTCCTCATCTCTCATCTCTCTGCATTCTCCCCATACACAGGGGACAGCACCTGCTCTTCCAGCAGAGTGCATGGCTCCCAAACCAGAGTGGAACACTCCTCCTGGTCCCAATGCCACAGTTTCATTTTGTACAGCTTAAACAGCTTAAAAAGCCACCAGCACACAGCCTGCACTACATTGGCTTGCCTTTTCTGGTGTACACCCAACAGCCACAGGCTCTGGGGCCATCCTGTCTTGACCAGCCCACAGCAGGAACAGAGATTTGCCCCTTCCTTGATGCTCCCAGGGATTTTTTTAGTGTACATGTCCTGAAAACGCTTTCTCTGGGGGTGTATTTTTGGACTAGATTCTGCTCCTGTCCATCTGAAGCCACCGCTGCACTATGGGTGTTATGCACTCTAGAAATCTCTGCGCTAGAGCGTGGTGGTGGAGTCCATTACAGGGACTGATATGCTGGAATCTCCTCAGGCAGAAGAGAGAGCTGAAGCTGAGTTTTGCACCGATTTGATGAATGTTCAGATCGCTGGGTGACTGTGGAGGCCATCACCATCCACAAACTCACACCTAGACCTGAGGAAATAAATTTATACATATCTACCTCTGAGGACAGCAAAAAAAACCCACAAAAAACCCCAGCTTAAACAGCTCTACAGATGTGGTTTTGATTCAAGCATACTTTCAGACCAACAAAAATCGTGTGTTTAGTGAATAATCTATTTGTTGGAAATAAATGCCTAGAGCCAACTCTTTTCCTGCTGCTGAAATAAACAATTCCCCTTTTTCCCTGGGGCAGGATCACACCCACATGCTTTCAGGCTTCCTTCCTGAATTGCCTCCTCAGACAGCATTCATCTCTGATGAGAGGGGCCACACCTGAGAGTGGTATCTGTAAATATACCAAGAAACACCCACTTCCACATCCACAGAGTGCCCCTTGTTGCACTCTGATCCCTAACCAGTGACCTGCCATGGTCTGTGCCAGCCACAGCTTGCAGCCCTCACTGCCTGTAAAGCTTCTGGACCAAACTTATGGGGCTGAAAGAAACCACAATCCCTGGAAACATCTTGCAGGAGTAACATGGAACAGCTATCATGACTTCTGCATGTTTGTTTTTTAAGATTAGGAAGTGCATTTTCAGAGGCCCAGCTATGCTCTCTTTGTGTTCCGCCTCTCTGAAGTCTGCTTAAGATTTCCTTACTAAGTGTTCTAATTTTTCAGCTTCTTAACTCACAAAATATGCAGCCACCCCATCTCAAATAAGAATTCAGAAAATTAATAAATGTGTATACCCTTTCCTATCCCCCAAAGATATTCCAGGAGCAATGTTTTGTATGTAAAACTGTGAGAACTTTTGGGAAAACAAATAGAAATTGCAGGAACAGAATGAGTCCTGTGGACAAAATTTTCAAAAAATCTTTTTTTTTGTGCTACTGAGATGTCAGATTAGCAAAATTTATTCTCTTTGATAGCAGCTGAGAAGCATTGAGGCAACCAGGAACAAGACACTCTTCTTGGGGCTGTGGATGTAAATCACAGCAAACCTCGATGGATTTGCACCCATAACATCAGACTGTCATCCTCTTACAGCAAGTCAGTGCTAACATATCATCCAGGACAGGGGAAAGGCATTTCTGCTGCAAATCACTCAGTATATGAATTTTCAGAGGGAGAAAGAGTTTAGTTCTCTGAAGTTAGTTTACATTTGTTGCTCTCTTAATTAAAGCAGGGTGTTATTTTCCCAGACTGAAGTGGATTAGAAATACAATGGCTTCAGTGAAAGCTGAGAATAACTTCTCTGTGATGCATTAGTAGGATGAGAGAGGACTGAAAGGTTTAGTAGGGGTGATTCTCTTTACACATGTAAGATACTTTACACATGTAAGAGTAAAACACCAAAAACAGAAATTAAAAAATCTATTGCCCCATAGAAAATTATGTTCCCAAACACTTTTACCACAGACTGTTACCCAAATACTGTATGACTTCCCACCCTTGGATGTAGAAAAGAAAAATTCTCTAAGTTCTCCATGAGGACATTTTTTGCTGTTATTATTTTTTTATTGCAGCAGAGAGAATAGTTTTGAAATGGCACTTTTTTCCCACAGAAAATAACACTGTCTGAGGGTCATCCGTGCTCTAGTAGTATCTGTAGCAGTACCTATAGAACATATGGCCAAACTTGAGACAACTTAGTGTAAAAGAAAAGTCAATTAAATGTTTAATTTGGCACTTGTGCCTAAAATAAATGCCATGGCTATGCTTCAGTGGAATATATACAGGAATTGGCTCAGAACAGCTTCTGTTAAACAGTCACCTTTGCCAGGTTTAGTGACTCAATGTTACTTGTTTCCTGGCTAAGATTAACTTCTGATTTTATGGGCATTTTTTATTTCTCTTCTGTAATCAGCACAGATAAACAATTTCAATAACACAATCCTTTAGACCCTCCTCAGGCAAAATGACCACTTAAGAAAACTGACATTTTGGTGCAGTGGGGACTTAGTCCATGCTAATATAACACTGGTGCAAAGAGTAGAAGTTAAAATAATGGCTAATTGTATTCAGGAAAATAGGCTGGAAATTAGGACATAGAAAAATGTATATATTTATTTTCTATACTTCATAAATACAAGTATTTTGGCAAGGCTAGTGAGATGCAAAAGATTAATACCAATCAATCCTTGCTTGTGCAAATTTGAACGTGTTACTACACCAGTGTTTTCTGATGGCCAGGAAACAGATTCTGCAGGACAGCTTCCTTTTGGTGACTAGCAGGAAATAATAGAATATTTTTATTGCTGCTGTGTTAAAATCTGAGGCACTCTAAGAAGGGAGCCAGACAAGAATGACTTTTTTTCCCTTCTTTCCAATGTCTTTATTTCTAAGTTTACCATGATGTGACTGAAAACTCATTTCAATAACTTGTGAAAAGACTACTAGGACTGCAATTACAAGCAGTTTTGTACTGAACACAGATTTTTTTGAAAATCAAAATTAGATCAGCTGCCTGGGGAAATTTTCCACTATGTTATTTGTAACAGATTCAAGTTCTTCCTGTTAGTGCCTTCCCTAGTAAGGAGCCTTATTATCCTTAGCCTGAAATGTGCACAGAAAGAAAGGCACTTATTACAGAAGATATCTGGTTGGTTCTCATTTTTAAAAGTGAATAGTTAAGTACTTTAATAGTCTCAGTCTCTCAGGTTTGCAGCAGAGGTTGAACTGCCTTCTTACAGTGACTATTGAACCCCACTTACTTTATGACCAGCAGTATGAAACAGACATCAATCTTTTTTTCCACAGTGGCATGATGAGATGTATTAAAGCATACAATGTGGAGGAAAGTGAGTGAATATCCACTCATTATTGTTAGAGAGCAGATTTGAGTTTCTTGTGCAGAACATAAGCTCATTTTGAACACGTGGCCTCAGCTCTCCAGCCATGCTGTGCTCTCCTTGCGCAGGAGATTAAGTGCCCATTTCATCTGCAATGCTTACACGAGGTGTTAAAGCCTTCCTGACAAAGAGTTAAAGCCTTCTTTCAAACAGAATCACAGAATGGTTTGGGTGGGAAGGGACCCTAAAATTCATCTAGTTTCAACCTCTTGCCATGGGCAGAGACACCAGGAGCGTATCAGTACCTCTCTTCCCCTTCCAAACTAGGTATTTTGCTCATACAGCCCTGAGTTCTTCCTAAGCTGGGCTTAGGAACCAGTCAGATGCTGCCATACTGTCCTAGCTCTTGCATACAAAGACTCAGATTGTTTTGTATATCTCAAGCCTTTTTCTTCTCCTGCTCACTCTGTTCATCCAAATTTTAAACCCTTAATCCTCGAACTCCTGACAGACCAGATCCAGATAGATTTTTACCTCTTCCACGCCTTCCTGGTCTCCCTTGGGCCTTTCCCACAGCAACCTCCCAGGCAGCTCCCTCAGCTCAGCTTGGAAAGAGCGTGCATCATGTCTTCTCCAAGCCCTGGTCTGTCTTCAGCTGAGGAAGGAGCTTGTCTTAGAATCCTTACTGCATTTCCTATCAGGGCGTGCACTCTTTGAGCTGCCTTCCAGGAAAAAACAGCTACTGGTTGCTCAGTGGGTGTTTTTGTCCTCTTCCAGAACACATAGCCACAAGTTGCCCTCACTACTCTGAGAATCATCTCAGTAAAGAAATTTAAAAGTATATTATTCAAAAGCTGTGGTAAGAGCAGATTTTAATTCAGTTCAATTCACATTGCAATTTTAGGAAGCTTTGTAGAAACCTTATAGTTAGGTTCATGTCTTCTAGTAAGGAATTTGAAATGATGGATGGTTTGGATTAGGACAAAGCTCCAAGCCCTGTGCTTCTCGGACAGTCACTGAGAGAAGCAGGCAACTCCTGATGGTAAGCCACTGCATGTGAAGAGAGGAGCCTAAAACTGGTCTCAAAAACTGCCTTTCCTCCATACATAATCTAAGGCACCAAAGGTAACTGGTAAGGATCTTGCAGAATAGCTTGGGAATATCCTTAGTCCATTGAGACAAGTCCTCTGTAGTTTTCCTGTGTCGTCACAGAAAGCAGACATGGGTGTGGTCAAGAGCAGATGTGAGTACAGCCATACCTGGGTAGGCTGAATGCTCCAGGCTTCTGGCAGCGAGCCTGGCTGTAGTGCCATCCCTAGCCAAGTGTGGCTAGCCAAGGAGGGCTGAGTGGTGAGCCCATGTCAGGCCTTGGCAGAGCCCAGCTCTGCACAGACACTTGGAGACATGAACTGTGCCCCCTTCCTTTAGGCTGTACACCTCTATGGAAATCAGATATTTAAATACAAAATTTTGTCCTAGTTGAGGATCTGTCCAGGAATGTATTTCTAGGCATGAATGTAAAGAGAAGCAATACCATCTCTTATCAATCTGTTGGTATCCCATGTTAATAGCTGCAGTGTTCATCAGCCTGCCTGAAATTGCCATCAGCAGCAAATCTGCACACACTGTGTTTTTCACCTGCCTTAGTGAGGGACAGCACTGGTAGTTTTCCACCTGCAGAGAGGAAACCAGACCCTAGAAAACAAGAAAATAATGGAACACAATCACACTTGAAATTTTCACAGGCTTTGTCCACTCTTACCATAGACTAAAATGAGGACATGTTAAAAAATTGTCATTTCTAAATTGCCACTGCATTTAGAATACTCATATACAAATCCTAGCATCTGTAATGGTCTGATTTTTGCATTTTCCTATTTTTGCCTCATAAATGCCTGTGCTATAAAAAAATGGTGGTATGAGCTTAACAGTAGACATAGTTTCAGTCTTTGGATCTGTATTAATCCTTTGAGTTTCTCTCTCACGGTTTATTATGTCATCCAGATTTCACTCTGAACCATCTACTCTTTTCCATATGTTCTTAGCAGGAAATGTGCATGAATTTAGAAACACAGCATGACATATGATATTCAATAATAAGAACATTTCGAAGACACACAAAAGAAAAAATCCAAATGAAAGTTGTCTCTGGCTTCCACCCTCATTCAGTCAAACAAGACATCCAATATTCCTTAATTTGAAACTTTTAGTTATGGTAAAATATGTTTTGCTTTTCCTTTATTTAGCTGAGACTTTACTGTGGATACAGACTTAGAGACTGTTGTTTTATGTTTACTCATATTTAAGTTTTGTAATATCTAGAATCATAGGAGGATTTTCTTAAGTCATGCAGACAAAAGTAAACAATGCTTTAAAAAAAATATGTATTTTGAAATTTGGTGAATATAGGGCTATATGAAATGCTACGGCTTGGTTTATGAATTACATTGCAGATGCTATATAAATATATATATCGAATAACATGATGTAACTGCCTGAAAAACTAAATGTTATACACATGTCATATCAACAAGAAAACTGCAAATGATGTACAGGTAATCGTCTGAACTCAGAAAAATTATCCCCACATACATTTTTCCCATTAAGAGTGAACTAAATAAACTGCCACAGACCTTGAGCATTCCTCTCTTGTGAACCTGTATCTAGAAAGGTCATAGAAGAGTAAGAAAACAAGAATTTGCTGCTGCAGGAAAAATAAGGAAAATCAAGTCTCCAGAGCATTGTAAGTTCATGAAGCAGGGGTGAAGACAATGGAGAAGGGAATGAAAAAAGCAGGAGAGATCATGGATGTTATACAAGCCAGAACTGCACACTGGGTCAACCAGGGATGTTCTGTAAGTCTGTTTAGTCCCATAAAGCTTGTTTAAAAACTGTTTATTTCATCTCCATAAGAAAAAAAAAATGCAACAGGAAATTACTGGGTTTTCTAGGGGAAAACACTCTTTTTTTTCTGTTCTGTTTTGTTTATTTACTTGTATGCAATGCTTTATTTTATACTCTTCTTCAATGTGACCACTATGTAGTATTATCCCCTCCAGAAGTATCAGTCCAGGGACATAGTGCTAGCAACGTGCTTCTGTCTTTGCTTGGTGGTGGTGTGTCTCCAGGCAGGCAAAAAATGCCCACTGAATGGGGCAATCTGCTCCAGGATGTCTGCAGAATTCAGAGTCTGAAGGGAACAGGGACTCTGGGGCAGCAAAAAGGAATGGATCTTCTGCATTCTTCTCCTCTAACCCAAAGAAATAAGTTGGAATCAGTTTTTTTGCAGCATTTAAGGATTTACCATGGGCATTAATGGTGCTACAGCCCTTCAGCTTGTAGGGCCTGAAGTTAGCCTGGGTGTTGTCAGCAGTGTTGGGCTGCACATCCCATATCCACTTCAGTCCTAGCCCTGCCTGACATGCTGTCACCAACGTGAGATCCACAGGTCAGCCTCTCCATAGGATAGAAAACAGCCAAGAGTGAACACCTCTAGATTCTGCTAAGAACACTGGGAGCAAAACTTAACTATTCAGGCTTGAAAAGTAAATTTTAAAGTTATTTACAGAAAATTACTGTAATTAATTAATATTTCACAGAATTATTTAAGGTAATTAGTAATGAAGGTTAAAATTTTTCACAGAAGGGGTAAAGTTATTGTTTAAGACCATACACAGACACTATTTATGATTAGGATCAGCAGTTCCCAGACAGTCTTCTGCAGACAGTCTTTTGTGGGGCATGAATCAGCAACAGGCAGCAGATTGGCTGTACCCTGTCACCGTTACAATGCTGCAATCTCATGAGCCATGTTCCGGCTGCTCTGCCAGAGATTTTAAAAAGGTTTTTCTGTCACTTTTCTTGCCTGATTTGAAGTGGGCTTAAGTCTCAGAAGGATGAGTCTCTGTTAGCTGCAAATGAGAACCATATTCACTATTCCAAAATATTTCTTTTTACCCCCTTTTATTAAATAAGTCTTATATTCCAGAGAAGATGGATTTCAAGTACATGCCTGTACAAAAACACGATGTGAGCTGAAGCTCCTGCTCTGTAAAGTCATTTGGACTGTGGTATGTAGAAAATTCAATTTTTTTCTGTGGATATTTTTAGTATTCTAACTGTGTAGTCTGTGTGTACCAGATCTGTAATTTTAAGCTAGCCATAGGCAAACATGGCAAGTCAGTACATGTATAAATCACTGGCTGTGACAGGTGTGGGCCATTGTAACAAACCTTCTATAACTTAAATTAGTCATAAATACATGCCTTTCACTAAGCAGGGTCTCATTCTTATGAAAAAGGTGACCATAGAAATCAATTGTGAGTTAATTTGGTATTTTAAAATGAAAGACATATGTGAAGCCAACAACATCCATTGGAGAATTCACCAAAACCATATTTTTTAATTGTTATTAAAAGAACAAAAGGTTTGCATCTCAGGGATGCAACCTCCATTGTTAAACTTATTCGTTTGTTTGGCATTTTTTCTTTTCCTTTGTACACAGAGAATTTAAAGTTCAACTATTGCTCCGCATATGTCCTGGCAAGGCTGCTGAGCAGCAAACACCCCCAAGTTCGGCCAGTGCTCCATTCCTCCGTTCCTCAGGGAGTTCTTGTTTCATGTGTTTTTCATTTTAAGTTCTGCCTCCTCGAATGCTATTTCCTCTCTTTCAGTTTTCACCAAGGTCAAAGAAATCTTTAGCAAATAAAAAATGTGAAGATCCAGTCATCTACTGGAATGGTGCCCATCCAGTGTCTAAATAATAAGTTAATAGGCTCATGGAGTAGTCCTCCCTACACTAAGTGTAGTGCAGCTGAAACCTTCATCTGAGCCCTTCTTCACAGCTAAATAGAGTACTTCTCAAATAGAGGGCTCTTTTGTCTTGATTATGAACTGCAGAGAAACCAGTTTAGCAGAAATCACAGTTCTAGCAAACAAGACTCTCTCAGGGTTCTGAAGAACGTGGCAGGGCACAGGCCTTCCCCACTGGCCTTTGCCCATCTGCAGGCCAGAGCTGCAGAGGCTCCTACATAGAGGAAAAATTATGGTAAGCTGTTGTAAAGACCAGCTACTGAAAATATGTGTCATATTTTGATAATACTACAAGAAAATCATAGAGATTAAGATTCTATAGAACACATTCATCATGCTTTGGGGTATATACTGGGAAAATTACCTATAAAAAGAGAAAAATGTGATTCAATAATACATGCTAACTGCCGCCAGATGCACTGCTGAAGCTGTCTGAAAGTCAAGAGTCACTAGCTAACAGGATTTGTTACAGGAGATACAGTATTCATAGGGATCATTTGCCTCTGCTGAGACAAGAATGTATTTGGAGGTTGAGCTAGTCAAGCAATTAACAGCTACTGATATTTCTTACAAATCTGGGCTTACTTTTCATCAAAAGTAGGATTCAAGCTCATGCTAGTCTGTGGGAGACTCTACACCAAGCTGAATGTCTGAGCTGTGCATGAAAGGAAAGGAAATCAGACCCAGAAGAACTCTCCTGGACTGCTGCCTCTATCTCCTCCAACCACCTTGCTGTACCAGTTTACACAAACTAATAAGGTTCTGTCCTGAGAGCATTTTCAGCTTTACAGATGGATGTTCCAGAAACACAGAACTCTTCTGGTTAGAAACCCTTCCTGCTTTTATTTGAAGTAATCTGTGTCACAAAATGGCACCCATACTGATCTTTGCTGCAGGTTCCCCACATGATACATCTGATCACATTTATGTTCTCCATGGGAACATCACGTATTCATATGTCATCTGGTCCATTCCTAAGTCTTTTTTCATAGCTTCCTGCTTGGGGAAAAACTGTGAGTCCTAAAGTGCCTGACCTCACCTTTTGGGTTATTTAAATTCATCCTATTTCTATTATTTTAGTTCTGAAACTTATCCAATTCTTCCTGTACACTACACTCCTCCACATTCACACTACATATTGCATTATCAGAAAATTTCATGAGCACAGTACTACTTTTTCTGCCAAAGTTGTTAAAAATGTTAAATAGGATCAGTCCCTAGACACATCTTGGAAGAGCTCCACTGGTAACTTCCTTTCAGTTTGGTATTTTTCCTTTCAACATGATCCTTCATTTTTTTGCACCTCACAATTCTTCTGCTAATCCAAATTTTCTCCAGCTTAATGAGCAATTTCCTATGCAGCACTGAGTCAAGCATTTTCCTGGTAACTGAGTTGTATTTCATTCTCTTAAAAATGAAAATATTTTTCAGGTTATTCAGACATGACCTACTTTTGTAATTTCATTTCCGTTTTTGTGTCCTTATTTGCTTGTATCCAACATGTATTTTGAAATTTCACATATTCTTGAAGCCAGACCTGTGGTTGACGAGACTATTCTTCTTTTTTTGCTTAAATTAGATCCAACGCTTGCTTTTGCAAGGAAGAGCTTTCATCTCCAAGAAACACATTCAAAATCTTTGTTAGCAGACTTGCAGTTTCTATAACCAGTTCTTTTTTCCAGGATGTGTCTCTGCTGCAAGCTGACTCAGTCACATTAATCTCTTCAGATTTTGGCGTCCACCTCAGATGTGGTTAATTCCATTTCCATTCACATATTCCCATTAGCAACACAGCCTTGTTTAACATCATCATCCCTGTTGAAATCTGAGCCAAGATATTCATCTTGGGGCCATATCTGTATTATCCTCAACTTCACCATCTTCACTGAGCAGTGCTTGTAAATCATCTTTTTGTTTGTGTGGCTAAAAAAAAAATCTGTATTTGGTTTAGTTGTGTTTGAAAAATTCAACCAAGTTTGTCTTTTGGCAATTCTTATTTAATCCATACACCTCCTGACCTCTAAGAATTAATCCTGTTAGCTGAACATTACTCTCTTTTTCCATTCTACGTCGGATGTCTGCTTGTTCTGAATAGGTTATTTCTGAGCTGGATAATTATCCAGCTAAGTCTAGATCCCTTCCCTTGATTTCAGTTGAGGCCCCAGAGAAAAGCTGCACCTTTGTCATTCAGAAATTCCAGTTCTCTATAACACTCAAGTTCATGAGTTTCCCAGTTCAGTGAACTGCATGTTTGAAACTGAAAATGGTTGTTTCATTTTCAACTAGTACTACCTGGTTTTGCCTGATTTAAATTAGTCAAGTCAAGATGTCCAGATCTGGTACAACCAGTTCTTTTCCAGTGTCCAAAGATGTAATCCAAACTGCATCTAATTGAATGATCTGTATCTGGTTTAAAGTTTACTTGCTTAAAAGACTATCAGCTGTCTCAAATATTAAAGTCAGAAGCCAAATTTCTGGTAGTCCTTCCAACTGGAGTGGAAATGCAGAGACCTCTATCCAGAATCTGAGTTTGTATAAATCTGTGTCGCTCTGAGGAAACGAGTTGAGCTGCAAAAATTTAAGCACACTCTTTGTCATGAAAGACAGATCAGACACATGACAAGCACAGCACTCTTTGGTTTAAAGAGCTGCCTCATTCTCTGCGAGTTTTCACAACCCAGAAGGACTTTTTATGGCACCATTTATAAGCCTTATCCCCTACAGCATCAAACAAGGACACTCCTATCACTCCTGCTGCCATTGAAAAAGCATCTCACGTAATTTATTGTCTTTCATTTGCTTGCAAAAGAAGCAAGGAAGTTTCATTAAGTAGGTGGGAGAAGCTCAAGGCCCTTTTCACACTCACATGTTTTCTCTTTGTTGCTGTTTGTACAGGTGCAGTGAAGAAGACTCAGAGGGCGTATTCATAAAGACAGGACTTGAGAAATGCCACTTTAAATTGTTTGAAATCAAAGGTTTTGGTAGCTCATAAACAGGGAGCTGGTTTTTTCCCTAGGACTCCAAATCTAAATATAAGGAGCTACCTTCATGTACAAATACATTTCACATATAACTATCATTAACACAGTCTATCCTTGTGGATTGTGGGAACAGGGCTTTTTCATTTATGCTCGCTGAGAATTTCAATATCAAAAAAAAAAAAAAAAAAAAGAAAAGAAAAAAAAAGAAAAAAAGAGAGAGATTCTCACAATCAACCAGCTCATTTTGTATGTTGAAATAACACTATCCAATGAGGATGTCAGGAAGCCTGTACTCCATCCAAACTGACCAATTTAATGCGTGCTCTAAGCATACTTCCAGACTAGCATCTGGAAATCTTAAATGAACAGAGATAGACATAGACACCCTTACACTCTGGAAAATAATTCAAGTTGGAATAAGAGCACGTTTGTGGACCAGATCATCAGCTGGTATAAATCAGCACAGCTCCAGTCATTCCAAAAAAGTAATGCCAGTTTATGTTAAAGTGTTAGCTGGCTCCTGTAGCTTTCCTTTGTGATTAATTTCAGTGCAATCATTTGCTGGAACATGCTTTTGGACCAAGCTTCCTGAAGCATTACTTTTACAAATCTCTTGTGTGCTCCTGGACCACTGCCTGTAGCACGCCCTTCTGTATTAGGTCTGCTTTTCTCCAAACAGAAAGCTCAAGGTTTAGGATTTTTTTTTAAAGCTATCTTAAAAATAAGATGAAACCCAAATTTTTGCTGAGCATTTACTTTATACTTATCACTTTTGGATCTTCTATGAATCAATGGCATCTGATTTTTCATTCTTTGCCACTCTTTGATTAAATTATCCCTAGGACAATTAATGTGGGTATATTCCATTCCTTGTGTACTGCAGAACCCCACTGGATTTAAGAGTGGAAATCCATCTCTATGGTAGTCCAGAAGCATCCACAGGCTGCTGTGAGGTGCCTCCAGTTGCTGATGCAGTTCTGTCCTGGCTGGCACCATCTCACACAAGTGCCTGGCACTCAAGGAGCCACCACAGCACAGGTCAGCACAGCCAAAGATGCTACACTTTCTTTTTTTGCCAACTGCTCTACGAGGTCCCCAGAGCTGGAATCTTTTGTCATGGTACAGTGTACAGGTGGCCCTGTCAGCTTTCCACTGATGTGTCAGACCTGCCAGATTTCCCTGCCTGAACCCAGAAGTGCTGATGAGTACCCTCCTGCTCGGACCTCAGGCACCACACCTGGCCTCCTGTCTGCCTTGGAAAAATCTGCATCACCCAGCTTGGGGCACCGTAAGAGAGGAGCCACAGCACTGTCCTGCGGCTGGGGAAGTGCCACCATGAGAGGCTGTGCACAAAAAGCCCCCTCACTGGAGCATAGACTTCTACCTTGCAGCCTCATCCCAAGCAGTCTGTGGTGAAATGCAGCCAGGTCTGTTCTCACTGCACACAATCGCTGAGAAACCAGTCTAAGAGCATGCCTCACAGCTGTCACACAGCTCCCCAGCCAGGGATGGCACATTTTCTTTTCTAAGTATTTACCACAGAAATATAAAAAGGGGCAAAATACCTAAAATATTGCATGTTCATTCATACATTTCTGTTAAGCAGTCTGAAAAAACACAGACACTTGTGAGTTAACTCCCTTTACCTTCTTCCCCAGCTCTCTCATCTCTTCCTCCAGGCCAACCAGAACCTAGAAGCACATGAAGAAATGTAGGGAACCTATGTGTACAAGGTCATGAGTGTTTTAAAGGCCATGGTAACTCTTAAAATATTTCACAACAGTTTCTCTCTCGGAATGTGGGACACCATTACTCCTGCAGGGAGGAAGGCTCACAGTAGTGTCCGGGATGATGGCAGCAGTTCAGTTGTCTTTGGTCACGCACAGACAGCTCATATTCCCCATTACAAGGGGTAAGTAATAGGGTGTACAGCCTACAAGTGTTCAAAGACACAAAGGACTTGCTAAAAGCCCTTAAGTGTAGACAGAGACTCATTTCCTTCAGGGCATAGGACTAAATGCAGATATGTGCAGTCTTCTGATTATGAGAAACTGAGCTGACGCAATATTAAGGATGATGCCTCAAGAAATGAGCCAAAAGTGTACTTCCCCACACAACACCTACCAGAAGCACAAGATGTGATTTTTCAGCTCTCAGAAAGACATGGAAGATTGTTCCTTCAGTATTATCCATGCTTCCTCTATGACAGCAACTTGTAGAATTACTTTTTCTGGGTGCTCTGGGTTTGTGTTTCCAGGTCCTGATTTGCAGAAGTATTAAGTATTCATATAGAAATTTCCATCTGGAATATCCCAAATTTGACTAGATATGACCCTGAATGACCTGATCTGATTTCAAAGTTGGGTATAACTTCAAAATTGGCCCTGCTTTAAGTAGGGGGGTGGATCAGATGGTGCCTTCTAACCAGAACTATTCTCAGACTTCAGCTGCCACTGCAGTCACTCGGAGCTCTGCCTTGAACAGACGGGCTCCAAAAAATCAGAGATTTTCTGCTCAGCACCCGAAATTATTTGGGACTTTTGAAAATATTGCACGTAAACACTGCATCTATAAAATGGAGCAAATAATGCCAGCACAATTCATAAACAAGGATTAAAGATTGCTTTTGAATCTCTCAGCTATTATTTTACAAGCATTAGAAAAGACTCTGAGGAAATCAGAAATTTACTGCTGAGACCAGGGCTGGGGTAATGTAAAGAGACAGAGCTCTTCATGGAACCATGATTCTTAAACACAAGACTGAAAACTCATTTGTTAAGCCCTGTCTGTTCAGGGTTGTTTCTCTGAAGAATGGCTTCTGTGCAGCAGGTAGTATGTCTCCATGGAATTGAAAACTGTAGCAGGCTTTCATTTTTTATTTTGTGCCCAGTAGCATTTATCTTTTGAAAATTAAGTTTCAACAGGCCATTCCAATCGACTAGATACAATTTTACATCAATATTGAAATGGCTTTTTTTTTTTTTTTTTTTTTTTTTTTTTTTTTTTTTTTCCCTGTTACACTTCCAAGTATGAAAATGGAGGTTTGGACGCTTACAGTTACAGCAGATGCCTTGAGTTTGAGTCAGGGTCAGTGACTAGTATTAACAGGGTACCAAGGAAGAAGAAGGAAATGCTCTGGAGTGTAGACACACATATGTATCTAAGTGAAATCTACTTCACTCAGCAATTAATCAGATGAAGAAATCTACTGAAGTAACCGAGATTTCATTTAACACATTTCTCTTGGGTAACTACTAGCAGTGATAGCAGAAATAAGCCTTCAAGGCTAAAAATAGAAAACATCCCTATTATGAGTTTTACTTGAAGCTCAAAAATGAAAATGCTGTGAGAAGAAGAGAATGGGAGCCTAATATAAACATCCCTCTTTGCCTCTCTCTCTCTCTCCAAAATGCCATGCTGAGAAGAAGCACTTTCTCCAGCACACAGAAATCTTTGTGCCTGACAGATAGAGCAGGAGATAAAAAGGATACAAAGCATCCAGCTTTCTAATACTTACATGGGTTGATGATTTAAATTACAAAGTTTGAAGAATTTGGGACTTAGCAAACTTGAACTTCGCCCATGCTTTTTTCCCTCCTCAATAAAAAGTCTAGAAAAAGTTGAAAAAAGAAATATTTTCCCTGTAAGATAAAAAATAAACATCTGCACTTTGAATGAGTTCAAAACACTTTTGGAATGAAAGGTTCTTCCCTTCCAGTGTGCTTCAGTGGAGGAAAAGTCTCGCAGAGACTGAGCTGCCTGGTTCCATTGTAAGGTTGCTGGCAGAGACCGGTGCCAGCATTGACATGGCACTAACCACCGGGCCCATGGGCCCTCCGACCCCACTCCACCATGAGACACACTGGCAATGGATCTGAGGAATATTGGCGTTATCTCAGTCCTGAGATCTTTAGGCAGGGTCTCGCCTAAACTGCAGGTGAACTGAGACATTTCACTGCACTAATAAAATACACATTTCTCTGGCATTCAGGCTGTCTGGGAGACAACTTTTAACGTATTGCAAACTATGTTGCTAGTATCTGAATTTAACAAACATGACTACAGAAAAGACAGACTTTCTGAGGTATTTTGGTTTGTTAATATTCATAATACTAATAATATTTTAATAATAGAGATATATTATCAAATATTAATTTGTCAAACAGGGGCTTCAATCTTATTTACGCTTCTTCCATAGGTGAAAATAGCATCAGTACAAGAGTGTCGTGGCATGCAGACCCAATTGATGCTGGGCCCACAGGGAGCTATGCTCCACATGAACTTTATTGGGTTTCCAGGGTAAAGAGAGAACAGTGCATCACAGTTACATCACCTGGCACTTTTTAGCAACTGATCCTTCCTGCTGCTTTATTTCAGCTGACTAAATCGCACTGCAGCAGCTTGCAGAAATTTGGAGGCCTAGCATGATCAATTCCGTGCAAATTCTTTAAGCCTGTGCCAGTTTGCATGCTAAAAAGTTAAATACTCACTTCACCATGATCACAGTCTAACTGATTAGTTCCGGTCTTGCTTGATTGCATTGCCATTTTAACTCAAAATCAGACATAACAGCTAAGAAGATGGGAGCCATCAAATGACTTTTTAACCAGCACCAGTTCATTTGGTTATCAACTTTGACTACAAAAGCAGTGACGGTCAAAGCTGTACGACTCTGTATTGGTCTTCTTTATGAACAGGAAGAGCTGCTGAATTTGGCATCATCTCAATATCAACACTTGAATGAGAGATTAGATACCTGAAGTCCAAAGAAATATTGTTTGCAAACAATAAGCAACAGTAAAAGCAAAACTTTGAGCTCAGTCTATATATAGTTCTTCAATCCAGGTGGATTTTAAACCAATATTTGGCCTTGACACATATTCCCACAGATTGTGCAAGTATTACAGATTTTTACAATGTTTATATAAACAACATGAAACGTGAGATAAAGAACTTGATAATTACATATCACTTTTAAAGATACAAGTGAACTGTTTAAGTCTTTCAAATCAAAGTCATAATGGATTACAGCTTTATATGTAGTCAAAACAGAGATTTGTGGAATATGGAGTTTTTATGGCTTCTAGATCTATTTTTAAATATTTTAAAAAATAAAGCATCCCATCATTAGTTCTTTCAATTACTGCATCACATAGTGTTTTTTACAGGCTCTAATTATATCTTAGACCGAAATTCAAAACACCTGCTCTTGTGGATCACACTAATTTCAGCCTTGAGTATTTTCATAAAAGAGCTATAATCAGAGAGAACCAAGTGATTTCCTATTCTCTGTACCACTCCTTCTCCACAGTGTACAGCTAGAGATCTCTATTTCCTTCTTATTTTTTGTGCTATGATTATTACATTTTTTATTTAAAGATTACTTTTTATTGCTGAAAGATGTAGTATTTTTACTTTGATTTAAATCAGATGAAGCATTTAATGCAGATATTAGTTTTTAAAATAACAGTAATTTTTATTTTAAAGAGCAGATGAATAGTGCACCTTTCTTCTGTTAGTTCCCCTTTTCATTTCTATGTAGCTAATATAAATACTTTGTTCCTGGCTTTTAAGAAAATTGATCTTCAAAAACCCTGTAATTTGAGTTCAGGGATTTAAATGGGAATACATATTTACTTGAAAGATAGTTTTTGATGTGCTCGGTTTGCTGTCATTATTCATGCACTTCTCTACGCATTAAGGGTGTGATCCAAAGCCCATGGAGCCAATGGGAAGACACACAGGTTTCTCTGGATTGTGGGTCAAGCTCTAAATTCTGTATGAAGAAAAGGAATGGTTGAAATGTCCATTCTATCATGGTAAAATAGGGATATCTTTAAAATTACTTATTTTTTGATGAGCATAAGATGAGATCCAACCCTTTGCCCAGCTACACTGGTTTTAACCTAATAGGACAATGAAGAGCCAGGGTAGGGCACTGAATCAGGTGCACCACAGCCCTCCAAGGCCCTCCAGAGCAACTCACTGACTCTGAATTTTATGCAATGATATATTTTCAAGTAACACTGCCTGCTGAAGCTGTGGGGGTGGCCAGCAGTTCTGCACCAGAGCTGCTTATTTTGTTCCTCCTCCATGCTGTGCTGGAACTTGCCACTTTGCTCTGATGCAGTGGCAGGTTTCTGAAGGCCCATGAAAAGGCCCCTGGCTCTCGCTCGAGAGTATATTAATTCAATTTACCAAATTTCTGAAAATATTGTTTTAAGTCTGGTGCCATTATTATTATTGCCATCAGACTTAAAACAATCTTTTCAGAAATTTGGTACATTTATCCTCTATGCTCCTCACTGTGATTAATTAGCTGCGAAAGTATTCATTGGTATTTTTCTTCCCTTTTTCATGTCATGCGTTAGAGAGGTAAGGAAGGTGTTGTATTGTGTTTTGTTATATTATATGATGATTTGGTTTGTTCCTTGTACCCCCGTAAGTTGTAAAGGTTCTGCCCTGGCTCTCTCTCCTTGATCGCCCTGTCTGTTACCTCTCCCCTCCCTGTTACCTCTAGCAACCTTTGTATCAATTCCCTCAGTCCCTCCCTGGTTCCCTGTCTGTCACTCGGTACCCCAGCCTTTTTATCTAGAATTTTCCACCCAGGGCATCGAGTGACTGGATCAGGGGCCAGGACTCCTCCCGTGCCCTTCCCCCGTTGGTTTTCCTACCTGCCTATTATCCTCCCACCACTCCCACCTTTCAGGTGATTTGCTGAAGACCACCCTTGTTCTCTGTATCCGCCCCACTTTAAAAACCCCGGTCGGAGCCCGGTTGGGTCAGTCTCCAGCTTGTGGGTCCCCTGGGCATTAAACCCGGATTGCACCACCTCTGGAGTCCGTCTCTTTTTTCTCCTCCTGTGGGATAGCAGCCCTTTAACTCTTTCTTAGCCGCGGATCCTCGTCCCTTAAGGCGAAAGCCTTAGGCGCTCCCCTGACCGAGCCCCGGATCGGGAGAGTGCCCCTGTGCTGCTGGCGGTGCTGGCCACAGCTAGCCGGGACGTATCTTAAGGCCACGCCGCTGCAGGAAGGTAAGTTCTTTGTGGAAAATTTCAAGCTCTCCACATGATAAAACGCCATATGCCACTGGCATGCACCAAACCCCTCTAGTTTTCCCCAAACATTCAAAGAAATATGTGCCTGAGTGTTGTACAGTAAGCTTTCCATCACTTGCAGACAGCTGTTCTGTTTTAAGATAAATAGTAACATGGGCCAGAGATATCCACTAGAATCTCACAGGCAAGTCTAGTAACTCTGATTAACCATAAGGTCTTCACTGCATTCAGGGTTTTCCAGTAGCACTTCCAGCTCTGTTCACATGCGCATAGCCAGCTCAGCTCTGTGACTGCTGTGGGAGAAGAACACCTTCCAGAATGGGCAAGAGGCATGCAAGGTTATGTGAAGGAACTGAGACAGCTCTGTGGCATGGGCCCCACACTCCCCTGGCTCTGGGTGTCCCTCACCAGCTCACAGCAATTTAATTTAAACTGGTCTTATGAAGGATAAGTTTGGATCAAGGACCAGATTTGTTTTCTGTTGTCCAGAGTTTCCAGTCTTGCAGGTATCTCAGGACAATTGAAGCTGGCTGGTACCAGCAGCCACCAGCACAGAGAAACCCAGAAGGAGAAAAATAATTATCAGTGGCACCTTGAACAAAACAAGTAATGCAAATTTTTGCATAGAACCCAGGGCTTTGTTTCACAAAGTCTCACCTCTCTGCATGAAACTTGATGTCTGCCTACAGGAGCTGAAAGGCTGAGTCAACCGTGCTGAGATTTAAGCCAGTGGTTCCAGAGAGTCTAGGTGTATCAAATGTGGTGCTTACGTGACTAAACTACTTCTTCAGCTTTATTTAGCTGTGGCTACTGCCATCAAAATAAACCACATGTTGCAAATCTATTCATTATGCATTTGTGGTGGGTTGACCATGGCTGGAAAGCAAGTGCCCACTAAAAGTCACTCTATCATTTCCTTCCTCAGATGGACAGGAAAGACAAAATAGAGCAAAAGGCTCATAGGTCTAATTAATGATAGGGAGAGTTAGCCAGTTACTGTTGCATGCAAAGTAGGCTTGACATGGGAAAAATGAGTTTAAATTATTAGCAATCAAACCAGAGTAGGGTAATGAGAAATAAAGACTTAATAATTATCTTTTTATATATAAGTTAATAAAACCTAAAACACATTCCCCTCACCCCTCCCTTCTTACTGGCTCAACTTCACCCCCAAATTCTCTCCCTGCTCCTCCCCACTGGCTCCCTCCCCAGGGAGATGGGGAATGGGTTCTGTGATCAGTTCATCACATGCTGTCTCTGTTGCCCCTTCCTCCCCAGGCAAGAGCTTGTCACACTCTTCCATTGCTCCAGCTTGGGTCCCTCCCATGGGAGAAAATCCTCCCTGAACTTCTTCAACGTGGGTCCTTCCCCATGGGCTTCAGTTCTTCAGAAACTATTAGGAGCTTCTCACAGAAGCCACCTCTATACAAAAACATGTCCATGCAAACCTAATACAGGGTTCATGCTTCATTTGATGGGAAAGTCTTTTTAAAAACAAGACAAAACTGCTTTAATGTTTTAGCTACAAAGTTTAAAAAACACCAATATTTTTCATATTAGAAATTAAAATGAAACTGATGTTTATAATTTGCAATTTACTGCCTGAAGGAAAGTCTACCTACCAACTAGTAACTGGAATCATTAGTAAATTAAAAAGATAACATAGAGGATATTAAAAGAAATAAATAAAACAAAGCTGTGCACAAGTAGTAAGTGTCTTCTGTGTGACAGGCGTCCTTAGAGAGCAATACTGTGGCATTTTCCAGAATTAAATTGCATTATTATAAGAGCTTTAAATTAAGCTCCTATCTGTGACCTTTAAACATGGTGATTGCCATTATGCCTGCTGAGGAGGTTGTGGAGGGTTTGGAAACTCTGTGTAAGATGGATGGGTTATAATACATAATCAAGTACAGCTTCATTTAGCACAGCTGTTGAACAGAGGGTCTAACACCAGGTTATCGCAGGGAGTGCCCTGTCTTTTCTTCCAGACAAATCAGTGTTAGCAGTGGGAGGCAGGCTTGTTAGTGCAATGGAAAACACAGGGTCTGCGTGATGAAAGAAGATGAGGAGTTTAACAGACATGCTCCTCCTTTAGAGAAGAATAAAAATTTTCCCCCAGAACTCATGCAGAACCACATGACAAAAAAAGCAACTGATGTGTAGCTTTGGTCTCACAGGCCATTTCTCTAGGCATAATCCAGAAAAAAAAAAAAAAACAATCTAGAAGAGAGTGAAACATAATAAGCCAAATATGCTGTGGAAGTATGTTCACTTAGGTGAGATGAGACCTCATGCAATGCATGCCTAAAATAAAAATACTAAAATATATGAAAAAAAAGTCAGTAAAATTTTTAAACAAAGGCACAGAGGCAAAAAAGAAGTTTTCTTGCTCTCCATTACATTTTATTCCCAAGTGTACCTACTGACATTTATTCACCTATCTCATGCCTTTGTGCTGGTTTTATCACCAACAGGAAATTAAACTCCAAATAAGCCACTTACCTTCCTTCACTCCTTCTGGTAAGGGAGGGACAAAAAGCAGAGATTGTGGGTCGAGGTAACAATTTACTAAAAACACAAAGCAATGGAGTAAGGCATGCACAATAACAGCAGTATTAATAGAAAAAGTATACAAATAGAGAAGGTGTTTTAACCACAAAAGGATGCTCACCACTGGGAACAAAGCCAGGAGGGCAGTCACTCCCTGTAGGTCATGTCCATATATTCCCAGACAAAGGCAATATGGCGACCATTCCCATGTGTTGCCCACATGATCTTTGGGAAACAAAGGCGGGAAGGCAGGGGAGGTCCTGCAGCTCCCCAGCCTGAAAACAATGAAAACCATGACAAACCAGCTCCCCAGAAGCTGGGTTGTCCAAGCAGGGGTCTCTCAACCACTCTGCTGGTTCCTCTGGTGCACTTCTAATGAACAAGTCCTGTGGAGTCTCCCCAGGGGTTTTCCCACCGCTCTGCTCTGCTCCTTGTGGCTCTGCTCAGCTGCACTGGGTTCATCTTGACGGCTTTCCTGGGTTGGGGTGGCCCCCACCACCATTCCATTCTCTGCTGGCAGCCTCCCTACTGGCAGTACCAGTTCAGCACTATGGTCGATTTGCATTTTTGCCATGCTTCCATTCAGTTCCTTGGCCTGTAGCCATGCTCCAGATGCAAATGGGAGTGGGGACAGAAGAACTGAGTCCTCAGGGGTTGATGTTGATGCCTTCCCAATGGGAGGCAAAATGGCCACATACAGATGGGGGCACCTGGGTGTTCGTCCTGAAACCACGATCATAATAATATAATGATGTGATAATGTGAGTGGTGTAGAATAACAGCCTGGTCATCTCTGCTCCTCCCCTGCCTGCAACCACAAAAGCCTTACATCTTACACACCTCCATATACCTATCTTATGTGTTACAGAATTCTCTTCAAGTGCCAAAATTTGGAGAAATAAGAAAAGGAAACACTTTGGAGAAATAAACAAAGCCCTAATGCACTGTGTTGTTATGAGAAGCCAATTCTATAAATGTGCTATACAACCTATGCCAAAGTCTGTTAGTTCTCATCATAGAAACCAAAGCTTTGGGTGAGTACAGGAAACAGAGATCTGAGAGGGGTTGACTTGTCTCATTAAAGTCCCATCTCTTCTAGTGGCCCAGACAGGAAAGACGCATCTTGACTTGTCTGACTACCCAAAGCAGGGTTAGAGCAAGTCAAGGCCCAAATAATCTGTTTTGTACTATTCACACTGAAAGCAAACTGCATGGACTGTATGACCTCCTTCTGGCATGCAGAGAGCATTTTTCTGAAGTATCTGACTCTTCAGGGGTGCTGCCACTTGTGCTCTGCTGCAGAAACCCCAGCTGTGGGTTCAGGGCACAGTGTCATGCCTGAAGACTTCCCCCTGTCCAGCTCTGCCAGTGCCCCTGACCAGTCTCTGGCTGAGAATGACCCAGTCCTTGTTGTCAGGTTCACTCATCAAACACAAGTGAACCTGAGCTCACAGGTTATTAAATACACCAAAAACTCTACTGATACCTCACAAGTTGTGTCAAGGGCAGAAATTTGAGAAGACAAGATGTAGTGTGGTGGCTGCTTTTGGTGTTTGTGTGACAGGTTTTCAACTGGCATAACCAGGACAACTGTACTCTGCTGATAATATTGTGCATATTGTGTCAATAATAATTATTGTACATTTTTTATCAGTTCAATTTCTAACCAATCAAGTAAATGCAGGCAAAGCCTGAAGCATCACTTTCACACTTTAACACTATACTAGGCAAAAAATTCCAAATTGTTCGCTGAGTCTTTTGACTAAAAAAAGTATGCACTCCAAATTCACATGGCCTACCATCCCACATAAGCTCTCCTTCCTACTTATCCAAGCATCTTTGAAGGACGAAAACCAGACAGTGAAATAATGTGGGACTTCTGTGAATCTGAGCTCCTGTGAAGATTACAGAAGTAGGAAATAAAAATAATAATAGGTTAAGTCATACTTGTCAGTGGTCACATTGACAAAAAGGGACCTCAGGGATGGCTTAGCAGAGCATGCTTTTCCCAAATCCCTGAACCCCTGGTTGTCCTGTATGTGGCACATGATGGCACTCAAGGTGGTCTGCTCCATGATCTTCCCTGGCACTGAGGCTGACAGGTCTGTAGTTCCCTGGATCCTCCTTCTGACCCTTCTTGTAAATGGGCATCTCATTTGCCAACTTCAGTAACGTGGGACGTCTCCCAGTGACCAGAACTGCTGGTGAGTGATTGGAAGTGGCCTGGTGAGCTCTTCTGCCAGCTCCCTCAGTACCCTTGGGTGAATCCAACCCAGCCCCATGGACTTGTGAGGGTCTAAGTTGCTTAGCAGATACCTGACCATTCCCTCTTGGATTACAGGAGTTCAGTGGCCAGATTAGGTTCTAGCCAGGCTTTGGCCCTTCTAGTTTTCCCCCTGCATGACTTCACAGAATTCTTGTATATCCCTGATCATCCTGCTCCTTTTTCCAGAGGTTATTAACTCTTTTTTTCTCCCCGAGTTCCAGCCACAGCTCTCAGTTCAGCCAGTCTTCTTCCCCACTGGCTCATCTTTTGACATAATTAGAATATTTTGTCTTCTGGTTTCTCACAGTTGAGGGAAAAAGTAAGTTTTTCTTTTTTATAAGAATTCACTATAGTATTGGTAACAACATGTATAAAACCCTATGCCTGTTTTGACTGCTGTCACTCTTTTCCTCTACGATCAGTCATGGTTAGACAGAGGCCTTTTGGTCATCTATTCCTGACCATATGGGATAACTTTCAGGAAACCTAGATATATTCTTTCTACCTATTCCACTGACCTCTGTTGGCCATAGAAGAATGAATTTGCTTTTGTAATGGTGTTCTGCTGGAAGAGTTCTGCACAGATTCTTTACTTCTCATTCCCCCATGGCTAACATTTGTCACAGTATTTTTCTCCAGGTGTTTTAATTTTTTTTTCTAATTTGCTTGTTTTAACAATATTTCAATAGAGATGTAAACTGACATATCAAACATGAAGTCTGTTTAGCTGAATATCTAAAGCAAGCTTAAAGACGAACACTGCAATCTTCTTCCTGCTCCTTTCTGCATCTCACAATACCTTTCTTGATGTGCAGCCAAGTTTTATTTGTCTCTTGGGTTTTGTAGATGAAGGTGGAGTACATTCCCCTTCAATCACTGGACTATTGTTAATTTCTCTGACGAATCAAAGTTGTCCTAGCACTGGAATTAACACTAATACAGAGCTGCTTCTGTTCTTTGCGTGGGATGCAAGATTTTTTTCTCTTTATGTTGCATATGCAGTGCTTTTTTTTTTCTGAGGAGGTTTGTCTTCGCTTTACATTGAGAGGAGGAAAAAAGTGTATAAAAATACGTCAGTCTTCCAAATCCTAAAACATGTTCCCTTGGCCAGCTTGGGTCAGAATGAAAAAAATATTTGGCAGTTTTATTCACCTTTCCAGAGCAAGAAAGCATGTACTTGTGTAGCAGAAGCAATACTTGATATGCACAGCTATTAGTAACAGCACAAAGCAGCTTTGTAAGCATTCATATCCAAGTCAACTACCCAAGTGCTTCTCCTTGTAGACATCTGATTGAACTGAATGATTTATGCCTATCTGCTCTGAAAATCTGTACTATATTCTCATTGTCTGCTTTCCTCGCACTCTTTTGGTGGTGCCTTTTTCTGTTCTTCCCATCACAATAGTGTACTTACAATACACTGATGTGCAGTCTTTTGTGAGTGTCCTGTCCATCCTTATTTGGATGTCCACTAGCTGATATCAAGTAATCAACAGACAGCCATCTGGGGAGAAAAGATCCTCTCTAGATGAGATTTTCAGATGAAAGTCATGAAGCTGAAAGGTCCTAAATGTCTATAAATCTTGTGATGTTCCACAGAAAGTCACTTGAAATTCAGTTTATGATTCTGTTGAAGGTAACCCTAGGTTGGGGAGCCAGCTGCTGCTTTTGCTTCAGAGGAGTGTGAACCAGCTTTGTGGGACAGTATACATATGAAGCCCAGCAGCTGTCTGCTGTCCTTTGTCAGCCTCTGAGACATGTCCATGCGGATAGTGGGATTGGAGGATTCTGGGGCACCGTCTAGATTCTTGGGCCTTCTGCACCTGATTTAGCACCTTAGAAGGGGATGTCTACTGCTCTCCCACCCCCCCACCCCCCCCCCTTTTTCCATGAGAGTAGACTAAGACTTCTGGGAATAAGTGTACAGAAGTGTGTCTATCCCACTGGGGACATTAAGAAAGTATGTGAAGTCCCAGAACTGAATGCATCCTGAATTTTTTGTTGACAATCAAATATAGGAATTGCCAAGTCTTTAGGGCCTGCTAGAACAGATCCAAGCACCTACTGCTCCACCTACCAATGTCATATGTGTTATCAGAATGCCCAGATCTACTTTGTCACATCTCATTTAAATTCAGAAGCATTAGAAATTATCTTTCCCTTCAGTGAGAAAAAAAAAGACAAGGCACCTCCAGTTCAAGAAAGTTGGTTTTGGAAATAATTTATGTTTATGTCTCAAATATGAGGTCGAGATTTCAAAAAATTTATCACTTTCGTATTTGTTATATCCTAATGTTATTTTTATGAGACAGAAGTGATCATTCTCCCAATGACAGTCAAGCTTCATAGTGAATGGTATAAGACTTCATAGTCTGGATTTTGAGTACTTGAATGTATACAGGTGGAAAAAGTGATGAAATAGTTTCACAGAAGGAAAAAAATCAAGAACAGATAATAAAAAACTACCATGTCTTCCTGGAAAAATGCTAACTAGTTGACTGTTGAAAGATGGCAATATACTATGACAAAATATCACCATGGACTCCTGAATTTGATTACCTCTTCTCTTCTGATTTCTGTAAGAAATTCACAAATGAGACACTGTTATGGATGAACCTTTGCTCTGCCTGGTAAAGTTGATCTTAAATCCCTGTGACTCCTTTAATCTGATGTCATGCTGAGGAACCACCACTGTACCACTATTAATTCAGTGCATTTACAGAGTCATAAAGCTGACCTAGTGAAATGCAGAATTAAGCCTGACAATGGCAGAACAGTAACTTTCTGAACTGAGTTTGTAGAGTGGCTGTACATGTTTTTACGTGGCAAATTTACAGGCTATACCTATATGCTACCCCTCTTTTAGCGCAATACAACCTCTTCTTTGTAACTGCAGGAGCTCTTTAAGAATTTCCCTACAAAACAGAACTCATTTCTTGGTCAATGAGTTGCAGATTATTTATTACTTACTTAAGAATAATTACTCCTGAACACAGTTAAATGTTTCTAGACTAAAAAGCAAAATAAATGTAGGTTGAAAGCCATTATGCACAGATACAAAAGACTTGTTGTGAGTAAACTTTTCATACAGCCATCCAAAATAAATTGAAAGGCAAATCCAGAGACTTCAATCTGCACAAAACCCCTTATTCCTTTTGGGCTATTGCACTCCAGGAATTTTGGTAAGGAACAGTTTTGGGCAGATCTACCTTAAGGAGATATTTTGATCCAAAAACACAGGCATGAAATTGTCTTCCCTCTTCCTGTTTCATGTAAAAGCACTACCTGGAGGAAAGGAACAGCACTGATTTTGAATAACCCAGCTTGGAGAGGTGCCAGGCCTTGAGCTGGCCTCAGTGCAGTGAGGACTTCCAAAGGCTGCTCTGCTGCCAGAAGTGCCAAAATGGATCAGCACACTGGCTTCAGCCAGAAATGGACTCAAAGTCGCTCTTGTTACTTCTCTCCCAGGAGTGCTTTCAGAGGAATGCCTCAGAGGCTAGGGCTGAGGTTCCCAAGAACAGCCAGCCTCCTGCTGGGAAGGACTGGAGCATACCCATTTGCTAAATGCTCTATAAAGAATAATATTCTTTAGGCACTTTTTCGATAAATCCCACTCCACTTCTGAGAGAATAGTTACAGACAGCATCTCCTGAGCATGCTGCAAGTGACTGACACAGATACACATGGATTTTGTTTATTCTTGTCTGCCCTGGTTTTAAATTTTATACATGTCCTCTAGGCATGACTTTGATGCTGTCTCTTCTAGGGAAAAAAAAACAGAATACGTAAACAAAGAAGTTATACATACATAAAGTAGTAAAACATAAATCAAAGTGAGGCCATGTTTTGGGGGTGTTTTTTGTGGGTGTTTTTTTGGGGGGGAGTTGTTGTTGTTGGTTTGCTGGGGGGGGGGGGGGGGTTTGGTTTTTCTTTTTTTTTTTTTTGTTTTTAGTTTTTTTAGTATTTTTTTTAGTATTTTTTTCAAATACTTTAAGTAGCAAGTTTCTGTTTCAATGGCTGTCTTGCCTTAGTTCTTGTCTAATTCAGTTTAAGAGGCTCCTAGTTCTGCATTATGACCTCCTCAGGAATTAAGTTACACTGTTAAATTTTATAACAGTAAAGTCAGAAAGCTAAGAGTTGTAAAACAGTTTCACAGTACCAGTATTTTGTCTTTTTCCCATGTGCATATTAAAACAAGAGGTCAGGTCTCTATCTGACCTGATGCTCCAGCCTCAGAGAGGTTTATTGTGTCACCTGCTGGTGTGACAAATCTCTCACATCCCTTTTCCTGATGTTCTCACACAGAAGGTGGTGGGTGGGAAGCTGTTCACAGACTTTTTTTAATGTCTGTGCTTATGTTTTCCCTCCATTGCTGATCTTTGTGTACCAGGTGGGTGGCATTGGCTTTACAAGGTTCTTACCAAAGAGCAGCCAAGAGCACTTTGACTGTGGAAGTCAGATCCCATACTCCAGATCCCTGAAGAGTTGTGACACTATGAAGGATAGTGACACCTGTAAATCTCCTGAGCAAGTGCTGCTTACATTAGGGAGGTCTGCCTGGACACAATTTTATTTGTGCATGCAATTTTTCCAAAAGTCCAGAACATGTGATTCATTGACATAATTCTTGTGTTTCATCAGTGCTTGCCCCTATCCTTCCCCATAACTTCTTGGCTTTCACAAAATGGCTCTGGGTCACTCCTGTTGTGCTTGCTGACTTTTCTTTGAAGAGGGGGTGCCAGATTTCTTTGAAATAGTTGAGCACTATGTAGATGAGCAATAGAACAGCAAATTCATCTGAAAAGCCCCACACTGACACTTTTTTTGACCTTACCTATGAATCCCAAGCAAATATAACAGCTAGACTTGACTGTATTCAAACCACGTTTGTCCCGGATACATCAAATCAGTTCAGAAGCTGGCTGTAGTCTGGGATCACATGTATCCAAGGTATGATTTTCTGCTTTTAAATGTCCAGAATTACTGGATTGATTATTTCCTGTGTTTTATTACATGTGTTCAGTAGCTAACATGAGACCTCTGACTGGGAAAACATCACAATGCAAAGGCTCTGCTGAAATAGCTCCCTGCCCACACATCTTTCTACAGTACTTCAGAATATGCGTTTCCTGCACATACTATAATTAGGCTCTTTCATTCTCCCTGCCGTTGCTATCAAAATGCTCATTATCTATTACAAAACTCTTGTATTATGCTGGTTTTTATAACCCTCTTGTTACTTCAGGAGGCAAATAGAGATATTTTTGTGGATTTAGTTCTAACAAGGGAAATTCCAGGATTTCTTCACCATGACAATGGGACACAAGCATCAATCTAGCAACTTCACTATGGATCAGTGCAACTGCTAAAGGATTTGAGGCTGGCTTGCAGCCACAGACAACATCCACAGGACTACCTGCACCTCACCAAGCTGCACAGGCAGATGCTAAACTTGATTCTAATTCAAAATATGTTGGACGGATTAATAGTTCTTGGCATCTCAAGCAGGGAACAAGAGATGAAGAAGTAGGGAGGCAAGAGAAGCTTCTTTGGCTATTGGTAGTTTGATGTCTTGGTAAAAATTTCCACTAAAACCTGTGTCCTCCAGAGCTTCTGTCTCAGGACTGTGCTTTACTGTCAGAGAAGACATATTGCAAACTCAAAAAGACCAGAGTTTAATCCTGTCCTGCTTCTCTGAGTTACCACTTGCAGTTTCACACCTGATGAAACAGAAAGATGCAATGTTGTTGTCTGCTGCATTATCATTAATTATCATTAGCCAGCTGCTGGAACTACACTGAGTGCTTGAGCAGCATGCTCCATCCACAGCTGAAAATGATCCAAAGGGTTTAAAAATGGGGTTTGAAATATTATTTGACTCAAATAGCTTTTGAAGGGGAGAGGAATTCTCAGACACAATATGGCTTTTAGTCTGAGGCACAATGTTCCTTCTTATAGATATTTTCAAACTAAGGTATGCCCTTTCACAGTTGCTAATCTGATCTAGGAAGTGCAAATTAGGCTGTAAGAAGACTAATAGGAAAATACTCTGGAGAAACAGTATTTCAGTGCAGTATTGGATAATCTGATTAAATATATTCAGTAATAGATAATCTGAAGAAATATATTATGTATAGAGATATACAAAACTCACATATTAATTATTATCAAATATTAGAAAAAAATCCTCTCATGACCCGGCCTACAATAATGGAGCAGTTATAATTTCCATTTCAGCTAAGTTGAAGTATGTTAATACACAATCTTAAAATTACATTTTTTATGTATAAGCTGAACTTGCTTTGACTTTTCCCAGAGGACATGTGCAGCTTAGTTTGAACTTTTATTTATCCCCAAACAGGATCAAACGTGTAAGGAATATGAATATGTTTAAAGTGCACAGTTAGGCAGAAATGCACTTCCTGTTTGAGCAAAGAGTTGAATAATTGTCCCTGGTTCAACAGCAAGTAGTCATTATATTGGAAGCAAGGTAACATGAGGAACATGGTTTCATCTAACTTTGAAGTGCTCTCAAGAGTCTGGTGGTAACAGGCCCAAAAACCAAGATAAAAGATCAAAGATGCATATGTAAGGTGTCAAAGCCTTAATTGCACAGCTGAATGTGCATGTAGACTGTGCTTCTTCCGAATTATTTTGCAGCTGTGTTCATTTTATACAAGTCAACTTAGACATAAGTTCCTGTAAACAGTGTTTTGCTGCACATACACTGTTTTAAATAATGTTGATTTACCTAAGAAGTACCACAGAGTGAAATGAGTTCATCTTGAGGAAGATATTGATAATGCACAGCAAATTAGTCTAGCTCATTACAAATGCTCTTTTCATTTCCTCTGAACTCTGAGTCCTGAGATTTGTCCCCAATCATTAGGCACATTTATCCTCATCAAGCTTTGTTTCAAGCTATACAGAAAATATTTGAGGCATACAGTCTTACAGGATCAGCACCCATTGTTTTCTGCATTGCATCCTTTCCCCTCTGTGGTCTATTGGCCATGACTTGGGAAAAGCTGCCTTGTTTCCAGGTTGAGTTGTTGATTGCTAAAAGCACATCACTCTCCTTAGCCTGAGAAGTGACAGGTCCAACCATGCTTTTAAAACAGACTTTGAAAAATGGAAATGTCAGTGACTGTTGGTGTGAAACAGAGGTGGTTAAAAATCAAAGAAAAAATAATTAAAACATATAAATAAGAAGACAAGAGGCAACTTGAGATAAAGCAAACATCTCCCAGAGATGGGATTCCATCCTCAGGAAAGACCTGAGGAGTCAAACTCCAACTGGCTTGGAGCTGCAAATTGCTAACACATTTGTCTCAGAAGCCTATCCATGCACTGTTATGACAAATCTGTGTCATGATCTGTTCCTGGCATTCAGTGCTTGCTAGTTTCTACATAGCTGTCTAACATGAATATATATGAGCAACATCAATCATATCAAATTATAAAGCAATATCTTCCTGTGTAAGGGTTGAAGTTTTCTTTATTTTATTCACAAGACCACGCAAAAGCCTGTCTAATTAAATCTTCTCCACTTTTCCTCTCTCAGAATCCAAAGATTTTTGTTTTTGTGGGGGACATTCATTTCTGCTGAAGACTGGATGACTTGAAACTTTGCCTAATACACAGCAAATGCTAAAACAGGCGTTTTTAATTACTAGCACAAAGTCTACAGAGATATATTTTGTAACGAGGAATGTGGTTAAACAGCAAAATAGTCCCATTTGCCTTTGCAGCAGACTGCTAACATTTAATTTTGACCTATCCTTATACTACAGTTCTGTTTTCTTTCTAAAAATTTACAGTTTCTTGCTAAGTCAGGGAAATACAAATGGACAAATGCTGCCCTGCCAAAGCAACACTGAAGCCAATGGATCTCTGCCTACTCATATCCACTCAGGATATTTCATAAACACATTTAAATTCCATTAGGTTAGCAACACATATCACCAAAACAAAATAAAATATTATTATACTAATGCTATATCTTAAACACAGTGGGAAAGAACAATGGGCATTTAAGAAAAGGTCTTCTGTTCCCTGGATAGTTGCACACCAATAATTTGCATATAATACCATGTTTTCCCTTATAGTGGTGGTGTTTAAAAAAATCAGTATGAAACAAAGGATAAACAAATTATTTGAAAAGTTTCTTAAAAGGCCATTTAAGGTTAGACACTGTTATAGTAATGATGGATCAAATTCATGAAACCGAGCTTCCATTGTATACAGAAGGCTTTGTGGGCCTTTATTTAAGTACTAATCTAGTTTTAAGGCAGAGGTAGGAAAGGAAGGCAAAGAGGACCTGTACCAGGTCCTGCTGCACATCAGAGGAGGAACACTGTGATCTGTCAGCCCTTGCTAGGCAGAAATGACCACAAGAATAAAACCTGTCACTAATCTCACTCCAAAATGTGCATTTAAGTCACATGCATTTCTCTGCAAAGGTTTTTTTCTTCTCTCCACTGATTAGAAGAGGAGTGAAGAGTCATTAATTTTGATTTATAAATCTAATTTTTAGACATATGAATCTGAGTTAGATGAGCTCCTGCCTATGGACCATGGCACAGACTGCAGTTGTTAAAAAGTGCTTTGGCTCTGTTAGACCCCATCTGGCAGAGGTTACCAATAAAGGTGATATAGAAAATATTTAACTCATCTAAGTGGAACAAAGATTGAAGTGAGCTCAATTTTGCCTCATATCATTTAGAAAAATACATAACAATATATAATAGAACATTTATGCTTTCAGCATTTAATGTATCTCAGATTTAGATCACCAGCTAAGACAACTACATGTTTAAGCAGACCTTTACCAAGCTTCCTCCTTCCTTTCTTTTTCTCTTTTCTTTCTTTCTTTCTTTCTTTCTTTCTTCCTTCCTTCCTTCCTTCCTTCCTTCCTTCCTTCCTTCCTTCCTTCCTTCCTTCCTTCCTTCCTTCCTTCCTTCCTTCCTTCCTTCCTTCCTTCCTTCCTTCTTTCTTTTTTTCTTTCCTTCTTTCTTTCCTTCTTTCTTCTCTCCTGAAGTTATGGCTGAGAAAAAAAGACCAGATAGTGAAAATGAGAAGCATTTTAGTGAAAAATCAGAAAGTATGAAAATTGGAGGTTGGTGGAAAATAGAGGAACTTCAGTATTATTTTGACTACCTCTTACTTTACAGTGTGTTTCAAAGAGCTAATGTCTGAGGAAAAAAAATAACATCATTGCAACATTCAGAGACCATTAAGTCAGGCAAAAAAAGCTGAAACTCTGAAGAGAAGAAGAAAACATAATTCAGTTCTTCAAAGCAATAGTCTCCAACAGAAAATCCTTCCTACATCTATAATCTGGCACCTATGAATCCAAGATGGAACAAGGCAAAAGCCATTGTGAAAATCTTTTTGTTCCCAGTATAATGGGCATTTTTTTCTCAGAGCTGTAAACTCAGAAGGAGGTACCAAATTGAAAACAGAGCTATTGTCAGACAACAGTGCTTCCTGCTCCATGAGACATGGCTGCAGCTGTCTGTGAGCAAGTTTCAAAACTCCAGAAACTTGACAGCTTCACAAATCAGAGTTTTGCTAATGTGCTGCAGCTCTCTTTCTGAGCTATGCAAAATGATGCACTCAGTGGATGGGGCTAGCTCTGTACAAGTCTCAGCACTCAGGAGATACCAGATAAACTTGGCTTTACTCATATTATATATATGATATATAAACCTGTACTTCATGCCTAATAAATCCATGCCATAATACATACTTTCTGTTTATGTGTGAGAATAAAGCCTGCACACATATATAGACACACTTTGTACGTGTGTGTGTGTGTGTGTGTGTGCCCATACACATATTTGCATACAATCTATCTGTGAATGCACAAATATCTCCAGATAACATCCAACAATAAGTATATATTTCTCCTCAGGAAGAGAAGCTGGCTAGAGCTGCCCATATACCACATTACCATAGTTTTTACAATGGAGGCACTGAACTGAGCAGATGTATAGTAATCTAAAATAAAGAAAGAAGAAGACAAATAATTGATGTGAAGAAGTAGCAAAAGATTTCCAAAGTCATTTTCAGTAGCAGATGGTGACCCTTGTGGATCCCAACACAGCAGCAACAGAGGACAGTGGTGCTCTGGTTGGAGGGCACAGCAACACTGCCTGATTCCATCCACTGCCAGAACTCCAGGAGGCTGCAGTGATGTGGATGCACCTACAGGCTTGGGTTCTGCTCCAGCCAGCCCTCTTTCAAACCAGAGTGAGACCAGGCTTCCTGCTGGTCAGAAACCTCTCTGCAGGTACACCCTCCCAGAGCTGCTCCCCAGGGCACAATGTCTTGGAGCTTCCAGGATTTTGGCTCAGGCAGAATCCAACCTACCTGCCTTGGAAAAGTGTGGCTGCTGAGTCTGTGCACAGACAGAGCACTCTTAACAGGGCAGGGGGACTGGACTTCCAGGGGGACTGGGCTTCCGCACTGAGGGAGGAAAGCTGTTCCCCTCCCTTTTGTCAGGGGTAGTGAGCAGCAGGTGAGAAGCTGATGGGAACCTCTAGCTGGGCTAAAAGCCACAAGGCCCCTGCATGCCTGCTTCCCTTGTCCCCACCAAGGAAACCTAAGGCATTTATTGAGGTGTTCTTAGAGGGGTACACAGCCAGGGCTGCTGAAAAACGTGCAGGTGGATATTTTTTCAGGATTAGTAACAGAAGAGATTTTCACTGGTGACCTCAGATGCCAAAACAACTCTCAGGGTAAGAGTCCTCTTGCTGAGTTGTGCACACCATGAAGATCCTCAGGCTTTCCTTCAAGACCCATTCCATGGGAGCTGCAGGTCAAAGCAAGCTCTTGCCTCTTCTCTGGAGACAGACTAGTCTCAGTTTCTTCAGCCTAAAGCAGTAGCACTAGTCAGTTCCGATGAAGATGACCTTATGTGAAGTCTGCAGCTCCTTTCTGATACTGCTGCTGGAGAATCCATTAGCAGCAATGCTATGATCCTTGCAGAGGTTGACCAAGGCCCCCATAGACTGAAGACCTCTTGGCACTGTGTTGTCTCTCCCCATGATGGTTGTTTGGCAGCTCTTGTGGGCGAGAGGGCTCCCATGAGCTGCCATGCATTCCAGAAACCCCCTCTCACAGTGCACGGCTGTGGTCGGACATGTGGTGTGAGCTCCTGGGTCTCCCCACATCTGTACCTGACGTTGTTTTGGTATGCCAAGCTTGTAGTGCTCATGGTCTGGCCTCTACCATCTTTGAGTCTTCAACCAGAGGGACTAAGAGAGGAGCACAAAACCCTGACTGTGCTCCCATAACATTGTAGATAGAGCATGCAGGAGCTGGAAGGTGTTCATTTATGGCTAGAGACTCTGGAAACACAAAGAACAAATTCATGGAAAATAAGGACAGGATTCCAGACCATTAAGTAAAATGCTTAAGACAATGTAAGAAGCCTGTCTGGGGTTATGTGTGCTATGTGTGTCTTGGTTCTTCCTCTCTGGTATGCTGACTGCTGCCCAGTGTGCTCTCTTCCTATCAAGAACAATTTTGACAAAGAGAAAATAATTGCTCCATAGTTTTTTATGTGGGTTTTTTTTTATTATTTTCCATTAGGAATGATGCCCTGTGCATCATCTGGGGTCAGATTAGGGCCTGTAGACCTGTGAACTGTGGCCTAGCAGTGACAGGGAGTTTAGGTAGAGGAGGCACAAGAGGTAACTGCACTGCCCTGAGCTGATGGCCACCAGCCCCAAGAGGAGGGCATAGCCGAGCAGGCTGGTGCCTTGGTAGACAAATACAGAAGCAAGTGGAAAGGAAACAGCAGTGGTTCATCTGAGGGTTTGGAAAAGAGAGTCTTTAATAAGGCTAGTTAATTGTGGGTTGGGAAACCCATCAGGCTTTCATCTAATCCTGATTGTACAGATCTCCTCTCTCACTTTCTACATCCTATGCGCTGTAATCTGAACTTTCTGTGTCAAGTAACACATTCTTTACAAAATGAAATAACACAGTAATTCTCCTCTTAATTCGTGGTTTTCATTTTAACACTCTGACTACCATAAGAAACAAATAGAAAACGCTCACACTCCCACTTCACATATAGCATGCTTTTGTCTGCCAAAGTAACAGCAGCCCAAGGGTTAATTTTTTTACATTCTAAACATATGCATGCAACGAAATCTATCCTAGGGCTATGATTCATTTGATGAGTTCATAGGGATTGAAATGCTCTTGAATTCTAGCAGTTAAGCCTTTTTGGGGCTTGCATGTTTAGCTGGTGAATATTTGTATTAAAATGCATTTTATAGTTTTTTCTTTATATAGCAGAGAATCTCTGCAAGAAATACACAGAAAATTTATTTTTTTAATTAACTGATCTAGTCTTGTCTTGTATTCTGGCATGAGGAGCGAATTTCTGAATGCAGTGTACACCATTTGGGTCATTCTAAAAAGGGAATATATTTACTGAGAGTCAGACCCTTACTTCCTTTCTTTGATTACATTCTCCCCACAATCAGTGGAATAAGAACTGTTTGACATTAACCATCAGTTAGTGCTGATGTTAATTAATTCTGGTTTATAAATAATCAAGCTTGTGGTTGATGAAGTTTGGCTTTTTTGGGACTCACAGCTGTTACCACAGTGAAAGACAAGATCTCCCACCAGCCCGTTGGTGTCCTTGCATTTCTCCTGAAGCACCTGCACTTCTCCTGAAGCTTTCTGCCTCCCAGCTTGCTGTGGTGCATGCTCCAGGGGAGCGGCTGCTGACGGTGCCTGTCCAGTCAGGCAAAATTCTCTGCCAAAATTCTTCCCAGTTGCCAAAGACAGAATGTCACACTATTCTCAAGCAGTTGTGGATGTGAAAAATGTGAAAGCCAAGACTTTGTTTCAGCTCCAGGAGCAGCTTTTAGAGCTGGCGTAACTTTGGTAGATTCAAAACAAGACTGAAGAAAAGTTTGTGTCTTACTGCCAGAACATGTCTGGGAATTTGCTTTGAGCTCTGGTAAACTTTTAAAGAAAATCACTGGACCTGGCAAGAGTTACCTTTGCTTAATGGACTGTCCATGACCTTTAGCATCTCAAAATTATTCCTCTCCCTCAGAAAAAATCCAGGCTAACCCTGGTCCACCTACCCCTGATCATGGGATGAAAATAATCCAGTTCCCAGCAACTCTGTCCTGTTGTTTCTGTAAATTCTGACTACATCATGCTGGCTTGGGGAGGGTGTGTTGGTGAAGTGAGGAAGGAAAGAACAAAGTGTGGGCTACAGGCTCATGGCTGCTGCAGGAGCTCTATGCCCTGGTATACAGCAGAGAGGAGGATGCCTACATGCTGGTCCCATTTGTTCAGGAGTACTCCTGCATGATTGATAGGAAGTTATGACACACATGTATAGACTGTGGCTCTGGGACACCAGGAAAAAGAAATAATTGCTTTAATTATCTGGTAGTAAAGAACATCTGACCACCACCCCCCCCCCCAGCTGCATTAAATTTCTGTCCTCAGCTGTAGTCACACCTGGCTTGAAGGACACGGCAATGGGAGCCGTGTAGCTCCCTTAGGATTGGGACACTCTCTGTCTCAGCTTGCTGCAGGCCAAGGATTCCTGGTTTGCTGGACAGTCCCTGGAAGATAGGACCTTCCCAGGACTGTTGTCATCCATGTGCTGCTGCACAGCTGTCCCAGTCATCAAACCTGCCTGAGAAACGTGCCCATGTCTCTGAGTGCTCACAAGTGTCCCAGAACCCAGTGTTCAGGATCACTAGACCCAGAGAAATGGAGTTGTGGGCTGGACAGCTGGCCATTGAGTCTGAGTCAGAGGGAGATAAAAATGAGGAACAGCATGCATATCCAACACCCTCAACTGACAGGAGAGCTGTGAAGAAAAATCATGTGATATTGATGACCAAGAGCAAACACAGAGGTATTCAGCTGAGGTGCTGTGGGCTCTCACCCACCCCAAGAATCTTAATAAAACCCTGCCAGGATAGAAGCAACTATTGAATATAATAGCAAAATCTTCCTGTGCCTCTGTTCACAGACATTATAAACTGACATGGCCCAAAGCATATTTCTGCATGGAGTCATTATTGAAATGCAATCCCTCAACCAAAATACAAGTGTATGAAATGAGGGAGTTTATAAAACCTTCTTTGATGTTGAAACACTTATCTACAACCTTTAATATACACATTTTTAATTAAAGGCATTTTTCTATAAATTTCTAACACAAAACCAAATACTCATATTTTGACTTAAAAACCACCACCTAGAAACTATTTTTGGTGTGTCTGGAAATAGTACCTTGATCAAGAATACACAGCACATGAAACCCATCAGCTTCCATTCAATTTAAAGAATGGTTTAGAGTTGTTTTCAGAGTAGATTCAACAATGCCCAAATGTTGGAAACATTTGAGCAGAAACTCTGCTCCTAGTTTCCCTCTCATTATTTGGAATTATTCAGCATAAGTTTGTTTTGAGCTCCTGTTTGTAACATGGAGCTCTTAATAAATACATATTTTAAAAGACAAATATTTTAATTGCTCTGAAGGGGGTTATATTTCCCTGATATTCATCCTTCACTGAGGAAGGTTAACTCAGTACATTGGCTGTTCACAAACTGTTGTCAATCCATAAGCAGTTTGGGAAAAAAATTCTTTCAATTTTCACTTATGGCAATTTTTCCGGACAGGAAAAGGATTTTGTGAACCAAAGACCTTCAGTGTTGTTTCATTTCAAAAAAAGTGGCACACCATAAAAAACATCACAAAATAGTGCCAAAATATATTTTAATTTACTCAATAAAAGAAAATTGTGAAAGGTAAGGTATATGATTATTACTTCTGTGAAAAAAAAAATAAATAGAAAACTACTTTTTTTGGTTTTTTTACTTAAGAATTTCCTGTAAGTCAGATTTATTCTATTCCTAGAATGTAGAATCAAGCAATGCATCTTGAGCACCTTAGCCAATCTAGCTAGGCCTTGAATGGCTGCTCCTTTTTCTGGAATTGCCATTTTGAGAAGAAAGAAGTTCTGAGAAGGTAGGTAAGGTCACAAGTAACTAATAAAAATGAGCCAACACCTGGAAGCAATGATATGCTTGATGGATCCATCATACTCTCTTTGCTGCCCAGTAAGAACAATCCCACATACCATTTCAGTGGCTGAATTCCTCAATGGAAAGGTTGCAAATTGCACAAGGTATTTAAAGATTCAGCTAGAAACCTTGAGAGAAGACACCGTTGTGTTATTTTCCCAAAAATCAAGTAAAATTATGAAGTTTCTGAATCAAAATCTGGTTTTAAATTTGCATTATCAGCCCTCTCAATCTTCTTCTTATCATGTCTGAAAACTCCTTTGTATGGCTGGAAATTCAAAGGAATGCTGAAGATTTTGTTATTGATACTGGAGAGAAGAGTGCGCTCCCTTCATGTGAAAGCTTATGAGTTTGAGAAATACCTTTACATCTTAAAAGATAAATGGAGGAGAAAATAATGTAAAGTGAGAATGAACCATAATATTATTTTTTCTGTGCCTGGAGGGTTAGATTTTTAGAAAAGAGTGTGTACTTTAATGGGTCTGATTTAAAATGGATCCATAAGAGGAAAAAAAATTCACCTACATCTTCCAGCAAAATGGAATGGTTTATCATATGTGTACCAGGCAGTACAATATGTTCTCACCTCCATTAACCACAAGAGATTTTCTTTGGAAAGTACTTATCTATGTGGTTTGATATTGTTGTGTTGGGTTTTTTTAGTTGGTATCAGCACAAGTATGAATAAAGCATTCATTTCCCTCACCTTTTTTTAAAGACTGCACTATTTGACTATGTCTCCTATTTCTTTCTAATACTTGACAAAGTAATTATGCTGGTGGCTCTTTTGTCATCCAGATTGTGTATTTAGCTGCATTGTAGTTGAATGAAGTTGGATTTAAAAGCCACCCTTCTCTCTGTACCAGACATATTAGCAGTCACAGTAAGAGCTTGCTTTGAAACTGTTTATAACCTGCACTAAGAAAGCAGGCAGGGGAAAAACATAAACACAAAAGGGAAGAAGGATTCCAGTCTTGTCATGGTGTGTGGGAAGCCTAGGGCCACTTTGCAATGCATAGCTGCCAGGCAGAATGCCATGATGCTCAAGGATTTGTAGCACTTTACTAACCCTGACGATTGAAAAATACTACCACCAATAGAGATCTTCTTCCATTGAAATCACTAACTGAGTTCACACTGGTTTCAAGGGGAATGGACTCTCCATCCAAAGAATATCAGATATGGTCAGCACACAAAATTTCCAACCTCTCTCTGTGGACCTCCAAGCGACATGCTTACTTCCTCTTAAATGTGCGTCAGTGCTTTATACAGACTTTGCAAAATTTTTGACATCCCCTCTTTTTGTGAATGCCTGGGAAACCAGCCATATCTCTGGGGAATCTACTTGCAACTGGTGGAAAAACACCCTATCCATGGTAGAAAGTGTCCATTGGCATAGCTAGTCTAGATACCTCAGGACTCTACATCCCGTCTAGCCATGTAATATCAGCAAGTTCCTGCTCCAGACATGCCTGGTAACAGCAGGCTGGTTTTGTCTCGTCATTGGCATTGTTGGAAGAGTGAGGGTGCAGGTCTCAGTGCTGGCTGCTGCCAAGGCTCATGCCTTCATTGCAGGGCTTCTTCTCACAGGGGCTCTGCACCACGGGTGAGCAACCTGAAGTAGTAAGGTCTGATCACCAAAAAAGCAATATACTATGCTAGATATTAACCACAGAGCCATGAAAGTATTCCTATTATCCATTTGTAATGGATTTTCAGAGCACATGGCAGTTTAAAATGAAGGTAAGAGCTAACTACAGGCTATGATAACACCCTGTGGAAGGGAACCAACCATTTGCCACGTTGAACCCAGGACCTGGTAGTAAGGTGAAGTGTTGCTTGTTTGCTCTCTGGAGTTGAGAAGAAATGGAAGGAAGGACTGTTGCCCAGCTTAGAAATATCACCTGCTAGGTGTTGACAGAGAACTAGGGAGAAGTAAGGGAAGGAAAAAGGTTCTTTATCATTCTGCATCTGTAGTGATTTTTGTGATCCATTTTTGTCTGTGGCTGTCAAGATAAAACGGGATGAATAAATCAGCAACACCCTGTGATCTGTCTCTCCAGTTCTGGATGTTCTTGACACCTCAGCTGGAGACATACTTTGCTGCTCCATGTCACAAATATCCTTCATGTGCGTGGGGCCAATAAGCCACAAAACTGCTAAGGGATTTCTTCAAAATATCACTTACAAGAAGAGACATCAAACAAAGCTCGGAGTTTGTTTCCAAAAGTGCAGTCTTAATGAACTCCTTCTGCAGCATTCATGATATTTATTAGCTGCTATTTTCCAACCTATTTTGGAGGGTAATTATGTGGATAGCCTGCCACACGCCCCATTTTTTTGAAAAGGTGATGTACATTGCAAGCCCTAAATTCCTGAAGACCAATGCAGACAGCGAACTCAGCAGAGCACTGCCCTCAGCTTAACTGGACTGACAGAAACAAGGCAGGGTTGAAAATGCCAGGAATGTCTCCAGAGGCTCTGAGAGGGAGTGTGGGGAGTGTCGGCAGCCTGGCGTTCCCCTGCAGCCCTGGAGCCCCTGGCTAGAGAGTCGTGCCAGCTCGGTGGGAGTGAACAAAAGGGAAGTGGGATCCAGGGAGCAGACAATTTCCACAACATGTTCCCTGCCTGAACTGCTGGTGATAATTGTGCCAGAAAACAAAAATAATTAAAATACATCTTTGATTTGTGTAGTTTTGGAGTTTATTCTCACAATGCAGCCAATGGAAGGAAAGTAGCCAGTGAATGCACGGTTTTAATAGTGACTTACTCCTTGTTGTGAAGGGCTTGGAATTTGTTGTTGTGAAAGCCCCATGGGTCCTCAGTCCTGAGAGATGTGTACCAGATGTTAGAGCATCTTCCTGAGAAAACTAGTCCTTGCTGCAAACAACTGGCAGGGATGGGGAGGAGCAAGGACCTGCCGGGCCCTGCCTGCTGTGGTTAGCATGGCAGAGTGAACAGTTTTCCATTTTTAAACGCTTTCCTAACCCGAATGAGTTGTACAAAGAAATCAAGTTTTTCCAACTTCTGTACATTATTCTAAATGTCAGAAATGCGATCCAAATTTTGTGGTGCTAATTGCCTGTAACCTGTAAGGGAAATGAGCTTTCTCATTTAAATGTGCTTTCTCTGGGGCTAACAACACAGTCTTTCAAGTGACAGAAAAATAAGTACTGCTCACAATCTGACTACTCAAATGATGTTCAGGCATCTCCTTGCCACAGTGCTCGTGAGAGATGTGACTGCCCATGAATGGATTTGGATGACTTGAGGTTTGGTTTTTTTTTTCCCCTAGGATTTTACATTTAAAATATTTATTTCAACTGGGAAGGGAAAACAGTCCCCATGTTATATCAAATTGAAGTCCTAAGTGTGTTCCTTTGCCTGAGTTATTAACCCCTAGTAATGAAGGTTTGAATTGAGATATTAACTGCTGGAGGGGCAAATTAAGTTGCTTTAATAGGTCTAATTAGTCTGCACCTGCAGTGAGCCTGGATGCGGCTGCAAGTCACCAGCAGCTGGGCTCCTGGAGGCTTATCAGTGTCAAGCAGCACCTTCTGCAGCAGGGATCACTCCAGGACCACAGCCAGGACCTCAAAGAGACATTTATCCAAAGGCAAAGCCATCACAGACAGAAGAGACCCAAGCACAGCCATATGTGCTCAGCCTTGCTGAGGCTTTAGTCTTGCAGCTTTGATGCTGAATGCCAGCACAGCAGTGGCAGGGCAGCAGCACGCTGCTTACAGCAGCACTTGGTCCATGCACAGCAGCTGTTGTCTTAGCCAGGCATTATCAGCCTGATTTACATATTAATTGTAGAACCATGTTTAATACTTTTATCTCGTCCTCCTTTTTTTTTTTTTTTTTTTTTTTTTTTTTTTTTTTTTTTTTTCTTCCTAGAGCTCAGAAATATTTCAATCCTTGAATAGTCAGTTTTGAGATACAGGAAAAGAAACAGAAAGGAAAAAAGCCAAGATTTTTCATTTCAGTTTTGGAATTGACTGACATGTTAAGAAGATTGAGAGTTTCCCTAACAAAAGCATCTGCATAAGACTTAGACCCTTTCTTTGATCCTCTTGTGCTGTTTTGCTTTTTACCAACTGACAAGTTAATCCAAGCATAAACAATTGCATTATCATCCTGAAAATTCTTTTCCATATAGTCGATATTCTTCTTTAAAGAGTGAAAATAAAAAGTGAATCCATAAGTCTTTGAATAATGAAAATAGTTTAATTGACTTTAAAGTATTCAGCCACCTCCAGAAAATAAACTCAAATGGACTAATTACTAATACAACATATGGAGGAAAAGCAGAGGTGTGGTGCAGTCTGTTGATGGATCAATTAACACACAAGGCAGAGGATTGTGTCATCGTTGCTGTTACCATCAAAACAAAATCCTATTTTGCATGTGTCTGTAATATCATACAAATTATATTTTTTTTTTCCATTTGCATAGCAACTCCTTCAAAATTAGTATTTCAAAACACTTTAAAAACATTGAATCAGACTATCTCTGCCTTTACTTTATTCTCCACAGGTTAGAAAGGTGTAAATGACAACCTGGTGCAGCTGCTGTATAAAAGTAAATAATTTCTAGAGCAGCCAGTTTTTTCATACTCACTGATAACTCCCAGCACTTTTACAAAGTAATGGAAAAACTGCTGCAAGTGAAGATGCTGTCTCTGTGGGTACAAACTGGTGAAGAGCTTTTACCTTCACAGCATAGGAGGGGGACCCCCCAGGTGCCTACTTATCTTCAGGACTTTAGCAAGGCACTGGGAAATTGCAGTGCAGTGCAAATCTCTCCACTGCTTTTATCAGTATAATACACATTGCATTCTGAGGGGAAAGGTAGAGTGTGAATTCTTTTACCCCCAAATATAATGTAACGAATTACAGCAAGCAGCTCATGCTGTTGCAATTAAGAGAAGTAGGTTCTAGTACCCTCTGTTTTTAGTCTTGGATCAAGCACCCTTAAAGTTTCTGAGAAGGTTCCTAGGAAAAAGCATATTGCTAAAATTTAAAATTAACTGGCTGCAGTTTAAACAGGAGAGAAAAAATGTCACATTTTGAGAAGTGACTTGACAAAATTAACTGCTTTTAAATATGGAAATTTCACCTCTTTGGTAACGCTTAGAACATGCAGGAGCACAGGCGAGTTCTGCAACAGGGCTGCAGCTCTTCCTTTAAACAGCTACTGCCCTAACTGGCTAATTTGATAACTGTAGGTCACCTGCATCATTCACATAAACCACTTCTACCAATATTGCAGGTGTCTGGGATTTCTGCATTAGGCACCCTGATACCCCAGTACTGGAGGAGTCCATCCTCCAGTTACACTGTGATGGGACCATTCTGTGGAGCTGCCACCTTTCCTTCTGTATATACACTTGACTGTGCAGGAGAAGGCTTGGTCCTGGTGGAGTGTCTGTGAAGGTGAACCATTTTGTCACACCCAAATACTCTGTTCTCAAGTGGCTCTACTTGTGTACACAAGTCAAGTTTTGAAAAGGTCACTGCTCTCCTAATAGAAGTGCTGCATTTAATCAAATACTTTGACATCTCTTTTGTTCTTTAATCAGTCTGCTTTTCATGTTTCCACTCATGTTCTGCTATGTAACATGGGAAAATGTGTCTTGTACACAATTACTGCTTTGTTCCTCCAGGTTTCATCTTACACCCATTTTAGCCAAGGAATCTGTTTTTCAGCTTTCTTACTAGGGCCCAATCTAATCCGCTGCTTGCATCATCACTGAAAAACAAGTTATCCATTTCTGAAAATTTAAATAGACAGGGAAAGCAACACTGTAAGGACACTTTACTCCTGGAAGGATTTGAGATCAGCATCCATCTAGTTATTTCCACTGCTGTCCCTTTGTAATAATCTTTTGTGTTTTTGAAGTTAAATCTCAGACGAAACCTCTGTTTATTGGGTTCAAGATATTTGAATGTGGCTAAGTCTGGGCAACTCTGTCTATAGGGTTCCCCTAGTTGCTTGGAAGCAATACAGATGGAAAGTCAGGTTCTTTGCAATGGTCTCAAAAGGAGTTAAACTTAAACAAAACTTGAAACAGTTAAAATCATGCATTTCTTCTGAAAATCTAGGTCTAGCATTTTATATTCTTCTGAAGACACTTAGGCAGGAATGAGTTTGTCTCAAGATGTCAGTATAAACATGACATCAGGTTTCGTCCACCTTTCACCCACCTATACAAGCAAGACTTCCAGGAAGCTGTCTAGTGCCAAGGTTGTAGACAGAAGAACCCTCTCTTCCTGGAGTAACAGTACAACACAGTGAAGAAGGAAGGCCACTACTCTGGGTGCTTTTATACATGCAATAAATTATTGCAATGGAATATGGGTTGCTAATTCCCATTAAAATTACCATAGTAAATTTTAAGAGCAATCTAAAAATGACTGATGGCTTCCATTGTACCCAGAGAATGGGAGCTCTCTGAGGCTTTGAGGCTACCTGTTACCAGTGATAGTCTTCCTGTGGAAAATTGTTTATTGTTGGACTGTCTCTCTTTGTATGGTAGGCACAGTGCGGGAAAAGATATCTCACTCCTCTTGGACTGGCTCCCTGCCCAGCCTCCTCCTCCTCCTCCCACCATCCATGTGTCAAGGCACCCTTACAGGAACTCTGCATAATGCTAAAACTTTTAGGGGAGCCATATGTCTAGAAAATGAAGTGGGCTTGCAAAATGAGATGGTCTCTAGTCGGAGTTGGTTTTATTTAGAAATGCCTGAACACAGTGATTCTTGTATGAGTTCTATTGAGAAACTCTTGGCCAGGATGGAAATTGGACATGAGGAAAGATGATGTGAACACTCCTTGACTGCACATCCACTCAGGGGGTGAGAGCTGAAGTTACATGACTCTGTCCAAATGGGCCTTGCAGCCATGTGATGAAGTGCACACATTATGTCCTGTTTTATTCCTGTGCTGTGATAGGTTTCCCTCAAGTATGATTTCTCTTCTTGTCTTTTCTCATGCTGCACTTGGACAATAAGGCATCAGTAATTTATACACTGATTCCTTCTGGGCTAATTTTTTGAAAATTCAAATATCTTTATTTTCTGTGAAAGGTGAAATTTGCATAAACCCAAGAGGCATTCAGTTAGGCTATCTATAAGCTTCTAGCAGTGTGAGCAGTAGCAGCCCAGTAATATAATCATTTATGATCTAGGGTCACTGAAAGTGTCAGGAAAACAGGAGCCCCAGGCTCAACAATTCACTTTTGGGATCTCAATACTGTTTTTCAGTGCACATCATTGGGTACCACTCCACCCACAGAAATATTATCCTTCAGAAACAGGAAAGAAAATAATCACTAAATAATTTCTTCTCAGTAGAAGAGCAGGTAAAAACTGAAACTGCAGTTCAGCAGAGAAATACTTCTACCTTTTGAAACTCCTATTACTGCACAGGAAACGCTGTAACTGTAAGACAAAACTCATTATTCAGATATAATACCACCCACTCAAATCCATCCAGAAATGCTAATGGATTATCTGTATCAAGCAGACCTCAGCTTACACCAGGTACTGTTGCTCCACACCACTAACTTAGGCTGTACTGAAAGTCATTCATCCTCCCCCAGCTGGTGTAAAGCCAACATAAACTCCATGACAGTTCTGTATGGTGTGTTCTGGCTAATTTGACAGAAATGTGATCATGTGCCTGTTCTTGAGCCAGATCAAATTTATCCTTCTGGGAGATCAGTCAGCACATAGCCCTTCAACTAATAGCAATGGAGCCACAGCGTGGGCACGAGCAGCACACAGGTTCCTGTGACTGAGGCCACTGGGGCTTGAACAGCATCCAACAAGCTCCCCAAACTCCCAGGCCCTCAAACCAGCTACTTTTCATTTCCTTATATTTCAGTTTTCTGCTACATACAGACTCATCTAAATCAAAGAGGAACACAACACCATTGCACACCATGTTGCTTTTCTCCAAATATTGCTCTTTTTTGTGGAGAATTTGCAATGGCCTGTGCCATTTGAACTGACAGCCCCAGCTCTCGTGGCACTTTTTTATAAAAGGAGGGGAATGTTCATCTATAATATGTTAGTTAAAAGAGAAGAAAAAAACCCAGAAAACCATTTATTCAACATTTGCATACCATCACTCTCTGAGCATGCCATTTTATGGTTTTCAGCAGTAGCTCCTGTGGTCTTTACTGTGTAAATGTGTTTAGCAAGGTCACAGCTGTCATACCCTGCTTTGGGCTACGAAGACATTCTAAATGAACCAAGCTGTCTTCACATGAAATTGTAGTTTTATGTCCAGTTTGGTTGCAGTTGATACCAACTAACAAACAGCATAACTTTCATAATTTCAGGAAAGCAGCAATGTTTATCTCCTTGTGCCTGGTCTTGAAACTGTTTACAGATGTTGTCTTCAAAAATGTAGCCAGATACAATCAATAGCTGCATTGATGCCATTTAGATTTCTATACCTAGTACTTTCTCATTGAAATGTTCTTAAATATGTAAATTTTTCTCAAAGGCAGAAGGTTTGTAGAATATTCTCTTTTCTTTTTGTGAGCTTTCCTTTTGAGTTATACCTTAAGAGTAAAATACCATATGGCAGAAACACACACTATGTAGCAGAAAAATGAAGTCCCACAGAAATTACATACTCTTTGCCACAGGGAACAGTTCTGCCTGTACTTCACATAACCAGTTTTATTCAGCTATTTCCCTCTAAGACAGCTTACAAATTTTACTTTAAGGGGTGAATTCCTCTGACAATTATACTAGAGTAAACCTAGAGCAATTTTCCTAAAGGCATTTAAATTACTTAAGAATTATGCTGGCATAACAAGGCTCTGAATGTGATCAATATATTGTTATTTGGTGCTTGTAATATGAGACCTGAAAAACATGGTTACCAAAATATAATTTATCCTGAATTTGTTATCCATTCCAACATCAGTACTCACAACATCAGCAAAGAACAGCATCATTAAATGAAAACTATGTTAAATGTAACTTTCCTAAATTTAAAATCACTGTGTGACTGAGGTACCGGGAACAAATTATGACAATATTGGATCTTTATTTTGCAAACATCACTACTGAGGTAAATACAGGTTTTAGTACAGCTAAGCATAAAGCAAGAATTTAAAAAAACTAATTTCTTTTGAGAGCATTTAGTTTCTAAAATGATCATAAATCACACATTGGCAATGTAACTTCATTTTTCAAAGAATAAACAAAATTACAGGGGGTTTTTTTTCTGCATTGAGGATGGTCTTTTAATTCCATATGTAGGAGACATGTAAGACATGAATGCAAGCTAAATTTCAACCATAATAGACTCTGCATGTTGCCACTCCGATGACCTTTTAATCCCTTGGAGTTTAACCATTTCCTAATGTCTCCTAACAGCCATGTTCTTGTTGGGAAACCCCTTTCTAACTGATAACATCTAAACAAGCTCATACCTTAATTAGAAAAATTTTCCCATAAATATTTATGTTGCTGTGATTAGGCCATTTACTGAATCCAGCTACCCATTATGAGTTAAAATAGAGTGCCTTGTTTTGAGAAGCCTGGGGCATGACATAGTTTATACTACAGGACTTTAAGTTGTAAGTCATCTAATCAAGTGTCTGACCCCTTGCCTCCAAAGTAGCCAGTACTCATTCAGGGAAAATAACCTTCTGCTGAGCATAGCATCCTTCAGTCTGCATTTTTGTATGCTGGAAATAAATTGAATACATATCTAGGCAATTACTTAACAATAGAATAGCCTCATGCAGACCTCTTTTTCCTGCTTCAACATTCAACATGTGAAAAGTCTGAGAGAGAAAGTGGGCAATCTCCCTTTTCCAGGAGGAAATACAGAAAGCCACAGGAGTGCCAAAGGGGGACTTCCCCCCAGAGCACAGCGCTCCTGCCTAATGAGACTGCCATGCCTCACGGGGCTGGGGCACCGCGGCGAGCACAGGCAGCCTGCTGCGCTGGGATAGCTCCCGTTAAGAGAGTGGTGAGAGATTTAGGCAGCCTGTTCTCAGGGGCTCTCTGGCTCCTGAGGTGTAGGAAGCACTGGGATGGGGCAGTGCATGCAGCGCACGTTTGCCTAATTGAACTGAGTGTGGAGCCAGCAGACATGCTGCCATTCTTTCAGCTGGCTAAAGCCATTGGGTGCTCAGGCTGGGCTTCTGAATGAGGTTTTGGGCAACCTCCATGTGTCTGTACAAGGAAATTGAACTGTGCCTGTGAGCTGGAGCCCAACCATCACACTGCTGATACCCCTTCCCTTTCACATTTTTGGCTGTCTCATTCTGTCACGCATTTCCAAGACACAGTCCTGGCAATAAAATTTTCTAAAGCTGGTTCCTGGGAGGAAGCTTGTGCATGGTGCTCCCATTCTGGTGGCTGGGGAGACTCACAGAACAGACACGGCTGCTCCTGGCCAGCTGGCTCACGTGTGTGAGAGCGCTGCTGGGAATGTTCCATTTACCAGCATTTCTGATGTCATTTGTGGCATCTCATGTGCTAATTCCATGTCCAAGCAAAGACCCAAGAGTCCTTCCAGAATTCCAATTCCTTCGACATCATATGGAAGAACATGTTTCTTTTTAAAGAGATTGTAAAATAAATTTTCACTTTATTTATCAAAAATGTTGGTTTTTTAGAAAGATAATTCTAGATATTTGAGCCCAGCTTGGAGTAACATGTTTAAAATTACAGGACTCCTAATTTTTCTGCTTCCCACCACTTATGCTATCCTCATTTGGAAGGACACATTTCTAGAACTCATACCTATTTCAAAGCCAAAATTGTTTTCCTACCTCTTCCAGCTGCAGATTTCTGTCCTTCCATTTCCTTCCCTGGGATTCAATTAATTCACATGCAAAGTAAGAAAATTCTCCTTCCTCTACATTTTGCCTTTACAGCCACAGTTACTAAAATCTATTTAAATTCTGTTTTAATCTAATTCTTTAATTTCATTTAAAATCACATCTACCTTGTTGATTGATCTGGGCACCTTAGCACACTGAATTTGAAACTGTTAACAAGTAAGGAAGTCTGAAAATAAAAGACATCATTAACAAATGTTCACTTAATGTATTATCTTCTTGGTTACTCTATTTCCTCTCTTTACAAAAAAAATCACAAAACAAAACCCCCCCCCAAAAAAAAAAAAACAACCAAACAAGCAAACAAAACTAAAATAAAAACCCAAACAAACAAAAACTAAAACCAACCAACAAAATAAAACAAAAAAAACCCCAAGCCAGCAATGGGATTTTCTGTGATTTCAGTGTTTATTTATCTATTGCAAATAGAGTCAAATTTAACTTACATATTCTTAAAAGATGAAAGTACTTATATTTTAGCAGTATAATTTATTATCTTGGTTTGGATAACAATTTTTTATGTAAATATGGCAATTTCTTTCTTTAGTGTCAATTCTAGACTTCCTAAATTGCTTCATGATTACCATATCATGATACTGACCTTGAAATAATAAGATTAGAAAAACAATCATTTGAAGTCTTCTTATGTCTAGTCTGGTTTCTGAAACATGGGGGTCACATTTTTGAGATTTTTCTTTCCAACCACACCAAGAACTTTCTCCAACAAAAGATAAAAACAAATCTGAGGCACACTGCTGTTTGAAAAAAATGACTGCAAACTGTTTCTTGAACAGCAACAAAAACAATCATGAGAGTCAGATTTAAAATCACAGAGGTTGGCTGCACTGATTTGTCTGAGCTGGGAGCCTTACTGCAGGCTCGACAATCACAGGCACCTACCAAATTCAGTTTTATTGATATGCAGAGATACTGAGCAGCACGAGCTCCCCTTGACAACAGTTAACAATGCTTTTAAAAATATTCTGTGTAAATAAACTGGGCACCATTACCCTTGTATGAAGGCCTGCTAGGACAGTAGAAGTGCTGCAAGTAAATTCTCTTTTAAGGCAGGAGTGCAAATGAGGTGAATGCAAGTTATGTAAATTGTTTCTCTTCTATTTGCACTGTAATTGTTATTGATTATCAACAGCTAAATTTCTTCCAATTTTTTTTTTTTCATTTCAAATTACGCTTCCTGCTCCTAGTGGGATTTGTCAGATTTATTCTTTCCTCTCCAGGAAAATTCCAGGTTCTGATGTGGATAAATAAAATAGTATTTGCTTGAATATTCACAAGTCATACTATTTTGTTATTTATAATTCTCTCCTGAACACTGTTTCTGTCTACTTAGCTCAACTCTCCTGTCACACCACTGTTGACTGCAGGAGATGCTTGTAAACGTGTGTTATAAAGAGGATTTTAAAGCCTTTTGCCCATATAATATTTCAAACTTCCTCAACCAAAACCATTTTCTCTATACTTCTTTCAAGATGCTTATCATTCAGCCAGCAGTTTTCACCTCAGACTGGGCAGCAGGACCATCTGTATCACCCAGCAAGCCATCAGCTTCTATTGCCCCATCTTACCCTGGGAAGTCACTGATGCCCACCAGCAGCAGATGCCTATGACTCACCATTCCAGTCTTCAATAAACAATGAAAACGAGAAAACTGATGTTAAGCAGGCAAAAATCATTTACAGTCTTATTCAAGAAGACATTTTTTGTAAGAACAGTGAAACACATCTAGGGATTGAATAAGACAGAGTATCTACCATGTAGGTTATTGTTCAGTTGAGGTATTGAGAAGAAGCTTCCAATGGTAATTTTCAGCAAGATGACATTTTGCTGAAACAACCAGAAACTATTTCTCTGGCTGAAAAAGATGGTAGAAACTCAGCATACTTCAGCTGAAATGAAGTATGCTGAGTTCTAGAGCAGAGACAGATGAAGACTAAATATGCCAAAAGATCAGTTTTTGGTAAGAAACCCCACAAACATGAGCAGAGGTTCCAGCAGTCAATCTGACAAAGGAGAGGAAGAATGAAGAGTTTCCTGAACTTCATCATACTTGTGAGAGTTTATGGGGCTAGTTGAAATCAGCTGCAAAATCCTAGAGAAATGGGTCCCTCAAAATTCAAGCACCTCACCCCTTCCAGGCAGGCCAGAAAAGCACTGTCAGGGTTATCTAATTTCCAGGTAATATTTTAGCTCTTCTGTGTACATCAAAAGGTTGAAGAATACACCAAAAAATCCTGCGTGCTGCTTAGTCTTTCAAGGCTTTTGTTTTTCAGCTCAAGAATGCTTTGGCTCAGATATATAGCATGTGATTTGGGATACAGTCAGAGCTTGGCTTATGTCTGATTTTATCCAGCATTACCTTGCAGGGAAATTATATTCTGATGTCTTTTTATGGGCAACCTCCCTCCCTGAGGGCTAAATATATTTGTCTGAATGAAACTCTGGTGTCAAACTCTTTGACAAACCCTGATTATAAGCTGGGCTCACAGGTCTCAGCAAGGTCCAGAGAGGTCTCTGCAGCCACAACACACCAGATGGGCAGCAAGCCACACTGGCAGCTTAATTCAGATTCTATGTAATCCCAACAGGAGACTGGTTTAGGAGGAACTGGTCTCTTCTGAATTGGGTGTTCACACACCAGGAAAGCAATCCCAAAGGACGCAATTCTTGTATTTGAAGACCCAGTATCTTTGCCCTCTGTGGTAAAGACTCTGACTAGCTGTGGCCTAAACAGGTGCTCTATTCTGTAAACCTCTCTAGCGGTCCCACACTAAGCAAGAGGCAAGTCCTTAGTTCTTCCATGTGTTAAGAGGACCAATTTGATGATTTTCTCCTTTGTCATCTGTGCATTTCATGCGCTATCTTCTCTGTGGAATAGAAAAATTGAATGCCATCATCAAGTTCAGCACATTGTTGAAAACACTGAATCATTTCCATGACATTTCACATATTCATGACTCTGAATAGTCGCTGAATTTAAGCGCCAACTGTCCCAAACTCCTGTGGTACCAAAGCAGGGCAGCAGATCACATCTGTCAATCACCAGGGACTCTGACTTTTAAAATTTAAAAGTAAATTGTTCATTCCCTCCATATGTAACTTAACTAAGCCCGTTGGGAATTTCCTGGCTGACCATTTGAGACTACATGTACACAGGGTTAATTTCAGAAGGTTTGTATGATGATGCTTAGCAACAAGGACTCATTTTCACAACTTTCTTTTTTTCTTTTTTTTTTTTTTTTTTTTTTTAGTGATAACTGTGAGTTATCCCCCCCAAAGGGACTGGCTCCTTTTCAGTGCTGCAACTATAAAAGGAATGAAACAGGTGCAGAGGACCATGCTCCAGATTTGGCAGTGACAGCCATGAAGTCTAACAGCAGGAAATGAAAGGCAGTATTCCCACTGTATATTTTTTGGTTGCCAAGGCTGACATGAGAGTGTCATTACATGGAGAAAGACTTGAGATTTGACACTAGTAAGGTCCTTTCCCTATTTTATTTTCATTTGTGACACACAGAGAATGGGTCAGATACTTTTCCTTGCAATTTCTTTTACAGTTATCTATGGATCAGTGTCTCAGTTTAGCCTGTTCTGTCAACAAGGGGAATTTTTCTCTATTTCTGTTGTGCTGAAGGCCTCTGTGGTTCATCATGAATGCTTTACTGCTGACATTTCTGGCTGATCTGCTTCAACTTTCAAGAATTCTTGCCTGATAAAAGCCATGGCGATAGTCCAGCAGGAAAATTGTGTAGACATCACAAATTCCTTGTTCTTATTTTGCTGTTTAGGGCTATTTGTACCCCTGGCCTTCTGCAGGTAAGGAACCCACAATAGATATCTCAGCCATGGACAGGATCTCCTCTGTCATCCCCTGAGCTTTTGCTGGTGACCAGATGAGCAGGCACTCATCCATTCCCAGGGAGATCCTGGACTGACACGGTATGGTCCAACTGCCGCACCAGGACCTTCTCATTTGGCACGTCCTGAACAGCATTTCCAACAGCAAGGGGGAGCAGATGGAGGAAGAACAGGAAATGGAGCCTTGCTAAAGCTGCTACAGCCACCGTTCTCTGCGTGGCTCTCTCACTTCCCTGTGAGACTTGGAAGGAGAACGCTTGGACAGACAACTGGCAAAGTTTTCTCCACTGGTCACAGCCAGCACAGGTTCTTGAAGCATTTCAAAATTCCTCTTGGGGTTGTCAAGTTCAGGACCAGGAGCTGGACTTCATTGATCCTTGTGGATCCCTTCCAAGTCAGGGTATTCTATGACTCTATGACTCAAAACCTCTCTGCCTGAGGCTTGCTGTGTAGTGAAATTGATACTTTCAAACAGTTTGAAGCCAAATGTCAAATGTATCATCTCTTGGTTCCAGTCTCACTTTCTGCAATTTTCTCTGCTGCCAACCAAGGTCTGCAGTCCTCAATAGCCCTTCCCAAAGAGCAGTATTTCCTTTATTCCCCCACTGTAGCTTGAGGACTCCTTTCCTCAGCAGCTCCTGGCATCCTAAGCTTAAAGGAGCTATAGTAGGGGTTTTTTTATCAGAAATATTAGGTAGAAGCCTAACCTGGTGCGTGAAGGAAACCTGCAAAGGAGGAAAAAAAAAAGGCTGAAAATTCATTTTGGGAGCAGGCATGCACAGCTATTTACAGAGGTTTCAACTACAGGGATGAGGTAGCCAGGATTGGTGTGCAGTCTCTAGGCTCAACAGGTCTGTGCTTGGCTTTAAAGGGCTCCTTGTTTCCTGCCCTTGGATCACTGGGAGGCTGGCTGGAGGGCACCTAGCTGGCACATGGAAAATGGATATGTCTATGTAGTGCATAGTCCAAAGAGGCTGTAAACAGCCCCTGGCTGCTCACAGCAGCCTGTACTAATGCTCACAGTGCTCAGCTCTCGTCCCTCTGGCATGGCCACAGAGCGGGCTGGCTTCAGGAGCCCGGCAGTGCTCGGCTGCATGCCACATTGGCTGCCTCACCCCTCTCCTCCTACTTCTGCACACTGGCAGTTTGCAGCACCTCTTTGAAAGCTGTCAGCCTCCTTTCCCACTTCCCTGTTTATACTGGATCATATTCAACATCCTCTTGGCTCTGGCAGGCAGTCATGTCACGGACAGTCTGGATTCACTCACAGGTGTTGTAACTCCAAGCACAGGGAAATGAAAGCAGTCTCTGTTCCCTTCATCTGTGGAGGGACAGGAGCTTCTCTTCCTGACTTTTAAGCCCTCTCTTCTAGCATGACTCCACCTTCCTGTTCACAGAGTAGGGATCTCTCTGATTCAGGAGGGAAAAAAAAAACTTTGATATTAATTGACATCCAGAAGAGAAGGACACACGATGTGGGAGGAGAAGGTTGTGTGCTCATGGTGGCAAGAGCTATGTCTGTACCACCTGGGGTGTTTATGAAAGATGAGGATAACATAGGAGCAAATATAATGAGGGATATCTGTTCTGTGGAAAGCCCAAGCTGAGCCTGGAACAAGTGCTGTACAAGAACAGTGGCTGGTTGCCCTGTTAAGGGAGGCTCTGGCTTTCTCATGATGGATTAGATTATTTTATTCCAGCTCAGCAAAGGTGTTTCTCTACCTAAGCAGCAGGAAGCCAAATCGGCCTGGATGATGGAAAGCCAGAGCCAGTGAGGCACTGAGGACAGCATTAAGAGAAAGCTGGGGCCAAGGTATGAGACCACCACGAGGTGTTATTGGTGGGGCCATTTCAGAGCTCTTGGCCTATCACGGGTTATTGTATCTTGAATGTAACATTTCAAGACAGAGTGATTTAGCCCACCAAGAAAAGGTCTGAGCCCTGTGACCCATCAAGTGGAAATGCATGTCTAGAGGAGATTCACACAATACGAGGGCAACACCTGCAGACTCTGAAGCACTGGGAGCCTGAGGGATCTGGTGGAAAGACCTGAAAAGAGGGCCAAGACAGGCACAGTACAAGAACTGTGCAGATAGCTGGACAGGAAATGCATTTATACATTTTAAAATCCATCACTCAGCTCTATAAAACCAAACCTCCCATCACGCAGCTGGTGGGGAGGGGGCACAGTCACAGCAGCAGAAAGCAGGCAAGGACACGGCAAAGCTCCCAGGCATCTTTGTCTTCATTTTACAGACCTGGGAGCAGACACACTTCTGCTGACATGCTTATTATATTTGGGAAAGAAGAACTCTGATCTCAGCCATGCATCCTGCAGAAGCTGAGAGAGAGATGTCATGTGCAGGGAAATCTACTTTGGCCTCCCTCTGGAGCAGACTGGGTGGAGGTCTCCTGAGCTGTCCCACTGCTTTCCTTCCCACCATGTCTCTCCACCACCCTCTGAGGGTATGTTTAGAAGCTAGCGCTTTGCTTTTTGGCACAGCTTATACTTGCTCATTCAGTGTAAATAACTGTATTAACTTTATAGGCAGCCCCGGTTTGAACTGACTGAGGTTCATGTAGCAATCTGGAACTATGCCAGGCCCACCAGAGCAGCGTCCTGTTAGTGCAAGGTGGAGACTGAGCAGCTCTCAGGTTGGGAGGTCTCTCCAAATGAATGTGATCCCTCCTTGTTCTTACAGATTAGTTTTAACACTGACACAATGGCTGCCAAATACTGAATCTGCCAGAAATGTTAACAAAAGGCACTTTGATCTGGTTCACTTGCTCTTGTTAAGTATGTATTGTATTATTTTGCCTTCTTTGTGGTCAGAAGAAAAAGGTTTTGCCCTTGCATATCACTTGTGTTCAATAATCTATGTACTGTGCTACACAGATTATGAAGGAGCAGTGAAAAGCTTCTTGCTTTTCACTGCTCCTTCATTTTGAATTGCTTACTTTAGCAGTTGTTGCATGCTATACATTCGTTTAAATACTTTAGGGAGATTTTTATATTTTTTATATAAAAGGCTGAGATTTGTGGATATTTGTTGACAGTCTCATCTAAACAGCTGCAGAATTTATTTTTTATTATATGGGTAAAACTACTTAAAAGTCAGTTTGAACTTTCATGCTAGTTATTAAGCTCTTGGCTTCGTTTTTAACACAGCTCACATATCTCTTCTTGGCACAAAGTTTACATTTTTCTAACCACATATATTATATGTGAGCAAATAAGCTAATATTCAGTAATAAAATTATACATTGACAATTATCTAGCAACATTATTTCTCACAATGCATTGACCTCACAGTGTACTGTAACAAATACAGTATAGAAGGCAAACACAGCAATTTACATCTTCAAACACAACAGAAGTTCATGAAAAATGTAATCCCCACTAGTCAATAAGGCAAGAAAAAGAAACTTTTGATGAGGAATTTTTGAGCCAAATCAAAGTGCTACATTTGTTTACATATAAAACAGAAGAATAAGATGAAGCATGTTAAACCTTTTGCCATGAGGCATGGAGGATACTCTAATAGTTTAGCACAACAATACAATCAGCAATTATACTGGAGGAGATTCAGATAAACTTGCAAAATGGAACTAATATGTATCATTATTGCTGTTTCTTGATATTCTAAAATCTGTGATTGTAGTTTTTGTATTTCAGAAACAACCACATGGAAAATATGTATTTTCAAAATGCAAAAAACATTCTGCTCTTAAAACAAATTGTTGGTGCTGTATATCACACTGCAGTTAATCAACTCTCAATCTCATTTTTGAAGCTAAAGTTCCAACATGTGATCAGGTAAAACAAAAATATATTGCCCTCTTCCTCCAAATTCTGGAAGTCAGAAAAAATGCATACACATTTAGAACACACCACTCCACATTCATAAAATTATTTAATGGTTCTTTTCAAAAAGAGAATTTTTTTAGACACCTGGATTATTGAACTCCTGATGGAGTAATGTCATAGTACCATTTCCAGGCACTCAGTTTTCATTAGGAAGAGCTGGTGTCTGCTTTCTTGTTTTCCTTCCCTACTGGTCACATGGGATAGTTTCATGAAGAGTCATGTTCTTTCTCCATGTCAAAAGGAGTATTTCTTTATGATGAAATTTATTGTTGTGTTAAGTATGAGTATCAGCATATTGTCGAGAATTAGTAATCCTGACTCTGACATGACAAGAAATATATATTTTGGACAGTGAACAAAATGCAACACAAAACTTAGCACAATTTAAGAAAAATTTGTAATTTCAGTCCATAAAACTGTTATGTAACCCACACTACACATTACCAAGTACTCTTTGAAGCTATTGACCTGCAAAGCTGCTGCTCCAGTAAAATTACAACATGATAGGTGCTCCTAAACTGGTCTCTTTCTGTAGATTTCAGAGTCACCAAAACACCAGTTGGCTAGGGCAAACCCCTTTGCCTCTGTGCAGTCTGTGTAATGGCAGATATATCTTTTGGACTTCACTATTTTGGGCCATTTCAGTCTTATTATCTGCAGCATACATTCATGCCAAAAACTTATCAGTCATCCATTGGATAGATGTGTTGTTATTCTGTAGGTAAAATTGCACTTTTTAAGATATTGCCACTAAGGATACAGAATTTCATGCAGATGCCTGTAATATTGGACTTGAACAGCACAGTTTAACATTTTAACAACATAGTTTACCATTTCTGTGTCAATTCATTGTCTTAGAGATAAAATGACAGGACTTGGGAAGAATACTTGTCTGTAAGGAATTCACCAGTAGAGTTATCTGGGATTACCCAGACCATGCAGACTTGAGTATTGACCTCCATAGATACTGGTTTTTTGGTTGGCAGGTTGGGTTCTTGCTTGTTCTCAGTGATTCTCTCTAAAGCACTTTTGCAGTTCTGAGGCAATGACACTCATTAGCAACACCACTGTCCTACTACCCACTTCAGGTGCAAGGATCAGTTATAACTAGCAGCAGCAGCAGAAATTGAGCTATCAGCCCAGTGGGGAGGAAATAGAGGCAATAGAAGGATAGGGGAACACACATTTTCCTCCCAAAATTCCTTCAAAACCCAGACACCTTTGAACAGTAATCTATAAATTTCCAGTATGTGTCACATAGTGTCTCTGTTCATGTTGTCAAAAACTCTCTGACAGCTGATAAAATTTAAAGCATGTGGTAGCTGCTGTGCACTATTTTTTCTAAATAATAAAGTATGAAAATAATACCTATGCAGGAATTCACTGAGGAAAAAGCCACTCTGCTGTTCTTGAACTCTGTTAAGTAAAATTGGGAAAAAAAAAAAAAAAAAAAATGTGGCTAAACACATTTAGTAACTAGAAACTACAGATAGATAACTCACAAATAGTTTTGCACAAACTCAGTCTCATTCAAGCATTTCTGGAAAGATTTTATAGTAAAGCTGAACTGCTTTTGGCATTGTCCTTTCTGCTGGTGGTCTCTGATGGAGAAGTAAACCTCTCACTCATCTGCTTGGGACTCATACTGGGTACCACTCCAGAAAAATTCACGTGCTGCTTACAATTGTTCCTGCTTTTAGCTTTCAACCATGCTGGTGTCTTGCAAGCTGACAACTAAGGTCACCATTGTTCCATGGTAAATATTTAAGACCAATGTAAGTTGTAATGTTCAGGTGACATCTAATTGTAATACTCTCTTTTGTGTACTGTCTTCCAAGAATAAAGTGGGGAATCTTCTGCAGGATTATGCAGAATTAAACTCTCAGCAACCAAAAAACTTATTGTTTAAAATTTTCTGAGCTTCCTTAAGCAATTCCTGTTTACACATATACTGGGTGTTGTATGTGGGTTAACCCACAGAATATCAAGAAGTAGCAGAACAATCAGTTGTAACCCAATAGCTGAGTGGTACTTTAGGTAGTGTCCTGGGTGACAGGTAGGTACTTTGAGTTAACCTGCCAGAGGAAGACGAGTTGGAAGAGGTGAAAACACTGTAAGAGGAGTAACAATGCCTCTTACTGAGTAAATACTGTTGTGTTTATTATATGAGCCCGCACATTTTTTCCTTCTTTATATCAAGAATTTTTGACAGGATGGTTGTTATTCTAAAACCAACACCAGAAGATGTGGCTACAAGGAATTCAGATAAAAATTGCTATAATTAAAAATGTCCGATCCTTAACATTTTTAAATACTTTAATAATTTGGTCAGCTTTGATTCACAGAATCACAAAATAGGCTGAGTTGGAAGGGACCCACAAAAAACATTGAGTCTTTCTCCTGGTTCTGCACAGCAATATCCCCAAGAGTCACACCATGAACAGAGCCTAAAAACATCTGCCACAGGCTGAATTTTAGATTGAAAGGATTCACCCATTTTTCAGAATGACATTAAGGTGAGAATGTTATTATACCCAAATTAAAAAAAAACATTATTTATCCAAGAGGTTCCAATGTCTTACTGTTTTGGGGCAGGACTGTGAAATATGTCAGGCTGTGTGTGTGGGATTCTGTATTTAAGCTCTTCCTTAGTCATTCCTTGTGAAATTTGCCCAAACTTGGTTTAAAGTATAAAATTGTGAAAGTTGTCAGTTACTTCTGACAAGAGATCACATGTTAGAGGCTGATGCCTGCTTTTCCCCAACAATTTCTGTCTGTTTAGCGTGCTCCACTGTGGGGTGAAAAGGCACAAGAATCTGTCCCTCTGGCACCCAAGGACTAAAACCATGTACAAGGAAACTCCCTTCCTGAGGACCTCCAGCTCTCTGAAGGAGAAGGAAGAAGCTGCATCATGTCAGAAGAGCTTGCAAGGAGCGCTGGAAGGAATGGGGAATTGGTAGGGGGAACAGGGAGAGGTCAGGAACTGGAGAATGGGGTTCTATAGGAATGCAGAAGCATAGCGCCTCCAAACTCCAAGTTATGCTCAAGACCACTGAGCTGCTGCAGTCTCCAGTGTTGTGCACCTGGCTAAGGGGATCTGAAACAGTGCCTTCGAAGCCCAGCCCTTGTAGAGCCTTATATCTGTCACCTTTGATAACTTAAGGAGCCAATACCATCACCTCCTGGTCTGAATGCCATCAATAGCTAAAAGGGAGTCAAAAATTCAATTCCACTCACATGCTGCATCATGTACTGTAAGTGTATATACATATTTACCTTTTAGTTTACAATTACATTAAAAGAAAATCTATTTTAAATAGATTGAGACTGAGGGTTCACCTACTTAGGTCTGTGCACTTGTGTAAGACACTGTGCTAAGACAGGTATAGTTTCTGTTTCCCAGTGTTGTTAGTTTCTCATTGCATCAGGAGAATGAAATGTGAAATAAGGGAAACACTTAAGACTTCCAATTAACTTTTGAAAGCTTGATGAGTGCTAAATATATCATGTGGAGCAGGAAATAGACCAACAGACCCAGAATTCATTGATGTGTTTGTTTTAGTCTTTTGTGTGTTTTCTAAAGATCCATTGATTGCTCTGCTATATTTATTTGAAAATGCTACAAGAAGAGGGAAAAGTGGATGCCACAGCAGAAAAATATATTTTCCCATAGCTGAGTGGGAAAATAAAATTATTATCATAAAGACATGCAGAATTTATGCATTAATTTTACAGTGAAAAAACTATTTAAGGAAAGCTGAAGCATAACACTTTTTAAAAATAGCTTGTGCATAATTAACTATTTCACCTAGATTGGTATTAAACATTTCTTGATTATGAAGAGTGTAAGGCTTTTTTTCTTAGATATTAATAAAATTTGAAATGTCAGCTTTAATCTCATTTCCATGAGGTGGTTAAAAAAATTTAGAATAATATGAAAAATGCGCATCTCATTAAGAAGATTTTTGAAAGACCAGGGAATTTATTTCTGAACCACAGATATTCATTTTATGCATATGTAGTTCTTCTGAGTAATACAGAATTAAACCTGTTCAATGCAGCTGGCAGAGGAATCAGTAATGGAAACCAGGTATTTAACTGCTTAGTCTCCATTCAGCCTGTAGCTTAAGCTGCTGCATTTCTGATCCCACAAAAAGCAACCAAGCAGGAGTGCACAGCTGAAGTTATTGTTCTGAGTAGTTGTTGTACATATAGGCTCTGAAATCATGGATTGCAATCTATTGCACAATGTTAAGAAGTACTTTCATTTAGCAGAAAATGGACTATTCCTCCTCTTGTCCCCATCAGTGGTGATTGACATCTATGGGTGCTGCCAGATATGTGAGATCTGAGGCTGTCTGATCAACAACTCCAGGGCAACGCAACCAAACCAAACTTAAGGCTGATGGAAATCATCACAGTGGATGCAGAAAAGGCAAATGCAGAAGGTGCAGCTCAGCTGTGAATGTCATGTCCTGGCCCCAACTCAATTATCAAAGACATTCCAAAACAAGCACTAAGTTTCTGCAAGCTGCCAAAGAATTTGGGTGCAGTACTAAGGAAGAAGATGAAGAACAGATTATACATCAGTAGCAGCTACTCCCTAGTTTGATGAGGATGGATTTAAAAAAAAAAATAGCTGGATATATTTACAAGCCTATTACATGTTCATGAAGAGCCTCAAGAACTGGGATATAAAATATATTGTGTTGTAGTTCTCCAAGTTACTCTTTAAAGAAAATATAGCAATCAGGGGTTATGGGCTGGAGTCAGAGAGTGATGAAAGAAATGGTGAAGTAAAAATGGAGACCAGAGACTAGACTAATCATGATACAAGGGTAGCTTTGAAACTGGGAATCTCCCGCTCTCAACCTAAAAATATATCGCCATATGGCTAGAAAGACGCATTACAAGAATTAAAACTTTTGGCACCTCTTTCCTGCAATGACACCAGGAGGGGAGGGGACACAAACATCACAAAGTGGCTTTAATGTTTGTCATGAAAAAGAGGCATGTTGGTTTTGAATAGCAAAACACAGTATGTGCATTTCACATAGGCCAGAACTTTGTCCATCCTCTCTCTGTGCCCACCTATCTCCTCGGCACAAAAACAAGCTATTAAAAAGAAAACAAGCTTTGCATGACTGGTTTGAAACAGCATCTGGTGTCTTGGAAACTGCTTCTTCAGCCAGTTCTCTTGGCTTCTTTGGAGATGCAGTGATGTTCAGCTGCAATATGGTTAGGCTTGCTTCCCAGATCATATCTGCATTGGCCTGTGGAGCCTGGGCCTCTGAGTGCTGCAAGTAGATGGAGAAACTGCTCAGAGCGTGTACGTGGCTGGAACAAACTCACACCAGATGGCCATTCAAAATAGCAGTCAGGAGAAAAGTGTCACATGGAGCAGATGCAAGTCTCATCCTTGAGAAAAGTCCTCACAGCTGCCATTTTCCTCTGACTCATCTTCTAGATGAACTGTTTATTTCAATTGCAGCCAGTTTTGAGTCACAGATGCTGCATTTCAGACCAGTTCACTGGGGCTCCTTTATGGCTGAGGTCAGGAGAGTACCTTAGGCAACCAAACTTTTTTGGTTAGTACATGCAAATTCTCAGCTTTCTCTTATTTTCAGTTGCACTGTTGATAGAACTGTGCAACATCTTCAGAAGCGCTAATGCAAATGCAGACAAAAATGTATCAGACAGAGATTTCTAACAATGATAAATAGAACCCTCTTGATTTTAAGGAACGTTGGATCAGCCTTGCATTAAACCAGAACTTTGGCTTTCAGTGCTGGATGATAAAAAGATATTTTAACCACAAAGTGTCTGAGATCTTTATAGATTTAATTATTTGAAGCAAAAAGTTCCTCTGAACACCTGCACCTGTATGAAATGTTCTTTGAGATTTACTGCTCTTGATAAAGCTTTTTTTCCCTGATATCTCGAGCACTACCTTATTCAATACTTAAGCCACAATTTCTTTGTACTAAATCTGGATAATACAATGTAATGACATGAAAGGTAAAAATAGACTTGGAGGAGGTTTTGCTAATTTCCTGCTAATTTCCCCAGCAAATTCTGAAAGGTTTGCATTCATTTCACCAAACACCAGTACTGTCTGCACTAAACATTTGGTCTATTTTGATCTTCTTTCAGTTCCCAAAATAAAAAGTTAAGGGTCTTTTGTGAATATCTTTCCTCCCCAGCTAGAAAACATGTGAATGCAGCTCTATCACTCCTCTTTCTAAGCTGAAGTCAACCTGAGCATGGAGGAACAAGTTTCAGCTCCCACCTTAGGCTAACCTACAAAATGCTTAATATTTCCTTGCTCAAGAGGAACTCTGCCTCTATCCTTTCCTGCTGCTGTTCTGCAGTTTATTCAATCAGATTCTCCCATTTACTGAGGCAGGAGATTTAATTTACCACTTTCTTATCATTAGTTTTTAACCACTTTTATTAAAAGAACTCTCTTTTTTTTTTTTCCCCCAAATAATGTCTTTATGATACTCAGAATTGTGGGTTTGAGCCAGTACTGTTCAGTCAGTGGACCAGTTCCAACAATTTCCTTAGAATCCATTAAACCACAAGGAAGCTCAAAGGTATTTGCATTTCTTCAGAGATGCTGGGCTCCCAAGATTTTCTAAGTTAATTATTCACCATATAGACTTTTCCACAGAGTCATAAAATGAACAAACAACAGATCAAGAAAGGTGGTTTCATAAAGCTTCAATAGCACATACAAGGACAAAACTCGTTGTCTCATTTTTTATTAATTTGATGTATTTTCCATGGCATTAGACCAAGTTATGCAACAAAAGGAAGACTGTCAGCATTTAAATTTTTGGACTACTGCATTGCCTTGATTCTTTGGCATAAATCAGTAAAACCTGCATGGTTTTCATACAAGGAGAAAACATCCTCCTTGTAGGTGGTCAAACACCTTCTACCCAAGCTAGAAAGACAACAGCTGTTGTCCTAGTCGTGCCTGAAAAGTAGGATGTTGTCTACATATTTTCACAATGTCATTTATAAGGCATGTTTGTAGCTTGCTACCATATGAATTATTTGCTTTGACAGAAGAAACAAAATTTTTATACAAAAATGACTTATGACAGAAATACTCAAAAGGCTTTTTTTTCTTTTTTGAAGCACAGGCTGAAGAAGTCAACTGCTTTGAAAAATTGAATAAATTCTGTCCCCAGAGGTACTTTGCTGCTCTCTAGAACAGAAACTCCAGAAGACTGTAAGAAAGTCCAGCTTCTTCCACCCACAGACCGTGGCTCTGCCATGGTTAAGTATTCTGTATTTCTGTTGAAAAATCAACTCTGTTTCATCTGGTTGGATGGAGTACAGTACATCAACATATTCAGATGTCAGGATGTTTGGATTCTGTAAGGAGGCTCATCTGGAAGCAATGTATCTGTTTCAGTTCTTTGTATAAAAAAATTTAATTCTAAATTTTCACAAAAGCCCTTTCCCTTAAAACAGCTCATCTGCTTAAAATTAGGCATGTACTTGTTTGTCTTGCTGACTTGAGGCCATACAACATACAGACTTCTGATGCTAAGTAATTTATATGCCTGCATAAATCAGTGGGCAGCCAACAGAGGACAGACTGGATTCAACAAATTCATATATGCATTCTTCTTTTATGGTCAAAAGATCATGGAAATAATCTCATATGTCATGCCTTTGAAAGTTCGTTCCTTCTTCTGACATGTCTGGAAAATGCAATGAGTTGTGATTATTTACAAGATTTTTAGTGAATTATTTACAATCCTCGGCAAAGAAAAGATGTGGACTTTGCTATCTTCTCCAGTATTTGGAATGAAGGCTACAAAGGTGACCACAGTCACCTTACAGTTCCTTCTCTCCTTCCATCCCTTTGAAAGATTTAAATGTGTGAAGGCTGCATAATTCCTGAAGAAGTTCTAGTCCTGTAGGAGAGTTGGAGACTAACAAGAAAGCCACATGTCCTGTCTTAAGCAGCAGAAATTATTCTGAAAAAAGAGAGATCCACGTCGGCAACTGCACATTTCCAGCTCCCTCTGAGGAGTGAAATGGAGAGTGTTAAACTAAAATGCTCATAGAAACACATCTTGTTGGTCTTTTTGAGTTATGGATGGGCATTCACACTAAAAGCAGCTGAGCTATCTTGTCCTTTTAGCATACAGAACACATTTTTCATATCTGTACAGAAAGTGTAAGCACATATCCTTGATGAATCACAGAACAAACCTGATAAATACAGTTACATATCCAGAATAGAATACTTGCATAAATGTAAATAATATAATAGAGAAAAGGTAAAAAATAATAAATATGGCTTACTCCAGACTGGTAAATTCCCATTTCTAGCACTGATTTGCTTCCTTGCCATGTACCAAAGCTTATGGGCTATCTTCAGGGAAAGGAGATATACTTTGCTTGGTAAAGCACACACTGAGGGCTATTTAGCAGCAATCAGCAGACCATCCTGTAGCACACTGAGAGCCATGAAGTCCCAGGGGCTGAATCCAGTGTAGCTCCCCTGCAGGGTCTGGGGTGGCACAGAGAGGTTTTCAGGAGGACAGGGGGACTTGCCACCCCACCAAGGGGGAGACCCCAGGCAGGATAATGGCAGAGGGCAGGGTGCCTGCCTGAGAAGGGTGCACAGGCCCATGCGGGGCAGCAAGGGCTGCCAAGTACAGGGAGAGCAGCCACAAGCAGTCTCTGCCTTGGCAGCTACGGCAACACCAACGCAGCAGTGAGGTGGGTGAATGAACATATTGGCAGGATTTGTTAAAAAATGAATTGCCTCCCAGTGATTGCATGTATTATGCCAGACTCAGCTGATTTTTAAATCCTATTAAGCCTTTAAGTCATAATTCATTGCTATTTTCCACCTCATGTTCACTAATGGTGGAGACCATTCATGTGCATTTAAAGCTCTTTCAGTAAAATGCATGTAAAACATTTAATTCTTGAATTACCTCTTAAAGCCAAAGGAGTAAAAAAGAGGCAGGATGTATTGACCCTTTCTAATTTAGATGCGGGGAACAGAATTGTTGCTAAACCCAGAAATAACTGAAAACATCTCAAGATTTATGAAAAAGACACCATTTTCTTATACCAACCAGCATAAGAAAGGGCAAAATTTCATTGTATTTTCCTATCTACAGTGACGGACAACCATATGAAAAAATGCAGCAAGTGAAAAATCCTTTCTTCCCCTTGGAGCCCCTTCCACATACGGTGCAGGCTTTGTGTGACATTAATACATTAATGCCTTTATGTGCCTCTGGTCATGAGCAAAATCTCTAACATGGCAGGCAGTAGAACATCTGAACTAGGCTGACATCTCACCAGATCACAGTATTTGAGTTTTATGAGTGTGAGTAGAACAGACAATCCCATCTACCCTTGCTTTAATAGTTTCCTTCAAGTCTGGGAAAGTACAGAGAATGTAAACAGCAAGGTAATTAAAATGTGTATTACTTAATTCAGTGCTATGGGTAGCTGAGATTTTTTCAGTTAAAGTATTTTTCCTTTAGGAAACATTGGTGCTTTGAAGAGAAAAACATGTGTTACAAAAAGTACTTTTTCTCAAATTACTCCAAAATCTATTTAAAAGACTATCAAAATTTTCAGTTTCAACATTATTAGGATAAAAATTCATCTTTGGTTCAAACAATATTTCAGAGCTTCAAAGTATCTATGGCAGAAGCTGTAAATGGGAGTCTGAATCTAAATGAAACGTCTACAAATACTGACATGAAATGTTTTAATTTACTCAAATCAACAATTCTTCTTTAATAGACTTGGAATGAACATGTGTAAGAGTTTGATTTTTCATCTTCCTTCAAGCTAAAACCTTTTTTCAAATGTCAGCTTCCCTAAGAAAGATATAATATCCTCATTGGTCTTATTTCTTGTGAACCTAAATTTAACAAGTGCACGATACACTGGTTTCTGTCAGCAGATCACAGTGAGAATATACTGTGGTAGAAATTAACTCCATCTTCTATTCTGAACTATCTTAAGCAGTTCTGTTAATATAATGGGCTTGTGGGCATACATTATACAGTGACATGAGGCCTAACCTTTCCCTTTCAAGCAGTTTCTCATTTCCTGACTTCAACAAACATAAGAGAATATCACATGGTGAAAGAATGCTGTGAAAAGTATATTGAATCATCTGGCAGTATTTAAACCATGAGATGACATTTTATTTTGCTTATTCTACATGGAAATTCCTAACATCAGCCTTTGCTCAAATACATCAGTCCAGGCTCTGCTGTTTCTTTTCAAACACTCTTTATTCTTCTCTTCTGCTTTTTGTTATATCTCTTTATCTTTTAGCTTGAATATTGATTTTCTGTAGAACTCTAAAAGGAGATAAACATGCAAAGTCTGAGGTTTCTTCTTTTTTTCCCTGAAAAAAATCTGAATACAGAATTATTTAACAAGACTTTTTTTCCCCCTCCCCTTTTTTGTTTTCTCTAGACCTCTTAGGAGTCATGGGTATTCAATAGGGTGTTAACAGCAAGTGCTCAATGGCTACCCTAATGCTTCAGGGATGCTCTAAGGGAACCTTCAATTGGTCAAAATAAATGGTCAAAATAGTGACATTTTATATGTTTAAATGAATTGATTTTTGGCAAAGTGGCTGCTATGCTCCAAGGGCTCCATTTAAAACCACTGTGCTTCTCAGCCCAGACTGCTCATACACCTAAAGCTGACCATTCTCTAAGAGCTTTCTTGGAGATGGTCCAGAGTTCTCAACACCTTGAACAGCTGAAGCTCAAACACAGGGTTATTTCCCAGAAGAGGTAGCACTTAGTGAAGCTATAAAAGTAAGAATTCAGGAAAAAAAGGTATGTGGCATTATGAAAAGGAAAGAAAATTAACAAAGCACAATAAGACACCAATTGCATACCTCTAGAGACAAGTAAACAATGAATTACAGCCAGTAAGTAGCGATTGATTGGTGCCTTTGGAACCAAAGGGAAAAGGCTGTGCTGTTAGCAGGGAGGATCTTATGACACCACATATGTTTTCATGAATTCGAAATCCAAAAAGGGCCGTTAGATCTTCTAGTTAAACTTGCTTAAAAACACAGGCCATAAAAACTCACGCTCCTCATTCCATTCAGTAATGACTTGTGTCCTGGCAAAAGTAGTCTTCCCCCCCCCGGAAGCCTTAATCTGAAAACTTCAACAAGGGAAGAAGAGTCTCTTGGCCCTAATGGTCTTCTTACAGCCCATCCATTCCAGCAAAAGTTTACCAGCCCACATGCACTCTAACAGTAATACTGTGTTATCCAGTGAAACAAAATCTTGGGATTTCAATGGGGATCACTGGACAACCTTTGGTCCAAGTCCCTGCACTTCACAGCATTCCATGCCTTTTGATGGCTTTCACTTTGGCAAAGATTTTTTTTTCAGTGTCCATACCATGTCACTCAGATCTTCCCTTGAAAGTGTTCTCTTCCTCCCTGATTTTTCCCTGCTTTTGCAGCGTTTCTGTGGTTATTTTGGCATGTTTTGGTCCTTTGCACTGCACCTTATTTCCACCCAGACCATTTTCTTGGAGTCACTAAATGTCCCAATTTTCTGGGTTTTTTTGAGATTTTTTCAGTTGCATTTCATTTGATCATATCTCCTTTCCAGAGCGTTTGTAAGCCTCTCTTTTCTGTTGCACAAGATTTCGTTTCCCTTCCTGAAAAGAAATTTCATTTTTATAATAATGACACATTATTATAGATGACAGGCCGTGGTTCATTGCTTGCTTTAGGTGTCCCCAAATGTGTCTTGGCTACTTGTCACTGCAGGTGCTGGCAGCAGCTCACAGCTGGACAGGACAGTCCAGCGATGTGCTACGTCGCTCTGGTGCACATGCTGCAGTTTAGGAAGACCAGGCCTGGCTGAAAATTAGGTTGTGGCAACTACAGCACCTTCATTGTTGCCTAGAGCAAGGTAGAGACATTTGAATGCCACAGAAAACTTCTGCATATCTCAAACTGATTTCAAATTCTCCACGGTCACGAGGGAAATTATTGCCTACTTCGGCTGACTCCATGGAAGACATAGACTTTAGGGGTAGGCTTACTCAAGAAAAGGGAGAATATGAGATTACAGCATTAGATATGGTATTAGAAAGGCTAGAGCACTGTGACCTTACTGTGTTCCTTAGAGCAGTTCCCAAAAAGTTTGGGAAGTGCTTCTCCATGTAAGAAAAAATACCTTTTTATGAGTGTAAGTGTTCTGCCAGTCAATTTCCAATAAAACAAAAAAAGGTCTCAGAGAAGAGGGCATAACCATATTTATCCTATACTAGAGCTCTGCTGTAATAATATATGCAAGTTTTCTGGAATTAGTTTTTCTTTCTTTTTTTCCTTTTTTTTTTTTTTTTTTTTTTTTGTTAATAGGGACCTCTAAACCTATAAAAGACATGAACAGACTTCAGTTTCTTTCTGGGCAATATGAACTAGAATCCTCAAAATGCGTTTGTTCTTCAGCTTATGAATAACTCCTCCTAAGGTGCATAACAAAGTTGAGTTTTTGTTGTACAGGGATTCTGTTCATTGTTTTTTAGAAATACTTGGTTCTCTCTTATCGCAACTGTACCCTAAAAAGTGCTCTGGTTTTTAGAGATATGGAGGTACTTGTAAGTGAAGAGGAAAGTTCTCATGGCAATACCACAGAAGAAAATAATTTTTAAAAAATTCCTTGGACTACAACACTGGTACCCATTCCATACAAAACCCTGGCATGGCGCAGGCACGTGTACCTCACTCTCCCTCCAAGACTGTGGTCAACCTATTCCATGTTTTTGCAGCAGGGCAAATTCAGAATTTATTCTACTATTTAACTAATGTTGATGAGATCTGTGCATGCATAATATGAAATTGTATGTGGCAAATAAAATAATGTTAGCAGCAAAAGAAGCCCAGGTCCCTGGAGAACATTCATGAAAATTGAATAAGAGGTTTCGTTGTTCCTATGCAGCATGTGTCAGAGTAAATACTAGGAAAAAGTCCTTCAGCTCTCAGAGAACAAATGCAGTTATTTTCAAAGGGCAAAAATAAGAAAATATGGAGGGGAAGAAATTTACTCGATTAATTCAAGACACATTTAGATACTTTGCTCACAAAATACAAAGAAAGTTGGAAACTTAGGTAACCCTGCCTGACTTCCAGTCATCCTAGTAACAGCCCAACAACAGCCATGCAGTGTCTGCGAAACATCCAGGAGATGCCAGACAAATTATCTCCAAGGTTTTTCCAAAACAAAAGAGAATCTTTAAAGACATTTTATTATCCATAAACAGTTCTCAGACAGATAGCAATTTAAGGAAGACATGCAACTTCAAAGAGTGGAAATTCTGAATTCATGCCTAAAATTAAAATAACTTTTTAATAGCCTTGCCCTTAAAGAGGAATTAATGAAGGTTCTTTCACATCTTTACATAAAGCCAGACTCTGGCAGATGTGAGATAGATTACTACACGCAACATAAACAATATTTGGCCTTTTATGCTGACAGCCAGGAGCGTACATCGCTGTACTTGAACAAAAGACCATTTCTAGCTCAGCGGAGGATGTAAACAACCCCGGTCACTAGTTGCACTCCAGGAACCCAGAGGAATACCTGGGCAATGTTCCCACCAAACCCTAAAAGCCAAGCTAAGGGAGAGTCAAGGAGAAGCACAGCAGCAAGCCCAGAGCAGGATTTGGCCTGAACAGCAGGATTCATGAGAAGAGTTTGCTTTTGTGCAGGCTGAGGACTGCCAGCCCCTGCCCAGCTGAGCTCCTCAAGCTGTAGCTAGGAGACTGCTTCCAACACGCTAAAAATATATCCCCTGCACCATCAGCGACAGCCTGTTTGCAAGTGCCGGGGATGACCTTGGATGGTGCTGGATGTGGCTTCAGGAGTGCAGGGAGGCTGGCTGACAGCTGAGCCCAGGCACCCAGCAGCAGAGCACGCTGTCCCTCTCACAGTGTCCCACCTCGGCCAGGGCTGGCTGGGCCGGTCCCCCTCGTGCCACACACACCGCTGCCCTCACACGGGTGCTGTCTGGTGGCACCCTGTCCTGCTGAGAGGCCACCTCTCCTCCTGGCCTCCAGCTGAAGGGGACAGAGAGACCGTGGTCCCTTGCACCCACCTGTCAGGAGGAGGAGCGTGAGGCAGGACCTGAGGGCTCCTCCTCATGGGGAGGGCAGAGGAGGGACACAAAGATGATCAGAGGGATGGAGCACCTCTCCTATGAAGACAGGTTGAGAGAGTTGGGATTGTTCAGCCTGGAGAAGACCCTGGGGAAACCTTTCAGAGGACCCTTTCAGTATTGAAAAGGGGTCTGTAAAAAAGATGGGGGTACATGTTTTAGTAGGGCCTGTTGCCATAGGACATTGGGTAATGGTTTTAAACTAAAAGATAGTAGATTCAGAATAGACATAAGGGACAAATTTTTTATGGTTAGTGTGATGAAACACTGGCTCACATCGCTCAGAGAGGCAGTGGTTGTCCCATCCCTGGAAACATTGAAGGTCAGGTTTGATGGAGCTCTGAGCTACCTGATCTTGTTCTAGATGTCCCTGTTCACTGCAAAAGGGTTGGACTAGATGATATCTAAAGGTCTCTCCCCACCTATTGAAAAATTGTATGAAATTTCCACAGAACCCTAGCTTTGCTCTTCATAAAGCCAGTCCCCAGTTCTCTTTTCTGAGCTTAGGGTCACCTGGGTTGAACACTGGGAGATGACAGGGGACATCCATCCCTGCCATCACCAACTCCAGCTAGCTTCAGGCAATGCAGAATCTCTGTCCTTCCCCTAGTAGGCTAGAAACAGTGCCCTGGGGAGGCCTGGGGCAACCATACATACCATTTCCAGACAGTTTAAAATGTGGTTGAATAGATGGTTGAAGCTGATATTTGTCTTCAAACTTGAGCAAAGCAATATGGTGCTGGGAGTTGGACCGTGTGTGGTCAGGAGTGGGAAGGTTGGTTCATCTGAGTCATCAGCTGGTACCTTGCTCACACTGAAAACACAACTCTGGGGTGAAAACAGTGCTAGAACGTACAGCAGGAGAGGTTTTTAATACCAAATATTCCCTCTTAGTGCTCCCATGCACATTGTGCCAGGCAATGGAAAACCTAGAGTAAAAAATTATGAGATTCTGCACAGAGATTTCACTCTCTCACATTTCTGCAGATATCTGTGGCTATTTCTAAATTCCCATGCACATACCAAGAATACACCTTTGCAACACAGGAATATTTGGTTTTGGGAACTGTGCTTTCATAGTTCAGCAGGAGCCTTGGGGAGGGAAGCTACAAGGAGCTCTGTGGGCCACAAGCACAAAGCTACCTTTGATAAACTGGATCTTGTGCATTTGCAGATTTATGATTAAACTTAGAAAAAAATGTCGTTTTCTTTAACTAGAAAAATATATATCTCCTGGGTGTCATTAGTATCTATGGAGATATTGCACAAAAACTATTCTAGTGTTGGTTTGTGACATATTCATTCAAAATAGCAGAGAAAACAAGTACCAATAGCAGTTTAGTTGCTTGGAAATTTTTAGATTTATCTACCATACCACTCTGGCCACATGGATGCATAGAATCACAAATGCACCTTCCCTTCCTCCTGTCTGTCCTTATGATTTTCTTCTGTGCTTAATTCTCTTTTGTATGTATTAGTATCAATAATTCTTAACATGTTACCTTACAGTAATCAATGGAAGTTTAACATCAATCTTTTTCAGCATTTCAGGTATTGTTACACCCTGGCAGGAGTCTGGCAGAATTTGGATGGGATCTGCGTCTGCAGGAGCAAAAAAAAAAAATGCTTGCAAAGAAGGACTAGGTAATGGAACACCAGTTAATTATTTAAAAGACCACAGATTGAGTAGATTTATTTGAGACAGAGCACTGAAACAAGGGAGATGCCTATAAGAGTTGTCTTTCCCTTTTTATTTCCTCTAATATCCTGATTCCTTCAAGATGTTAATCATAACTTGTCTTATTAAAGATACTGAAAATACAATAAAGGAAAAAAGAGGGACCTGATACAGCAGGAATTACCAGAAGTTTGAAAAGCCTGCCTGTTTTCCCTTTGAAATCTTGCAGGCACGTAGAGTGCTCAAACCAGTTCCCACAGCAGAGTTGTCATTCCCCATCCAGCAGTGGCTAACTTTATGACACTCTAGGTATGGCCCAAAGATTTTTATGAGTTTCACAAAATGTCTTGCAGAACCTGGAGACAAAACTTATAAAGAACAGATTAGCCCTTGTAGACAGTTTAGCAGACAGCAGCCACCCCAGACAGCCACATAACTGTTTACAGTAAGCGGTATCGTCTGTTAATCACGTATGCGCTTGTGTCAAGGCTGGAGGCAGCAGCATTCTGAGTGCAGAACCTTCTGACTGCACCAGCTTTGTGGCTGGCTTCTCCCTACTGATAACTACCTGTTTGAATATTGTATTCAAATGCACTGAAAGGCACTACCTACCTCAGGCAAAGCTGTGTTTGAAAACACCATCACTTTTCTCAAAAACTGGGAGTGCCCTTGATCCTCCATATCAAATTATCCTTTAAAAGTTAGTTGAAAATGTTTATTTGTATTTGTATTTGGGAATAATCAATAAGGAGTCTAAAAAGCACATTTGGATTTTATCTAGAAATCGAACTAGTTGTCACTTTCAGGCATTTTTTCCAGGGTGACAGCTACAGCTCATCCTGTCCTTCCTGTCAGTGTTGAATTCAGTAGTCCTGCTTGTGGGGTCAGGTCGACCAAGCTCAGCACCATTTCAGAACCTGGAACTCAGCTCTGTGTTTGTGCATCTTCTCAAGGCTTGTTCTCCAGCATTTTGGGGGTGGGTCGCTGTTCCACGATGAGCTGTGAGTGCTAGCACCCTGTCCTTGTCGGGGAGGGTGGGAGGATGCTACCTGCACACTCCTGCAGATGCACTTACCCGATGGGCCATGCACAGCTGCTGGCTGTGCCACCCCTACCACTGGTATGGTTACAGGAATGTCAGAAAACCTGAAGGGTTGCCCAGCATTCTTGCACAAGTCCAGCTGAGGAACACAGATGCAGAACAGCAGCTTCAGACAACATTTACAGCAGCACTGTCTTGCATTCTTTTGTACACTCCACATTCATACCTGTGTATACATTAATTTGTATTTCAATGCATAATTTCTGGAATAAGTATCAGTAAGACATATTAATTTATGGAAAACACAGTTTTTCATATATTGCTGACTCCTCCACTTTCTCACTCTTAAATTATTCACAGATACATATGTTTCTCACGATCTTTTCTCTACTTTTTAATTTGAGCCCTTCCCATGCTGATGTCACTCCTGTTTTCTATTTCTTTTTCAGCACTGTTCTCTGCTATCCAGCTGTAACACAACTCTTCCTTTTCCCAAATACTTTCAGAGCACTTTGTATTGTGGGTATGTTTGGGGGTTTTGTGTTTTTTCTCAACATAGTCATTAGGAATCCTGAGTACTCTCTGAGCTTCCCTGGTAATGCTTATGAAAATCTCTGAAGCTGGTTGGGGTGGATCCATCCCAAGCTGTGGAAGCACTGCCTTTTCCTTTACTCTGAGATGGAAAACCCAACATACATTGCAAAAGCAGTGACCATTTCTGCAGCTGTATGCCCATAACCAACACCTGCTTAAGGAACAAAAGGCAAGGGCTGATCCAATGCAATCCCTGAGCAGCTGGGCAATGCATTCTCTGTGAGTTCAGGGACTGAACACCCTTGGTAAATCACACTAATGTCTCCTGTGCAAACACTCTCCTTGTAAAGTTAAGCACAAAACCAGCTTTGCTTTGATTCCAGTGTAATTCCTAAAATGTATAATCATCCATGCCTCAAATTAAGACTAAGTCTTTGAAGGACAAACATTTGAGTGACCACACTCTTAAAAAAATTAAATTAAAAAATTTTTTTTAAAAAAATCAACAAACCAAACAAAAATAAAAACAAGCAATAAAAACAAGCCACAAACAGATCCCAAAGAAAAGATAAACTAAAAACCATGCCAAACGTTTGGGATTGGCAAGCATCCAAATGATGGTCCTGTTTACCTATATTAGATAACACAATATTCAGGACAACAATAAATACCTTGTATTACTAGTCCCCAATAAAAATCCACATTTCTCCTGTCAAGACAGGCCCCACGTCTATGTCTCTGGGAGGTGATGGAAAGAGGGATATATTACACACCATGACAGCCACAGCAAAGTGGTGTTGGCCATGACTGATTAGGAAAGGAACTGTGTAATTCCTTATCTTGAATAACTTCTCTTATCTCACGTATATGTTGTTTTATCCCTGGAAAAAAAAAAAAAAAAAAAAAAAAAAAAAAAGAAAACAAACCTGTGGAGTTTGGCAGATGGCTAGAATGCAGTTGGCTATCCTACTTCAAACAGCTGCAATTTCTTGTGGTCTAATTTTAACTGAATCACAGTCTGCATTTGTAATTGAAAACAGTCATTTTACTTTTAGGATATCTTACACTGTCAGGACTGAACATCTGCTTTTATGACCTTCAAAATTATCTTCAAATCTATGTAAAGACCACCTTTTCCTGTGCCAGTAATTTTCCTTGTTACCATGTCTTTCCAGCAGAAACCACTGGTTTCCAATGCACAGCCTTACTCAAAAATATCTCAAACAATATGTAGGTTTTTGATTCATATGGCTCTCCTTATTGCCAAATATTTGTATTACAAATCCATGCCATTTCATTAAAGGAATATGAGTGATTCAACAAGTTATCTCCAACATCTGTCATATGAAAAATTAATTGATGAACTCCCCCATATTTTTTTGTGCTTTTCAGATACACAAGCCAAGTTTCAGCTCTCAAATTAGAGACGTGCCAAACATAATTTAAGTGTGATCAGTGGTATGTATACAAGAATTTACACTTTATTTTTTCCCACACTCTATTCATAACATTAAGTGGTTGACTTAAAAACTCATTTCATTGACGTTCAGTTTCTCACTGGTTATTGATAAGGAGGCTCCCTTGGCCTTCAAGTTGTTCACCTGGACTAAAGATGGCAGATGGCTCTGTGGATGTTTATGAAGCACAAGTGTATGATTTGGATGTTCTTGCAAGTAGCATGTCCCAAATAATCAGCAGCTTTTGCCCACACAAAAAAGATTTTCAAAATGAAGCACTCTTTGTTTACTTTTAATAGCAAAAACTGCAAAATGTGGAAAAAAATTTCTAAAATGCTCAAGCAGAAACTCGCAAGCTTAGCTGATTACTGTGTACTTTCTCTTGTTAACATGCAATTTAGGGCAAAGTAAGGATATTTGCACACACAGTCCATGACAGCTTATATCTTTAAAATTATCCTTACCTTTTGGATTTATAGGTTATTTTTTCAGGTACAGAATTTTCAAAGAGGGCAAGAAAAATACAAAAATAATAGAAAAGTAGCAAAAATAATATAAAATCAATCATTGGGCAATTAGAAATTCTGTTGAATTCGTGTTAGTTAATTAAAGTTAATTAAAAATTATGATAAAGACATTCAGCTGGCAAAGATTATTGTATGTTGATCTACACTATATCTCTGGACAGAACTGTTTTCAAATAAAGCTAATGGTATTTAAATTAAGAACTTGTAGAAGCAGCAGGGACTTGAGGAAAAACAGCACATTGAATTGTATTTTCCATTTGCACTTTTAATCACAGATTTCAGCAAACAGAGTTCATGTAGCGACAGTGATGTTACCCTGAGAAATTTGTATTAGAATTTAGAAAATCAGCAGTGTTTCAGTCAAAACACTTCAGTCAAAATGAAAATTGAAGTTTTACTTTGCTCACCACAGCAAGAAAGAGTTAGAAAAGCCCCAAGGAAAATGCATGTTTATTCATAAATCCAAATTATATGAACTGAAACAATTAAATGGTAGTTTAGAAGCACTAACTTCAAGCCAAAGTGCTACAATGGTGTTGCAGTGCAGATTCATTAGTTGGCACTAGGCTTTGAATAATCATGTTGAGGGGCCAGCCTTCGTCAATTAAAAATGATGTATGTCCCTTTGTCTGAATTACCGCTTGTTTTAGGCACAATCCATCCATCCAGAGGGAAACTTATCCATCTAGCTTTTGACAAGAATCTGTAATCTGATTGTTCAGCTTCAGACAGGAATGTTCAATAATTAAATAATAATTAAATGTGTATTGATTGGTATAACCTTGGCTACATTTGTTGACCTCTGCTGTGCTGTGGTTAAAGGTGGGAATGCCTTCTTATTCTTTTGGGCATCTTTCACTCCCTGGGAGAGTGCTCTAATATCCTCTGCTACCTACTGCTGTCTTGATAATTGACATGGGCAAGGCTGCAATTAATGCTGAGTTTTTCAGCAGATATTGGAAAGTTTGGATTAAAATTTCTATCCAAACATTGCTGTCTTTCTACATGTTTATGTGGAGGGAAGGGCAGATAGCCTTGCAGGTCTGGGTGTCAGAGAACAAGCAGTGGCACAAAAACGAATGGAGCATGAAATTAAATTTTAGAAGTTGTGCAGTGTTTTCTACCACAGTGATAGTCAGGTAATGAAACTCCCCAGGTTCAAGATATCAAATGAATTCTATAACCCCACATACTTAGCCCTGGAACTCAGCCAAGTAATGATTAAACTTGCCAAAAGAAGATCCAGGAGAATGTATTTAGATTCAACACACCAGTCAGGGATTTGAAGACACTTCAGACCTTGAAATAGACTGGAAATATTTTGTCCCAAAACCAAGAAGCTTCATTCTTTACCAAAGAGATAGGAAGACTATTTGCTGAGCAGAGAAAACTGTCCACATCAGTGAAGGAGCCCAAAGAAGGCTTTTGGAACAAAGGAATGGGCACTCATTTCAAAGTTCACACAATAATTTTGAAATTCTGGTTTGCATAAGTAAGACTGAGTAAGGACTTCTTTTTTTTTTCATTAAAAAGACCAAAACACTTCCAAGAGCTTTTACTCATCTCACACTTTTACACTCTCTCTTTATTTTCCAGATAGTAAGGATGGCTGCATTTCAGAAGTAGAAAGGCTTTAGTGTTTAAGTGGTCTTCTGTGAGAATATTCAATAAAGCTGGAACTTCTCCATTTTGCTCAGTTTCAGCTCAGGTAGTCTTTTGCAGGAAAGCTTCTAGTTCTGTGATCTATTCAGGCACCTTTCAATACACACATAGCTTTCACTCTCTCTTGAACTTCTAATTTCTTTTATTTATGTTTTACTAATGATAAACAGAACACTTAAAGGTATCTTTATTTTTTAAAAATTAAGACTAATGTAAAAAATGTAACAGCAAACAAATAAAATGGAGCTGATGTAGGATAGAACTCAGTTTTCTTGAAATAGTCATCTTGTTCATATGAAAGTCTCAGGCTATATTTGTTTAATTCATTTGGACAATTTTTACACCAAAGAGTTTCAATGACACTCCAGCAGATAGTAAATCACAACATTTCTCTTGATTCTCTCATCTCACCACTTTTTTAGTCTGGTATTTATCCCTGCAACTACAGTGATTAAATACACTCGTTGCCTAAAATCATGACACTGAAATTTCATCCTTGTTTGTCATGACTGAAAAGTGTACCAATAAGAAGTAGATTTTAAAATAGTGACTTTTTCTCTTCTTGCAGTTTGCTGTACTGATGTAAAGCAATGCACAAATAACTTCTGATCTGGATTCCCTCATATGCCATATTTACCGTCACCAGCAGATTAGGTGCCAAAAAAAACTCAGTGAAATTTGTAGCATTTCAACACCACATAGCATGCATGTCAGTGAAATGAAAGGCCAGTGCATCCAGTGGTGCCACAGCTGAAAACGCCTTCTGTGGGCTGCATTTCACTTCTCTGAAAGCCATGCCAAATGTTATAAAATGCTGAAACCCTTTTGTCAGGTTTACCAAGCCATCCCCATTCAGCAGTGTTTTTGACAAGGGACACTATGAAAAAGCTAATAGAAATGCAGAGTTCTATACTGAACACACAAGTGGCTAACTACTGCCACTTCAGTTTTCTTTTGTACCTTTCCTGACTTGTTCAACACACTAAGTCCGCTGGCACTGCCCCAGATCTCTGAATGGATATACTCCAGACATTGATCTGAAAACCTAAAATTTGACAAAGAAGGTTTCAAAATGGCAAAATGCTCCAAGTGTTAGAGTTTGCATTTAGTTACGTGCTAGTTGAAACCTGGGGTTCGACATCTCCTTGTTAATACTAATTTGAGGAAGCCAGTGAGCCATTTGAATGATGCACAGTGTTCCCTTAATCTAGTGACAGGTTTTTACTCATCTGGGTACATGTTCATATGTGCATTTCTGGCAGATGTGCTCAGAAGGGGCTGTCCATAAATGAAACATGGGCTTTACAGTCTGTGCTCTTCAGAGGAGGAGCTGTGATTCCCTGAGGGATTACAGAGCAGTATCTTTGAGCAAGAGCCTCTGACTAGGATAAGGATAAGGCTTCTGCAATAAAACTTTTTAAAAGCAATAAAAGAAAATTTACAGTGGTGACATGATTGAGAAGTTCATTGGGAAAGGAGTAATTCTGCATGCCAGAAAGTACAAGCAGGTCCACATGGCACAGCGCAGCCGGGCTTTGCAGCAGGGATAAAGCCAGAGAAAGGAAGGGCGGTACCTCCCAGAGGCACTTTAAAATAAGATCCTCTGAGCTGCAGATTTGTCCAGGAAGAACGAGGTTTGGATTGTATCACATCCAAGTCTGTTATTGCTTTAATCCCTCACTGTCAGGACCCCGGTTCTGGCCATCCCTTCCTGGATGGTGCTTCTGACCACTGCCACACCCCTCACAGAACAAGGGGGATTCAGCCTCACGCTGAAATCAGCTCCCCAGGCAGCTCCCTTTGCAGGCGTGCCTTGGGAGAGAACGGGGCCTGGCAGCTGCATTGCCTTTCAGGAGCTCACCAGCCGAATCCCTGGCCTCCCTGCTGCCAAAAGAATTGCATTTGCAGCCAGGGGAAGGACCTGGCATGGCTGGCAATGCCTGGGTCAAGGCTCATGGCTGCTCTCATTTCAGCCCTTGCTGAAGGCTGAGAGCCGTGACAATGGCAGAGAGACCACCTATGTAAAGCAGAGGATATTTTGGGTCTTTGCAATTGCAATAGCCAGTGTCCTCAGGGCTGGCTCTTTTTTTCCATTCAGCTTCAAGGTTTTACTTACTTAAAGAGAATATTTCCTGTTGTGGTGTTGCTTCAGACAGGAATTCCCTCATTTTACCTTATCTGTATCCAAGCTATAGGGAGGTGGAAGAAAAGGTCAGTCTGACATTTTTCAACACAAAACTTCTTGTTTTGATGACCTGTTCGCATTCTTCACATATCCCTTGCCACCAGGACAAATCATCTCTGCCATGTTGAGAATAGGGACCCTCTGTGGAGACTGGCAGGCTTCACAATCACTTCTGAATTAAGCCTCCTGACACCCTTGCTAAGTAATGTTATCCTGCATCTCTGGAGGAACATTAAACCAGAAAGAGATTAAATAACTTCTTCAAGGTCACATATCAAGTGTGTGACAAAGCTGGGAAAACAACATATATTGCTGGAAGTCACCATCTTTGTCTCCATGAGCTTCCAGCTTTTGTTGTTACTGTTATCATATATACTGTTTGTTACAGACAGTGTTACAGCAGGCACAGTTCACAATGAGGAGCACACACCATTGCCCCAAGTATTGTGAAGGTGAAAGGATGGTCTTTGTCTCTAAGAGGTTGAAACCCAAAAGCAGACCTCTCAGTTGCTCATGTTGCTGGGATTCTCTCAAGGTACAACCTTGAAACTTTCACTGGACAGTCACTCAACATTTTAAAAATGCAACTGTCTGTATGAGAAAAACCACATAGGTTTCTTATGTAAGGGATGTAGGGCTCCAGGAACATGAGGGGCACTGAATTTCAGCTTACCCCTTTTTCTGTCTTATATTGAAAAACATTTAAAGCAGACAGGATTTTTGGTCATTTCCTGCAAATGGAGCTGAGAGGAAAAGTTACTGATTGCTCTGACTGACCTACAAGAAGCACACCCTCAGCATGCTCAGAATTCAACTCAATAACATTCCCGTACCAGTCAAGCCTGGCCTAACACCAGGATTACAATGTGTGGTGCTGCCAGGTTCAGGTCTGGCTGATTTTACAGACTGGCCACAGGTTCCTCTAGTTATGAAACAGCTTCCAAACTTCAGACGTGAATGCAATGTGCTGACTCCCTGCCAGGTATGTCATGCACAGGACAATAATGTCCAGGAAGTACAAGAATGTGGATTTATTTTTAAACTTATTTTTATTTAACACTCCTTAAATGCAACAGCAATAAGTTTCAGCTTTTTCAATTCTTCCTTTTTTCTGAGCTACAGACTAAGTGATCAGACAATAAGTAACTCCAGGCACTGAATTTACAGGGAAATTGTTGCACTTTTCAGGTGGTTAAAGTCATTAACTCATACTTTATTACAGCAGCTGAGGCATGTAATAATCAGCCCCAAAAGTACTGCTCTTTGGGTCTTAATGCTCAATTAATTTTCTGGAATCCACATCAAGAAACAAAGGAATGAAACCACAATAAGAAGAAGCAAGGGAAGAGTTATTGTTTCCTTTATTCTTTAATTTCAGTCTTGGTTTATCAGAATTATAAATACTTCAACCAAACCCCATGCTGGTCAAGCCTCGCTGCCAGTCCAAATTGTTCTGCTATTTCTGTTGACTCAAACAGGATTAATTGCAGACGGCAGCCATGTGGATCAGACCAAAAGTCAGTCTACTCCAGCCTGAGTCTCCAGAAGAGCTGAAGAGCTGAAGTGGATGCCCAGAAAAGCCCACACAGACATGATAAGCAGAAAGTGGTGCTTTCTCTGGGATATTCCCAGTGTTTACCCTCCCTGTGAATGACAGATGGTTTCATTCTATCTAATATCCCTCATTAGACTTGTATTCCATGAATCCATCAAATATTTTTTTGAACCGATCTACAATATTATTATTCACAGCATTCTGAGGCATGAACACCTATGAAATAACCTTTCAGAGCACTCATCAAAAGATGAGTCCTTCATTTGTTCTGAGTTTGGCAATTGCCATTTTTCTTTGACATAATGACTTTCTCTTCAGCTGTGTATTGCTGGGGCATAGCTGAGAAAAATAATGTTGTATTCATCCAGCCTCCAAAGATCAATAGCATTCCTTCTTGAAAAGTAAAAAAAATGCTGTTTTCAGGGTAAGCGCTATAAACATTTATTTGCAAAAGGAAAATAAATAAAACAAAGGGCGCCCAAGCATTTTGCACAGGCCTACAGAAGAGGTTTTATATCTGAAACACTTAACAGAAATCCATTAGTGACAAGCTACACTTCAAAGCAGTGCAGGCATGAAGTTTCTGGACAAGGCTCAGCCTCCTTTACTAGAACAGCTGTAGAGGAATGTTATCCATGCAAGCTCAGAAAACAAATATGCAACTCTATATTCATGACCCAAGTGCAGTACTCCTGAATTTTCCTACTGCTTGCAAGGCCACAGAGTGCCTTTCTGATTATCTAGTCTGATCACATGGCTATGAATCTAAAACAGTAGTACTGCCACCAAGCCCACATTTTCTTTTGGAGATAAAAATACATATGCTAATTGAGAATTTAAGAATGCTCTTGGGTGCCAGCAATCTTCAGTTGAAAGAGAAGATGTTCTGTATTTTAAAAAAAGATTAGACAAAAAAATGTAAACTAAAAATTATTAAAACAAATGCAAAAGAATGAAAGTCAACAGCATCAAATGTCATTGTACAGTGGGAAGTGAATAAGGCAGGAAACAGGACATGATAATATCTATAGGAAAAAAAAAAGATTAATGACAAAAAATATTTAAGCATAACTAAAACAAGAGTTCCTAACAATGGTTTTAGTACAGAGGGCAGGAGTACTGAAACATTTGTGGCCTTCTGGTTGAGAGAAAGACAGATTTATATATATGATAAAATATTTTGCATACCACAATAACCATTTCTAAAGAGGATGCTAAGCAGCAGATTCCAAATGAAGATTTAATAATAACAAAATCAGACCATTCCCATGTATGGATTTTAAAGGAGCCAGACAAGGATCTCTTTAGTATTCATCATCATTTCCAGTAAGTTTTGAAACACACAGTAAGTGCAGAGGATTAAAGGAAGCTGAGTTTGTGACAATACACTAGAAGTGTAAGCAGACATCTTGAGCAATTACACTCCCAGCAGCCTGCTAGCAAAGGCAGTGGAATACTTACTCTTGGTTTCTATTAATAACAAACTTTAAAAGGTAATAAAAGAAATGCCAATCAACAAGCATTTATGAAAAATACATTTTACCAAGTTAACCTTGGAACATTTTCACAGGATTACACATCTGGGTCACCTTTTACACATTCATAGGTAGCTTAATATCAGCACCTGAAACAGACAGCCTGAGGACACAGCCCCTCCTAGGGAAAACACTGGGGGAGCAGGGGCCAGGGACAACGTGCAGACGGACAAGGGCCTCTTCAAACCCTGTTCTGTCAGTCAGAGGGATGTGTGAATGGCCTACAAAAGCTGCTTAAAGATCATGAATAAAGCAAAAGGCCACCATTAGAGCTTGAGGTAGAAGAAAGTTCCATCTACCATAGTACCAGGTCCCCATGTGTCCATCCCAAGCTGGGCATGGTCTTCAATACAACTTTGTGAAGGATATTGAGGGAAATCAATATTAAGATTATATTTGCAAATATGGTATCAGTTGCTCTAAGGTTTTTGCTCGTTTTAGTTCAGCACATACAGCTGATATTTGCACATGATTAACAAATACTGATTAAACCTATAAACTCTCCTTTTGACCAGCTATGAGAAAATGTTACAATTTGTGTATCCCACAGTGAACAGCAAGGAAGACTATTTAATGAGATCCAGTCTAAGCAGTTTCTGAAAAATTAATTTAGCAAATACAGTGCCAAATAAATATATATACCTGGTTTTTTTACACTACCTGTGTGCGTGAAATGTGAATAAAATGTGTTTATGTTGTAAAATTGAAATTTGCTTTTCATTTTCTGCTCAGTAGCAGATGACCAGTTTTAGCAAATTATTCACTTAATATGTTCTAAAGCATTCATTTGCTGTATTTATTCAACCCTTAGCTCATTGTTAGTTTTCTAATAAAATACAGTCTTTTAAGTCTGGTTTTAAAATAAACCTCATTTCTCTAAAATGTGAAAAGCCTTGCATATTTGCAGTGAAGTAAGCAATGGATATACCTTCACCATTTCCCTTCTTTCAGAAAGATTCATAATCTTTATGATATAATTATATATGAAAGAAGGAAAATTAAACTTCAGGTGGTCAGTCTTATAAAAGTCTTATGCAATAATACAGGCCTTATTTTAGCAAATACTTGCATTTTCTAGATGTCTCTGGTGAAGCAAGTATTTCTCCTCCTTTAGTCCCTGGGTGATTTTTTCATCCGTATTACAGAATAATGAAGATTTTGCTCTGTTTAAGATGTGCAGAAGGAATGTATGTGAGAGTCACTGGGCAGGGTTTGTCAGGTACACAGACAGGAGATTTAAGATGCAAGGCAATGCAGCCTCAGCTGTTGATACCAATTGAGGAAGTATTAGCCTAAGAAAATGCAGGGCAATGAATCTATCAGCTGCTTCTGACACTCAGTTCCTCCCTCCATTTCCTGCTCACTCCCGCTCCGCTGACCTCCAAATCCCCTTGTTTCCTATCTTGCTGATTTCTTTTTCAGCATCCTCAACACTGTTCTCTTCAAGCATTCTGTTGCTGTCCCTCCTTCCTTAATTTCTTTGTGTTGTTTCTAAGAGACCAGTTCTCAGTGAGAGCCTAATAACTGTTCTGTAAAGTGGGAGGCAGCAAAGGGTGAATGACTATAAGATATTGATAATTTTTTTTAAACCATTAAAAACATACATGTTGGACTGATTCCTGCAAATTCCCAAAGATAAGAATATCTTTACAACCACTTGGAATGAACTTTGTGGGAGCAGCATTTTAGCAAAGCTTGAAGAAATAAACTGCGCTTAAAATTGTAGATGGCTGAATTAATTTCTTCAGCTCTTTTGGTAGTTAAAATGACTACTGAAGAAGTTCTGATTTTGGAAGCTTTTATAAAGTCAAATCTTATTCCATGGATATTTTGAGTAAGTCAAAATGGAACTGGCTAAAATGCTTTACATGTTAAAAAAATATATTTTAAAATTTGGCCATTTTAATGGCATAAATAACTTAGAAATTAAATACCTGGTGAAATCTTCAGCCAATCTAAAACAAAGCTTAAATGGGACACTGCTCAGCTACAAAACAAAATAAACCCAGTATATGCCTGGCACTAACTACAAACACACTCTGTGTCACTGAAATACAAAAGAATTCTGCAGATTTAAAAAGGACACAATTTGACATAATTTACTACCATAGCAACTGGTACCTAAACTTCATACAAATGGAAGAGATAGCTGAACTGTTTAGTTCTTTTCATTTGAACAGTCACTGTCAGGGTTTCCCTCATTGCAAGGATTCGATTGGGCTGGGATGTCTCCCATTTTCATTCTTCTTTTCTTAAGCAGCAGCATAGAGATACACTGCTCCAAATGGGGCATTTGTGCTTACAAAGCCCAGAAGTGTCCAGCAGGAGTGTGAAATGATGTCTGCTTTGCAGTATTCTGCCACTGACAGTGCAAGATAGAAATATTGCTTTATTTTCTTATGAGGATTTTGAGACTGTTTAACAGATAATTTTATCCCACCCTCTGGATAGCGCTTGATGAGCTCCCAAAAAAAAAAAAAATTATCATGTGCAGCCCACTTCCATCCATCATCAGTGCCCAAGGAAACCAGTCTGTCCCCAAATCTGGGTTACAAGCATCCCATCCCTCTACATCCTCCTTCTTCCCCCACATCAAACCTAGGGAAATGATTTGCAGCGTGCCCGGGTTGCAAATGTGGGCTCTGGGGCACGGCACAGCCCAGACGTGATGGACCGACAGGGGAGCTTCCTTTCAGCAGCCCCTACACTTGGGCACCCAGACAGATGTGGCTGGGAAGCAGAACAAAAGCTGTCTCTTGAAAAGGTGACTCAAACTTGTCTTGACCTTTCCTATAAATGGAAAGATAAACTGTTCACAGCTCAAGCTGTGGCTAGAGCAATGTATGCATTTTTTCAGTCTCATAGTGTCAGTAAGAACTCAATCACACTGGTGCACCATTTTTACCTTTTAGTACCACATATTTGGGTTAGTTAAACGTCACAAACTTACTTTGAATTTTAGGAAACATTGCCACAGGAAAATAAGACATGCCACCCTTGCACCTGCTCTGACTAGCAACCCTGCTAATCTGGGATCCAGTCTCTGAAGGGAGAAAATACCAAACAAATGAGGGACAAAAGTGCAAGAACATTTTCTATTGCACCAAGATGTTTTCTTTTTCTCTGAAAGATTGGTGTTTAAAGTTTCTCTTCAAGTGTCCCCACTAATTAATCCTTCTAGTCCAGTTTCTGTCCTTTTAGCACCTGAGTGCTAAGACCACAATGCAGCTGTGTCCACAAATTCATTCCCTGTCATGTGAAAAAGCACAGCCTCTTCTCAGCTTTAAACTTCTTGCTGCCTTCTCATGAAGTGTCCTAATTACCTTGCCAGGTGCAGTCAGTCTTTCATACACAGCAGACACATTCCCTGTTTTCCCTTTCCCCAGTTAAATCCAGGACAAGCCATTTTGCAGCACCAATGGCTGCCCAGAAGCAAGAGCAGCAGCTTCTCAGCTGACCACAGTTCTGAAGTGCTCCCAGTGCTGCTGCAACTTCTCTTCAAGAAGAGATGTCTCTAAAGTTTCCTCAAAGTCCATTTTCCCGACAGGAACTGTTCCTTTGTATGCACATGTTAGCCACAAAACAGGTAAGCAGTGCAGCAGAAAGAAGGAATTCAACTTCTCTCCAGAAGAGAGAAAAGGCAATGCTCTGCAGTGTGTGGGACCCTGGGCTGAACCACTGAAATAGCCATTTCCAGGCTCTGAGAGCACTGACTCAGGTTTCTCACAGGATATTCCTGGAAGAAGCATCCACTCACAATGAGAAAAGCATTTGATAAATGGGTATTTTCCAAAGTAATTTTTTTTGCTGAGGATCCACTACTCCTCTCTCTAAATTGTACCAACATAATTTTAACTTGTTTGAATATTAGACCATGCCATGTGATATGAGGGTCATTAGAATCAGTGAACATTAGCTATCTGTGGCTGAAAATCAGGAGTGTGTGAATTACTTGAGGAATTTTGCAATTTTTTTACTTTGGGTTTAATTAGAACTCCAAAACTCTACCTCTGTGATCAATGGCATTGGTAACTTGATTTAAATCTGGGACATAAAGATTTATAATCTGAGTGTTTTTTAAACTGAGTCATATAAATTTGAAAGAGACTTTTACCTGGCTTTTACTTCGAGTTTGGAAAAAACATTAACAGAAAAAAGTTGGATTTTTCTTGTACCCTTATTGTCAATTTTTGTCTTTTTAAACATAAGATAATTTCCAAAAATAAGGTATTTCTCAAATGAGCGACAACAGCAAGGGAGTGAAACAAGTTCAGCTTGCTGGCACTTGCTGCCAGCTGTCTGCTGTGTATGCTGACCAGTCACACTGAGTATCAGCTATCAAAGGTTTTAAGCCATTTGTGGACAAATCCTGGATTTTGAACTGCAGACTAAGTGTCCTTTGTTCCTTTGCCCATGCTATAAGAAGTCCAGCAGTACTTAAAATCAGGTTTGCATAGAAAGTAGAAGAATCTCAATAAAAATATTTGCACATTCGTTTCTTATCACAGAAACAAATCTTTCTTAGTTTGATTCAGAAGGAGCCATCTTCACAAATGCACCAGCTCCTGTTTCTGGGATACCCCTATTGCCTAAGTGCCAGTCATGTGAACTCCTGCCAGCATTAAGCAAGTTTCCAGAATTTTTCTCAGGTTGGTCCATAACTTTAAACCCAGGTTGTCTCATGGGCAGAGATCTTCTGGATGCTACTCTCAGTCACAAAGTCTTTATAGAAACTGCCTCTCCTGACTGTGGAAAGAGTGTGAGAGAGCCACTATGCTAAGAATGTACTGAATGTAAATCTTGATTCTTGTGGCTGTAATTTCGTGGCTGGAAAGAATGAAGAGGAACCATTAGTGTGTGACCAGCTCTCCAGAGGCTATTGTCAAACGCCCTGGGAAACACTGCTTGGCAACCCTGTAACACTCAATGACTCCCAAATTCCCAGTTTTCCCAAAGAACCTCATTTCAGAGCACAGCAAAGAGCTATGAGACATTCTTTTTTCATTTATGTATTTATGTGTATTTCTAAATTTTGTTATTATTTTTGTTTATGCAGCCATGCAGTACTATGGAACTGATGTTGCTTACTTAGCGCTGGCTATGGCTGCTGATGGTTCTGAGTTGATGTGGTCAGGGCAGTCAGTCCCTAGAGTTCTCCAGTGAGGGCCTGTCTCCTGCTTTCTCTGTCTTTCTTCACTTACCACCAATGTGTATTCTACAGAGCCAAGCACAAGCCTACCTGCAGGGTAGTCACAGCAGGTACAGTTCTGCCAGGAGTGCCTTTGTTGGTTCTAGGACTGCCCATATACTTCATAAGGGCTCAGACCATCATCTGGGACTAGGGCAAGGAAGACAAAGCAGAGATGTCATCCTAGCTGGTCTCAGGCATGCAGCAGGGCCCCTGGGAGGAGGCTCCTGCCTGATCTCTGCTGCCGTGAGAATGTGGGACCACAGATGCTGCAATGGCAGTGCCCCACAGCTGGGAACAGGAGCGCATGAAGTGTGGGCTATGAAAGTATTTCCTTTGACTGAGATGTCTAGAAAGCCTTGTGCAGGGAGCAAAGTGAAGGAAGCTTCATCCAGCCACATTAAATTTGAGAGCAGGCTGCAGACACATAGGAGGACGTCTGAGAGAGCAACACTACATGCTTGCCCTTCTTTTATACGCTTTCCAAGCATACATTTTCAGCAGACAAGTACATGGGCCTTTGGTTAAATTTGGTATGGCCACTGACACTCCCAGGAGGGGATGCCAGCTGTGGGAAGGTCTGCTGGGCAGTCCCCTGTGCTCCATGTCCCTGTACTCTGCAGCCCATCACCCTGCAAATCCTTGTGTTCCCTGTATGCTTGGGTTTCATTTGAAAGGATCTCAGCTTTGGAGAGGCATGGTATGCAAGCCCACATCCTTCCAGCATGCTGCCAGGACACAGGGAGGGACTGTCCAGGAGTGGGTCTGTGAAGCACACCACAAAGAAGCTGTAGGATAGACACAGCTGCAGAAGCTGAGCTGATGTCAATAAAAGGAAGATCAGATCCTGGTTCCTAAAATTACTTGCTTTCAGTTAATGTAAAACATATTGCCAAAGCATCTTACACAATTTCAATTACACACTAAAAGAATCTGCATTGTGAAGTTAAAGTTTAATTATATTATCATTTACTCTGAGGAATGTTTGTGGTTTAATCACTGTTTATGTTTATTATCTTTTGGTTTACATTTTTTCCCAGATTAATAGATCATAAGATACACTGCATCAAGATTTCACATTAAGTCAAGATACTAGTTTAACATTATGCGGTAACTCTTTAAAAACCAAACAATTGTCAACCTTGTGCCACTGAAATAATTGTTTTTTCCAAATTCATGTTCCTGGAAATGATAGAATGTCCTCATGGTGAGGTGGCCAGTCAAATCACTAAACAAGGGCTGGGGTCATCTCTCCTGCTAGTGTAACACTAATGACTCCATGCAGCTGTGACAACAGGGATTTTGGCCCTCCAAAAAACTGCTCACAGGATATTCATTATTTGATCATATGGAACATACACATGCTGTGGACATGTAATGTCCTTCAAATAATCCACCTCAGAAAAATTGCTTTAGGAGATTGGATACACACAGAAAGGATATATAAGGAAACCAAACTGTATGTTAACCCTGTGAATGTGGTCCCAAGTTGCTGCAGAGCCCTGCAGTGTAACCAGCAATTTCCATCCCAAACCAGCCATGTAATTACAGTCTAAGTGCAGAACTAATGCTAATCTCACAGCAGTTCAACTGTGCTCTGAGTCCTGATTGTGTTGTCAGATACCAGATGCCTTCCCAGAGTACCCAAAGGTCAGCCCTGGCCTATAAATGTTGGAGCACATACAGAAGGCATTGCACAAGCCGGCATTCATGCATAAAGAAGGGACAATCAGCAGAAATTGGATCACCAGATAAGAGAGTCCTGCATTATCAGATGAAGATTTGGTTTATACAAATTTATCAATAATGTCAGTATCAATACTATCATTGTAGTAACTGTAGGAAAGGAATTGAAAGTATCATGTAAAATCTGTGTAGTCACAATACTTCACAATTTCCAAATGGTGAGAAAATATTATGAATGAGAGGAAGAGAATGAAGATATATCTTTCACTCCTTCCTACCTAGCTTATTTGTGAAAGACTTTTGATTTCAGACTGCAACATAGGTAGGACAATCTCCCCAAAATACATTCAGACTACATGAACACCAGATTTCTCTTGAAGAAAATGTGTGTCATCTAGTGCACTCTCAAGCAGAGAAGAAAAATGCTGTGCAGTCAGGGAAAATGTATTATCATAAAATAATACACATACTGTACTCTACTGTACTGGAATATATATAATACACATACTGTACTGCACTGCATATATATTCATTAATACACAAAATACACATATGAGTTTCTTGTTCTCTACTTTACCCTGTCTTATACCAACAAAAACATACATGAAGTTTTCTTGAGCTTTAATTCAGAGTGTGCATTTGTAAGGACTGCAGAATCTGGTCATATTAGAAGTGGTAACAATAATGTCAGAGTTCGTCCACATTCCTCAGATAAGTTACATGCTCAAACAATGTACAGAGGGCTGTAATGTCTGCTACCTTACCAAAACCCACATGGCTTGCTCAAATCCATAGAGTTAAATCATATTTCCTTTTATAATTAAATGACAGATGTGTCCAATATAAACGATGAATGTGTGTGCGGACTGTTAAACCACTCATAAATGTAGATATTTCTGCAGTCACTGAATCGCTTGCAAATAAATTCTGATTTCATTCTAATGCATTCTGCATATTGAAGGTTCCAGCAAATATTTTCAGTGACAAAGTCTCAGCTGATGGGTGCTACTTGGCATTCACTGAGCACAGCTAGTAACCCAGTGTGTAGCCCTCACTTTGGTTGGATGAGAAGGAAGACTTTGTCAACAAGAAAATAAGGAAGAATGATTAATTCATTTCCCATATGAATTTTAAGGCATTCAGAAACATTCATTCTAAAATTCATGAGACTTCGGGGATTTATTCATACCAGGAAATTCATTTCAACTTATTTTTGTAGAGAGAGACTTAGTGAATCACAGACACTGAGTAACTCAATAACTCAATTCTTTCATAATTTTTCAGTCAAAATTTGTCCTCTATTTTTTTCTATTTGATGAGACCTATATACATACACATACACACACACACACACACACACACACATATATATATATATATATACACACACACATATATAAATCATGTCAGGGACAAGAAATAACAGAATGATCATGTCCTTGGAAATTTGTAAGGGAGGGGATGCTTTTGTGACCAACACTGCAGTCTTTTTAAGTACTCTGCACCTTGAGCTTTCCTAAAAGGAAGGATGAACTTACAGGAGAATGAATCAGACCAAACTTTAGCCATCCAAAATGTAGACACCAACCAGGCTGGTCAGCTGGGTGGTCCTTTGCATGCAAACAGAAATGGCTCTTCCACAGTGCAAGTCAGCCCAGCAGTCCCAGAAAGGGAGAAAACACTATCTGGATTATTTATCTCCATCTATGGGGAGATGGGACTGTGGGAGCAACTTAGGCAAATAGCTTAATGAGAAATTTAAGTTTCATGTACTTCAATACAAGTCAGATGAATCTCAGCCTTTTGTCTGAGAAAATAACCAAGTAAAGTAAGGAAGTCATAAGAGATTCAACCGGGCTTTTTATTACACTCTACAAAGCTTCATATAAATGTTGGCTAAGGCATTTCTCTATACAGAACAATAACATGAACTGACATTGCTGGCTGCAGTTTTTTTCGCCTTTCATTCTGCAGAGGCTGAACATGGAAAACAAGTCACTGGGAGGGAGGGAAGCGTGAAAAATGTGTCTCTGTCTGCAACTGCAACCTTTTGCTTATTAATTCTCAAAGGACTCAGAATCTCATGAAAGTTTTAAAACTGACAAAGCTTAAATAAAAAGGCGAGTCTTAAAACTTTTAAGGTAATAAATCATAGTCTTAAGATTGGCCATTTTTTAGAATGTCAGTTAAGATGAAAGAGCATGAGAAGGAATAAAATACTTGGTCTTTTAAATTATTCTTTTTTCTAGTCATCATTCCTGTGTTTCTCTTTATTTTGCCTACAGAAAATCTATTTCTCTCTGTGTAACTTACAGTTAAATTACAGGGGGTTAAACCTTTCCACAGCTTTTTTGCATGGAATATAGAATAATTTTGGAATGGGTTGTTATCCTAATGTACCACACTGAAAAAACTGTCTCATCTTTATCTCCTATCAGACAGGTGAAAGATGCATCAGATCACACATCTATTACTCAAATCAATCAGTCAAATTATCATTCTCTCATTCTGCCTCTGTAACTGCAGAAAAAGACCACTTTGCAAAGGCCACTTTGCAAGAGGTTGCAAAGTACAAAATAGAAATGCTAAAAAGACCCAAAATTAAGGATGTCACTGGGACTTTGTTACGCATCAGATCCAAAGAGCAATTCCGTGCTATGCCCAGAACTACCTGGATGCAGGCAACAGGAAAGCAAGACATGATGTTTCCTCTGTAGCTTATGCAATCAGGTCAAGACTACAGATAATTTTATTTTTTTTTGGTGTGCACTTGAGACTTAAAATTCAGAGTTAACTCTAGATAATAGGTAGCTACCTGTACACAGTGGAGGAAGAAGTCTCATCACCATGGCTTATGATGAGAAAACAAGTGAATAGGTGAAGTACTTGACCAGGAGGAAATACAAGCTTAATTAACTCATAAACAGCAGACAGGGAGACTCTACTGAACTCTGGGAGGGTCAGTTGGAGATGGAGGGGCAAAGTCACACCCTTGTCTTTGGGAAGCCCACTGCACTGCCGAGCATGAAGGCACCATGCCACCAAAAAGGCAAGGAGTGAGAAGCGGCTTCAGGCAGGCCTGGCAGACTGACCTCTCCAGGGAGTTAGGTGACATTTAGGGACCCTTCTGCTCACCTGTCTGGACATGGTGTGAGAAACCAGACAGTTCACTCATGGAGAGGCTGTTGGTCTGTCCAACCTGCTGTCCTGCCTCCAGCAGTAAGGCAGTGGCCAGCAGCTGATGCCTGAGGAGGATTTGGAGAAGAGGGCAAGCCACAGAGCCAGGCTTCCCCTGTTCCTGCCCCGCCTTGCGATGTCATTGCTGCTGTCTTTGTGTCTGACAGCCCTTGATGGCTTTTCCTTCTGTGTTCCCCTCTAACTTCATGAACAAAGCCAATCTCCTTCAGCAACAGGGATATTTGTGCCCCTAAAGGGACCGGCGGGTCCAGAGCGAGGGGCCAGCCAGCAGCAGTGTGGGACAAGCTTTCCGAAGGGTTCCCAGCAGCCAGGTGCCTTGGCTCCACTCCAGCCTGACAGAGGTGATGAAAATAGCTACACTCAGCCTGGCCTCAGGACTTTAATGTTTCTTTTATTGCTGAAGCAATAGCATAAAACATCTGAACACTTTCAGAATGCAATCTAACACATTGTTTTGTTTGTATCTTTTTAAAATAAAATTACTAGGGTATAAAGGCATTCTGTGAATTATGCTGGCTTTCATGTGCACTGGAATATGATGTTTGAATAAGAAAATTCAGAATAATAGTCTACTGTGTCAGATACCATGTTCACACAGTTAATATAGTGTTATCTTATGATCTGAGAGAGGACATTTCCAGAGCAGACAATCCTTTGTGTGTTTGGTTGGGTTTTTTTAATTAATCTCCTTAACTCTGAGCTATGGCATAGATGTTACAAATGAAGCAGAGATGTTCCTTCAGCATGCATTAGACATTCCACAGGGGTTCAGAAGCCCTCTCCCAGCAGTCACCTTCACAGGACACCAGTACTTGACTCGGTCTCTCTTATCACCCCTCCAGGAGCTCAAAGCCCATGGTACAGCTACCCCAGGGAAAGATGATTTTTTCAAAAGACTTCCGCTCCCACGAAAGCTGAGAGCATTTAAAGTTTCATCACCTCATTTAGCTGCCTACATGGGAACTGGTGGGTGCTGAACTCTTTGGAAACGCTTGTCCTGTGAAACAAGCCTCCAAGCATTTTACATCACAGCTGACAGTGTCAGTGTCGACTTCTACGTGTTGAGTAAGTAAGGTCCTGACATAAAACACTATAATGACTCCCTGTGCAGCCCTTTAAGGCTTTTATGTAAAGACATACTTAGATGTCTTAATAGTTCAGAGTTGTTACTTTTACTGCTCATAGCTGTCTTACACATGTGGGTTTATAGATTGATTCACGTCAGTGTAGCTGCTAGGTGAACATATTCAAGTAAGCCTTGGAATTTTTCTTGGAAAATTCACCAAAGCTTTTCCCCCTCCCTGGGAAATAAATTATGTCCATTTGATGGAGTGCTTTCCCTGGTATTCCAAAGAGGCCATTGCTACAAGAGTTATTCAATTATCTGCCAAAAAATCAGTTGTGAACATATGCCTGTCTGTGTACCCACTAAGGTAAGAGTTTTACAGTCTAGTAAACTAAGAACAAGTCTGCATTTAAGTCTCAGGTTCTTTAATTAATCATACTTTCTTTTCAGTTTTGGAGAGGTTTCTTCGTCTAACTGTTGAATTCTTGGAAAAAAGGAGTTTATGTCTGGAGCTGTACGGTAACAAGAGAACCTTTAAATTTCATATACATTTTAGACAACACGTGTACTTTACAAACACGCTCCATGTGGCTGGGTTTAACAATCTAAAATATATTGCAATGAATGAACAGTTAAAAGAAATCACATAAAGGACAGGGTAGACCTCTGGATTAATCACTACAACATTTGGGTGGTCCAGGATATGCTTGTAAAATTTTATACTAAGCAAATTTAATATTATGTAGAAAAATCATCTTTGCAGGATATTTCACCTCTGCATTCCTGTGTCTGCCTTTCTCCCTAGCAGAGCCAACATGGCCTCAGGCACTAACAGGGATTCAGCTCCTGGGAGTGGAGCTGCTCTGCAGACCCTTCAGGGCTCTAGGACTGACTGTGCAAACATGTATTTGTTGGTAGATGATGGATTTTTCCACTGGTACTTGCCAGACTGACAAACCAGACCAGCTTCTCTTCTTTCAAATGGATTCCTGATGCTTCTGAGACTTTGAGAAAGCCTGTATATTAATATGTTTGGCTTCATTTTTGGCAACACAGACTCTCTGAACTCAACTTAGGATGAATGCTTTTTTCTCCCCTTAGCCTCTAGCAATATGTAAATAGGTGAAATCACCTCTTACATTTGAAAAATAATTAAAAAGTAGAATACTATCTAGCTAAATCTACTTTTTCAGATCTGGCATTTATTTCTTTCTTTGTTTATAAAAACTAGGTCACAGTATGTGTTCCTTTCAAAGAAAAAAAAATTAAATACACTTTTCAAGCACAAATTAATGCTTCCCAATTATGCCTTCCTGTGGTGTTCAAAAAAAGTTTTTTAAAACAACAAATTTAGCATAGAAGAAATGAAAACATTTCTATTAAAAGAGAAAGGCTATCATAATTTGCTGACTAAAGTTGTAAAGTTATCAGGTTAAAAGTAAAGTAAGGTTAAAAACAAAGTAATAAGGCTAGCAACACCTCTCAAAGGATAGATTTATTGGTTATGATCATAGTTATTGCATCATTCACAGACAGTACTAGTTTGGCTACAAACATGAAGCTATTAAAGCAATCATAAATAAAAAACCACTGTCTGTGAACAAAGAATGAACGAGTGGGGAAAAAATGCTTTTCTCTAGAAGAATATGTCAATTGTCCTTGTCAGCCTATCTATAGATGTCTTCTATTCAAGCAAGAGAATAATCCAAAATCAAAACTGGCTTGCCACTGATATTAAATGCTCTGGACCTTCTTCAGCTGTAATGGCAGGAGAGGAAAGAAGAAGGCAAGGATTTTGGGTCTCTCTTTGGTGAGCTTCATAGGTGTCAGAAGCTGCATGTTCAGCACTCCAGCACTTCCCTCATACCAGCACAACAGCACTGGGATGGTAGAAAACACAGTTTCCTCCAGTTATTATTAATTTTCCAGTGATCCTATAGTCACAGAATAATAGAATGGTTTGGGTTTGAATGGACCTTTAGGATCATCTAGTTCCTAACCCCCCCGCAGGGACACCTTTCACTAGACGGGCTTGCTCGAAGCCACATCCAACCTAGCCTTGAATATTTCTAGGGTTAGGGCATCCACAACTTCTCTGGGCAGCCCGTTCCAGTGCCTCACTACCCTCTGAATAAATCATTTTTTCCTAGTATCTAACCTAAACCTTCCGTCTTTCCTCTTGAAGCTCTTCCCTCTTGCCCTATCCCTGCACAGCCTTGTAATGTATCTGGTCAGAGAAAAACTCTTGGTAGAGAGCAATGAGGAGAACTGTGTCCCTTACAACACTTGATACAGCTGCAGTTTCCCTCCGGGCCCAAGGAAGGGGAGCTGTGCTGATTGCTACTAGCAGAAGTTCTTGTCACCTTCAGGAAAACATGAGTTTATTCCCCGTCCAGCTGAGCCCTCTTGGCTGGATGCAAACAACGTGGTGAGAGGCAGTGACAGAACAAAGCACGCACACACCTCTGTTTGCTGCTGTCTGTGGCTAGATATGCCCCAGCTCTCAGTTAGCATCTGAAGGGAGGAGTGACTAAAACAACACATCAGCTCTGGCATTGCCTGTTGGTGGTCCTGCCAGAGTGAGTCTTCACCCAGGTGTGGGTCCAATGCAAAACAGCCCTGTGAGGGTTAAGGCTGCAGGGAAACTGGGGGAAAACTTGGCCAGGAGACCGAGACAGAAATTTGCACTGCTGCTGTACATATTGGCTTGACTGCATGGATAAAAAGCTTGCACATACAAATAAGTGCATTAAAGCTTTTTTTCTCTCTCTCTAGCTTCAATCCCGTTGACTTTTATCTGTCCTGATTTGACCCCAGATGGCAACTCAGTCCATGGCAGCCACTCGCTCAGCCCTCCCACACCCCTGGTGGAACAGGGAGGAAAATCATAGGAGGCAAAAATAAAACACAAGTGTTGAGATAGGAACAGTTTAATAATTGAAACAAAGTAAAATAATATCACACTAATAATGGAAGTAGTAGTAATAATTGCAATAAAAGGGGGAGAGAGCTAAACCCCAAGAAAAGCGAGTGATGCACAATCCAATTACTCACCACCCATTGACTGAGGCCTGCCATATCACCAAGTAGCAATTGGCCCCTTCCAGCCAGCTCTCCCCAGTTTATAAACTGGAAATGCCATTCTGTGGCATGGCCTACCCCTTTGGCCAGATCAGATCAGCAGTCCTGGCCCAGCTCCTTCCCAGCTTCTTGTACAGTTCCTCCCTAGCAGAGCATGGGAAACTGGAAGGTCCTTGACTCAGGGTGAGCACTACTTAGCAACAACCTAAACTTCACTGTGGTGTCAGCATTATTCTTATACTGAATCCAAAACAAAGCATTGTACCAGCTACTAAGAAGAATGTTAATTCTATCTCAGCTGAAACAAGGACAATATCACAAAAAAAAAATTCAACTCAATATTAAAACAGTCTTTATTGCTCTGGCTAAGGAGGGTACTAAAAGAAGATAGATGCTGAAAAAAACTGTTCCAGGCAACACCACTGGTAGCACAGATGTAATCAGTGAGGTTTTCACATGGGAAAACCTGCTCCTGACTATCTTAATTTTGAGATAGCTCTCTAGCATTGTCATTTTCCAGCTCACATTCAACATGTAGCAGGACTAACAAGTCTCTAATCCACTGGCTGCAGAGGATACCTCTGGGTTTATGTCCACAGGCAGCCACGTATTAATATAAGTACAAACAAAGCTGGTGTTCCTGGCCCCTATTATTTAGAGCTGGCAGCAGAAATAAAGCAATAAAACTGTTAATAAACATTTTGAAATACCTATTCAGTCACAGCTAAACCAGACCTAAACTCAGTATTTTTTGGAAACAGGAAAGAAACAGACACTTCATTTCTGTGCCTCAGCTACACATGAGCACAGCCCATGTTTGTAAACCTGGCAGGCTCAGGCTCGTGGACCTTAAAGGTACAATACCATGATGTGCAGAAAGCTGTTTCCATTCACCCTTCACAATACCTCATTGTCTGTCTCCTTTTGGCTTGTTCCACAGTACACACAAAGAATGCTAACACAAAAATGCAAAATGCCTGGGACAGTGATGGAGAGGTGAGAACCCAGAAGACTTTTCCCCCTCAACCTGGAAGACTTTTTTCAGGAAAGTAAACTCTCTGAGAACTGACATAATTTAGGACCTATTCCAGCTGGAATTGCAGATTAAATTGTTTTCATCAAATATGGGGTGAACTGCATCAGGCTTCATTTAAGATGAGCTACAGATATTTATTTGGGCTTTGCCTCCCCTTTGCAATGGAATCGTACCTAATAATCATTCTCTAGAGGATCCAAGCCACACTGATCAAGGGACTGTACACAAAATAAAAAGACTGTCTAAGGGAGTTTAGTCTATCTAACATATAGAGAATCAGAGAGTCAGCTAAATACCAGCTGTATCTACTTAGCTGATTTTTTTCTATCTCAAATATACACAATTTGTGGAATTTCTTTTAAGATCAGCTGAATATTGGTTTAAAATTGACCTAATAAATAAAATGGTTAAAATATATTGCAAATTCATTTATTCACTGATTTTGTCCACTGGCTATTTAAAATAATAGTGTACGATTAAAAATTGTTTTGGTTAAACTGAAATATCAGCTGTCCCAACCATTAAAATGTTCTGGCTGGGCTCCTAGGTGATGACAGTACTATATTTAGTCACTGAGTACCACCAGCTGTCTTGCTAACAGAAGTCTGGCATTTTCCTTAATTGAGAGATGCAGTATGTGTGAAATGATACCACTCACACTCACTCATGATAATACTAGCATGACCTAGTTGAAAGCTTTTGATTTTTTTTTTTTCTTCTTTGTTCAGAAGAATAACAGTTGATTCAGTAAAATGTTAAAAACTGAAACCTATCCAAGGGGTTTATAAGGAATTCTCTGCAGATTATGATCTAGAAACCTCATTTTTCTGAGTCCCCTGGCAGAGAAGGGCAGATGAGGGGGCTGAAATGGAAAATATAGCCTTCAACATTTGACAATTACCTTCCTGGTCACCCATACCTTGCAAGTCTGGGGGATGTTTTCTTAGGTTTTTTTCCCCTGGCTGGACACTGGGCAAGAGATAGCTCAGAGCGTAACATTCTGGTGGACATTTCTGTCAGCCTTCTACTTTACAAGCAGTGGTATAGGTGGAGGTGGATGGTGGCTTTTGTTGCTGAATAGTCAGTCTGTCCCAAAAATTTATCTGTCTACTCTGATTTGAACTCCTAGTGCATAAATTTCAGATATGAGCCAGTGGTCCCTTTCCCCACTCTCATTCCAAACTGCATTTCCCAGTAGGCAGGAAAACACCAGGTCAGAAACTAACTAAGTGCTCTGCTTCCCAGGAGAGCTGCCTGGCACTGGGGGCTGCATGGTGGGTAATGTGGGTCATTTATTCTCTCTTGTTGAAACGCTTCCACTCGTATTCATAAACAAACATCCACTGAAGCAGCAACCAAAAATCTGAAGTTCCCCTTGTCAAATGACCTAATCATCAACTCAGAGAGATGTATACTATTTTTTTATCCAGTAAGTATTTAACTTTTCTTTGTTAAGTGGTCCAGGCATAGGAGAAAAGCATGAGACCCCTGCCTCAGCACAAACAGCAGCTTTGCACTTGTGGTATTTTCTGAGTGGGTCAGCCTGAGGTTAAATTCCTGCTGTTGACCAGACAAAAAGGGAATTGGACCCCAGGTTTTCCACATATGATGTGACTGTCCAGCCTGGACCGGGATCTAGGGCACAGGAGGAAGGAACAGTTTTAATACCAGCTTCTCTGGATTACCTCATTACTCTTGTGAATCTGGCCCCTGGGTTATTTTTACAAAGTCTCAAAGTGGAACCAAATGATTCAAGGTGAATTAAATGTTGCAGGCAGTCCAGAACTACTTTTTTTTTTTTTTTTTTTTTTTTTTTTTTTTTTTTTTTTTTTTTTTTTTGATTCAGTGAAAATGTTGAAAAGCCTTATCTGGGGGAGCAGTCAACTACAACAGTCAAAAAGGATGGAAGAATGGTTGTTGAGCAGGAAGCATTCTCATTCATTGTGCCTGCTCCTGAAGGGCCAGCTGGAGCTGGCGTGTGCAGCCAACCATCCTTACTGAGAGTGTGATGGTTTGTGAGTGGGCAAAATAAATATTTAATAGTATTTGCAGGCACTGCATGGCAGGTGAGGAAGGCGATCCTGAGCCGGAGATTCAGACGTGAATTCAGTTCCCAGCTGGGCACAGAATTTCTGCGCAGCCTCAGGTGAGTTGTTTACTCCCTGGATGTGCAAATGTAAATTCTTGTAGCTCTGTAGGTTTCTCTGCTCCAGTGGACTGGTTATACCAGCTGGAGATCTTGGCACTGACACCTCAAGGCCCTTGGTATAACAAGGTGAATAATGCTTGCCTAGATCCTGAGACCAGAGACCAATGATAAAGTTATTGTTGGGTCTCATGTGTGCTTATTGTGATGAGCTCATAAAGGTCTAAAAAACCAGAATGAGTAAAACAAATAACATGAGAACACATTAACCAGCAATTTATTGTATTCTGCACAGCAACCTGCTGTGTACCAGTTCACACAGCAATCGTGGGCTTTTAAATCTTTAAAGACAGGATGTTTTCCTGTTCTCACACTCGATGCTTCCTTCAAATGAGGAACTCCTGGTGCATATGGCAGATCAGCCATTCACATATTCATTGTCCTGCGAAGTCACATTTTTCAGGAATGAAGTTGTGACTTTTTGGTTTAGAGGTGATTAAGAAGACAGCTGAACCCACACGGCTTAGCAAAACAATGTAGTTGGTCAGAATTTCTCACCATGTATTAACTGTGAAATGTACTTGAAAATTGAGATTTTAATTAAAAATCAGTGTTCTTACCTGACATCACTGGAGGGTCACTGAGCAACACAAGAATGAATGCAAATGAGTTCTGGCCTGCCTCAGCAGTGGTTAACAAGCCAAAGGAGATTATAAGCTTTCACAGAAAGCCCAAAGAGTGGAAGAGGAAATGTTCCGTGTTTCCCAGCCTGTCAATAAGTAAAGATCATCAGATCTTTTTCCTGCTTTTCTGTGCCACACTTATCTGCCTGGGGAAAAATCTGGAAGGGATGAGCAGGCTCTCAGTCACTGTTTAATTACTTTGCTTTTCACAAAATCATGAAACAGAAGTGTTTTGTTTTTCATTGCAATTCACAGCTTCTGCATACTAACTGCCTTCAGATTCCTGCAGAGAGCTAAATCTGGTGTGCAGGCTGCAGCAGGTAAACAAGGTATATCTTAATGAACTGCCAAGTAATAACATGGGGGAGCTTTTTAACATGGTTTTACTTTCATTACTCATGCTATACTCCATGAAGGCTCCTATAGCCTCTAAGCCCTGAAAAAACAGTGTTTGTTCCTGTGATTCCTGATGTAACATGACTAGCAGGCACAAACCTGACCCCTAATTTAGCACAGCTGAGTCACATGCCTTTACAAAAAGACTAGGTTACATGGTTTTTGGTTGTGTGTTTGTTTGTTTGTTTGGGGGATTTTTTTGGCAAAAGAGAAAAAGTGAAAAAGTTGAAGATCTAGATTTAATTAGCAAAGATGTTTGGTTTCAGGTCTATGTCCAGCAGGGTGGCATTTAGTAACAGCACTGTCTCTTCTAAGAGTAGCTGCTCAGAGTAGAGGCATCCAGTCCTACCTGCTATACAAACATGATCTGAGAAATGGGTCCTTTCCAGAATATTTTAGGATCTCAAAATAAAAAGTGACAAGCTGGTGCAAGCAAAGAGGCCTTGGAAGGGACAGAGGCCAGGGAAAAAGGAAGGTCACATGACAGGACAGTTCAGCTTACTGTGACTTGGGCACACACACAACACACTCTTTTAAGATGACAAACACCAGTAAGCATCTCCCATCAGCCAGCACCTTGGCATGGTAATAAGGGGTCTTGAAAACCAACTTAAAGGACAATACAGAATCCCATTATCATGGAATGGTTGGGGCTGAAAGGGATCTCAGTGGTTCATCTGGCCCAATCCCCCATGCACAAGCAGGGACACCTAAAGCAGGTTGCTCAGGATCATATCCAGATAGCTTTTGAATATGTCCAAGAATGGAGACTCCACAACATCCCTGGGCAACCTGTGCCACTGCTCAGTCACCTTCACAGTGAAAAAGCGTTTTCTCATGTTCAGAGGAAACCTGCCATGTTTCGGTTTGTGCCCATTGCCTCTGGTCCTGTCCAGGCAACCAGCAATAAGTAGGATGTTCTCTAGGAAATGGTTTTCACTCACAGATTGAAAGGCTTCAGGTTTCTGTGCTCACAAACAAAACATACAAGAATTCAGACATTCTCCAGTATCTCACTTCACAGCAAGCCAGGAGCTGTATGTTCCATTTGAAATTGCTTTGCTTCTTAGGATTTCTATCTGGGTTGCTCACACTGCCACACTATTATTTCATATGCTTCAACATAATAGTTCTCCTTTCTAAATCAGCACCTTATTCTTGCTTCAGAAATCTAAGCTTTCATTTTGAGTATATTAAAATCATTAGCATAATTAACATTAAAAGAAAATGCCAGGTAGCCAATATAAGTTCTCTGATGTTGCAAATGCTGTGAAAGCAGTAGCTTTGTTATGTGACCTACACTCACTCATCTCAATGCAATATTAATAATGGAATATTAATTACAAGCAGAAGGCTACTTCTTAATTCAACACTTTAATCTATTTTAGGGGTCACTATTGTGAGAACATCACCAGCAGTAGCAGTTGTCATGGAAAGGTGCAACAGGCTGCTTGCTATTGTCATTGACACTGTAGATCTCAAGCATTTTTGCCAAGGCATAAATTACTTACTGGAAAGAGAATATTCTTCAGATTCTGCACTAAAGGAATCTGCTGCCTTCTATTCCCAAAAATCACAACCAGGTTATAAATCTCTGTCTCTCTCAACACAGTGGGTCTCCCAAGTTCATTTCCACACTGCATCCACGGTACAAAATTGGCCAAATGACCAATAACTAATTTAGCATTGATTGTGTTGTTTCAAGTTATAGTACATAGCTCACTCCCATCCAGCTGCTTTCACCTGGCCCTGGATTATTTGCTGACTCACAATGGTCTGTTTCTTAATAAGCATTGTAAATGATTGCTAGCAACCAAAGTGGACCTCCACAGCAGAATGTCTGTATTATGTTCTCAACACAGAAGCCAGATGTGCAATACCACATACTAACGGAGAAAAGTGGGGTTGTGGTTTTTTCTTCCCATATGTTAAGAGCTAGCTTTAAAAAAAACTAAATATCTGATGGAATTTGCACAGGAACCTTCTGGAGCTGACAAGCCATCAGGAGTACTGCTTAGCAATGTCCACACAAAACCCACAAGGATATGTCTGCAGCATCTGAACTTGCCTAATATGCTTTAAGGACTTGAAAATATTTCAAGACTAAAATATCTTTAAAGACCTGATTCTTAACACTGGAAGCTACGTTTCTGAAGGGTGCAATTTGTGAGATGATTGTTGTCCTATTCAAAAGGCCACAAACTACAAAAGATGAAGGTTTTTGATGCCTTTGGGATCAGGAAAGAAAGCGATTAGGGAGCTTCAGGGTGAAGCAGCACCTTACCATCTTCTAGTTACTGGAAGTTCTAGTTACTGGTGTCTTACAGCTTCAGAAAAAGCTGTGAAGGGCCTCTGAATGGGAAATAGGAAAGTAGCAGGAAAAGTGGAAGTGAAAAAAAAATTGTTTGGCAAGGTCCTCCATCACATCAGAAATTGGACAGCTGAATGTAATGAACGATGCCAGAAGCTGCTTTGAGCCTGCATCTTTGCCAAACACGGTGACTGTGCAAAGAGACCGCCCCATTTCTGTGAGGTGTGGATTTACAGAGACTCGGGTAACACATCTTAATGGCCATGTCTGGCAACTCTTGCAGGGAAGCCAAGGCTGGAAGTTCTGTGTGAATCTGAGAATGTTAATGCCTCTCTAACCAAAAGTAGTTTTTACAAGTGGGCTTCTTCCCTTTTCCATATTCTGCCATGAGGAGAAAACAGGCTATTTTCAAGCTAGGCATTTTTTCTGGCTTTGCTCTTTCTTGTCTAAGCTATGCACAAATGGGTAAGGAAAGCATAATAAATCACGTGACAGATTAGTCTCAATAACTGAAGCTGAAGTCAGAAAAATAAATAAGAAAATAAATAAATCTGAAAACACAGAAGGATCCATCTATAAAAGTGTATGTCTCTTTTGCATTGTTCATTTTTCACTTCCATACGTAAATTGCATTGGGAAGTCTTCAACATTTTCCATGCCCATTTATCTTATGATATTTTCCTGTTCTTGTCTCTTTTTTCCTCTCTAAGACTTTTCTAGCACTGTGGTTGGAGAGTGCAGCTGGGATACAGCTGTGCACTGTCCAGCTTTGATGAGCTATAAATGTTTCCCTTGTCCTAACATTGTGGCATTCCCTACTGCTTTGGTTTCTTGAATGCTGATGCTTAAAAGGCAGATTTGAAAACCCCAACACTGCTGGTTTTAGCCAGTTATCCCTTTGTATCAGCAGTTTCTAATTAAACAGTACCATACTAGAAGACCAATAAGATCATTAAAGGTGCACTCGTGTGTCCAAGAATAGCAACACACTGCAGGTGTTGTTCCCTCAGTTCAAAATGGACTGGTCAGTCCCCTCATTGATTAGCAATTGTGCTAAATGCCATATAAAAACCTGACCCTAACACTGCTAATACCTACGGTCAGCCAAATAAATTCTTTCAAACGTTCACAGTGGAAAAAACTTTCTATTTTATGATTTTATAACCCTGTCATTAGCAATCTTTGAAACAGCATTCCACCCCCAGGTTGCATTCTGTGGTTATGAACTTCATTTGATCACTGCCCCATCAATTTGACATTAACTGCTACAATTTACAACTGCTCTGGCTTTCCCTCTATTATTGCCTTACCTCTGCAAGTGCAAAAAACTGCTGCCCAGGGGAAGTCTGAAAGAATGCAATGTCTTGTTAAAACCTGAAAGGGCAACAGGGGTGGGGGAGCAACCTCCTTGAAGAGAAAAACCAAAGGTTGATAATGAATAATGCTTCATTCTCCGCCGTGAACACGGGTGACCTGGCATGTAGACCACAGCAAAGTAGTGAATAATTCACCGAGAGAGTCACAGGCCTCCTGGTAGACCACAGCATTGCTTTGTCTCACAAATATGTTCTCCCACAGAACAGGGCTCAACAGGACGTTTCAGTCTACAAATGTTTGAACAAAGGCGGGTGTGACAGGGTGTGCAGGGGGAGCACCATGGGTGTTTCTCCACTAGGGATTGATAACTCCCTAGGCCCTGAGCATTGGGGCATGGAGAGAAGAATGGCTTTGGTGGAGATGAGGCACATGGCTCAATTTCTAGCCCAGACAAGAAACCAGTTGCACTCTCAAAGAGAGATATTTAAGCAGCATCAACTGTCTGAGCTGAAGAAAAAGGAGCATGGATATCTTGAGCAGCAGCTGGAATCCAGGCTGATTTCCTGACCTTTATGCTCCTAAAAGGAAAATCACCCAAAGGAACCACTGCGGCTGGAATATGGCTCCAGTTTCCATGTGAATTTCTTTCTTTGATTTTGTGGGTTTCTCAGCCTGCGACAGGCCAGGTTTGGTTCTGGTTTAGTTTGCAAATGTTCATGTTGCTGAACACTACTCCGTTTCTGCCTCCTTCTATCTCTGTGCCCAAGGTTGTGAATGTGGGCCTGGATCCTGGGGGCTGTGCTGGGGGCAGCAGAGTGGTGCAAAAACCCCTAAATCCCAACCCTGTTCTGGATTGCTGTTGTGTTTGGGAGCAAAGCTAGCAGGCACTTTTTGTTAACTTGGATATCAAACTGTTTATAGAAGCTAACATTTTCACAGTTTAAGCCATTTCTCTAGCTTTTCCATCTTCGTAGCCAGAAATAGTCTGAGGCTGGTCTTATGGAATATCTGAAGTTTAAATTGTTTGATCTGATGGGGCTACTGCATGAGTCACTTCTATATCCATAGCCTCTCATGTTACCTTACTTACACTAAAAAAGACCGTTTGATTTAATTGTGGTCATTTCCTGCATATAAGATAGTTAATGTCTAGCCTGTGCTTTTTTTTCTCTTATCCTGACACACTGAGATATTCACAGGCTCTTGGATTTGCCAGAGTATCAAGCAGCTATTCCTACGTTCTTCCTCCTGATTATCCTCCTGTGTTACACAACCTTCTATAGCTCTTTTTTCTAACATACCAGGCAGCACCTTATTCTCTCACATGGTGAAGGATATGTCTGGTCTGGCAGCTCATGTGACAGGAGGAGGATGTCCAGACGCTGAAACTCCAGTTTGGAACCATGTGCTTTGGGCATGGGGCAAGGAGGCAGAGGACACAAGTGCCAGTGGCCTGGTGGCTGCTATACCTGGCTCAGGAAGTCACTGACAGAAATACTTCAGGTTGTCACCATGCTTCAGAAATGAGCAGGGTGCAATGGTCAATGCATGGGCAAGGAATGCAGGGACCAACTGCAGGACTCTCATACTGTGCATGGAGCCTCCAAAGGAAGGAACTCATGTTTTGTGTGGGATGTCTTTCAGCGCCCTTCCCTCTTGGCACCTTTTCTTCAGCCTGACTGATACTCACTATGACTCAGTTCCACTCAGCATCACACCACAGAGGAAAAGAGACACTGCTCTTGTGTCAAAAAGCCTTCTGACTTTTCTCTTTACAGATCACAGGCTGGGAAAAGTGTGAGAACTCATTCTGAAGATCACCTTTCCAATCCATGCAGCTCTGCTCATGCTTGCAGTCTCTTTACTGGAATGCTCAGAGTAACCTGGTTTAACAACTAATGGGAGAATTATTTCAATTGTTTTTCAAAACAGCTGATTTTCTCTCTATACTCCAGATCTGTATAAAAATTTAATTTTTATAAATGAAGCCATTTTGGTGTGACTGCAGAAAGATGACTATTCCACCTTCTTTATGGTGCTTTTAACTCTCAGATCCAACTGGTTCTTATCCTACTTAGCAAAGCCATAAATGCTCTGTAATAGCTGATATGTTTATTGAAGATTCTCAGAATTATTTAGTCACCATTTTGACTGGCTCAAATGTATTTAAGGAGCTACACCTAATGTTTACAAGCTTCCAGTGTAATCTTTTTATTTTTCCAGCTATCAAATTCATATGGTCTCTTGCAAATTCGCTCATGGAACACCACTTTCTTAGTGTCTTTTCCATTATTTCCGTCTATTATATACTACTGTCAAGCTGAGAAGAAACTTTAAAAGCACACAACTAAAGAACCTTTGTTTATTATTTGGAAAAGTTTGGATGTATTTCCTTTTGCCAGATTTTACTGACTATGACTGGAGAACTAAATGTTCCTGTGGTTTCCAGTAAATAAGCTCTAAAATACAATTTTCTGACTTGTGGATAAAGCAGAAAACAAAGCTGTTGGTATCAAATGAGCCCTCATATTTTTCCAATTGATGGATGCCTGGCAGCTTCTATGAGAATATTATCTGAGAACAGACCTACTTATTGTTCAGCTTCCTACAGCAGGACTGCAGATGGGATCCTGCCCCTCGCTGTCTCCTGTTTTCCTGCTTTCTGGAGGGGCTGGTTTGGCTTCTGGGTCCAGGGGAGCCTGGAGCACTTTCAGCCTCTGAGAAGTCACTCAAGGCCTTCAGGGGGGTGAAGGGGGGTGATGAGTCCATAATTTTCAAGGATGGCTTAGACAATCTGAACGCACCAGAGAGGTGAGAGAGCTGCAATCCCATTTCAAGCAGGGATGCTCTGATAGTCACTGCACAATGCCTCCTGCAGATTTTAATAGGTGTCCCACGTTGCTCAAGAGAAACCATTACCTGCACAGTACAGCTCCAGTGGTTGCTACACTGCTATTTCAATCTGCTTCTTCATCGAGGTGCTGCCCCTGCTGTGTGGGCATCGCTCGCTGTTACCAACCTGTTATTGAGACTTTATGTACTGCCAGTACAGATCAGGCCCTGTTCCCATGGTGCACACTGTGAAGAGCTTTCCTTCTCCAATTACCCCTCGGAAACAGGACAGACCTTTTGCCCTATAAAAATTGCATGTTGCTCTGAAAGTCAAAATGCAAATTATTCATTAATTTTGTAACCACGTCTAAGGGAAGAGAAAAATAGTAGGCAAAATTGGAGTTTTCTATTTTTACTCATGTGTCTGGTTGATTACATGTCATTCTTCTCACACAAAACTAAATATCTTAAATGCAAATAGCCAGAGGTTGTTGTACTTTTTTTGCCCTTTCCACAGCTGTTCATTACAGAGCTCAACAGCAGCTGACAGCAGGTGAATGTGTAGATGATGGGCCATGGATATATTCTGTTAAATAGAATGAATAAACCATTAAATGATCTTGTTTCTTGATATGCCTAAATGCAAGCTGCACCTTCAAGCAAGCAACATTAAATTCTGTATAGCAAATCCTTCTTGTATTTTGCAGCACATCAGTCATGCAAATTTTATGCTATAATCTTTTAAGCAATTATAACCTCCATTTATTTTTAATGATATAGTGTATCCTTTTGCTTTTAGTTCTAGACAATTGAAATAAGAATGCATGAACCTAGAATAATAGACTGCTTATATCTGGTTCATTTTTTAATCTATATTTGGTGTTTTATATAACTTGTTTGACCTGGGTAGAAATGAGTGACAATGTATCTTCCTTTTTTGAGAATCAGTATCTTTGAAATTCACTAATATGTTAATTTAGCTGTATGTCTGTATGCCATTGCTGTCATAGGAATTGAGAGTGATTGGGAGTGTTATTTTAGAGGGAATGAATATTGCATGTATATTATATATATGCATGTATACAAAGTAGACATAAATTGTACATTTTAGGTATAAGGAATTAAAATAAGAAAGAAATTATAGAATTATTCCCAAATCATCATCTCAAAAAAAAAAATAACCACAAAGTTTTAACCACTTTTTGATTTAAAAATCAGATGCCAGATTTGGAAGTGTCTCTCTTCAATGAAAGGTTTATCTTTTCAATATAAATATTACTTCAGATGTAGGTCTGCTCTCCATTTGCTCAAGAAGGGATTTGTTTTCCCGTGGCTCTGGGAATGAAGGACCTCCAACTCTTTCCATGACACAGCATCCACAGAGGTGTGACCCTCCTCCAGCCCAAAGGCAATTATTTGACCCAATCCACAAGAACATGGATTTTTGAGAGGTCAAACATATCAGAGCATTCTTCTGTATGAGGAAAAATTAAGAGGGAGAAGTATAGGACCAGACTGGGCTGGTGACTTCATCTGAGGGATGGTGTCACTGCACAGTTATTACTCTACCTCCAAGTGCGAGGTTTGGGGAAAAAAATGGCCAAAGACCATGAAAATGTTAACTGCCCCTGCTCTTGTGCCTTCTTGCTTAGTCTCCCCACCTTGCTTACACAGTAGAGCTTTTGCCTGGATTCCAAAAGCTGAGAAGAAGCCTCTCACCTTCAGAGACCAGCACTGCATTATCCACTCTGGAAAATACAGGAGGACATTGGTCTTGCATTAGTAACACCTGTATCTGTAAGACTTGCATGAGTGGTGTGCCAAACGGGATGCACTGCACAAGCGAGCAGTTCCAACAGCACTAACGGCCAGGTGGAGGAGATGGTATTTGATATAAAATTAGGAGTTCTCACAGTCCTTTCTTGTATACAAGCAGAAAACAGTGGTAATTTCTTCTCCTTCCATTCAGTAAAGCTCAGGTAGAGCAAGATTTACTAAAATCAAAACTGTAGGGCATATGATTTACAAGCTTTAGTAAACCTGAGATATCTTATTCTGACAACTCACAAGAGAGTCAGACTCGATCCCTCCATAGCCCTCCATTGTATTTTCCGTGGAATTAGGTTGCATTGTACAGCTGGCCTAATGCTGTTTCTTTGCAGCCAACTGTGGACTAAAAGCAGGAGAGATATTTAGTTAAGCATAATCATTTGTTTTCTGCCAGCTTTTGGAAATGTGTTGTGTGCTCTATATTTGGAGTTTAGAAAACTCCTCTCTAACCAGCTTCCAGGGAACATTTTTCCTGTCATGTTGCTGCCGTTTGGCCACAATTTTGACTTGATGTGCTTTCAGAGACAGCTGTATAATTTCTCTTAAACACTGGAAATCCCTGAAAAAGTGTGATGCAGTTATCTGCAAAACTGTCACAGGTTTAGAGGAGTGGGTTTTGCCACTAGCAGAATTAAAGAAGCCTGGCAACAGAAGCATATAAAATATGGTAATGAGAAGATAAGAAGACAAAGAGCAAAAAAAAAAAGTTACACGTTGGCTACAAAAATGTAAACTAGATAAAGATTTATATATTAAAAAATACTTTAATAACATTTAGAGAAGTTGCACAATAATGAAAAGCAGATACGAAACTGTCTAGCTATGTACAATACTACAGATTTTTGCATGTAAAACTATCATAAAAAATGAACATTGAAATAAACCCAGATGAACAGACCAGAAAACAAAGAGCAGGCCTGTCAGCATACCAAGTTGCAGTAAGATTAATATGTGCTGCACATGTTGTTCCCAATGTATCTCTCTGCTCTCATCCATCATCTCCTTCCATGAAGCCAACATGAGCTTGTGGCCTTTTTGCTGCCTAAGGCAACCTGGTGTATATGTTCTTAGAAGTAAATATAGACTATTTGTCCAGTCCACAAACCAACAGTACTCACACAGTTGTTAGCCAACAGGACATTCTTCTGTCCCTTTACTGAGAATATCCAAGCTTTCTCCAGTTCTCATATTCATCCCAACTATGCTGCAGTACTAAAAAAAATGGTATTTCAGAGTCCCACACTAAAATTGGTGTGAAAATTTGGTCATTTCTAGAGTCAGGAAGTATTTAGACGCTTATTTTAAAACTATGAAAGGCATCATATTAACTACAGAGGAAGCCTAAGTGTCTAGCTCAAGCTAGACACCCACTTGTGCATGGTTGACATTAAGTGAATTTGAAAGATTCATCCAAACCCACTGTACATGCAAATAGCTGCTACAGTCCAGCTGAGCCAGTCCATAGCCTAAATACTCATTGGACCAACACCTGAAAACCACTAGAGGCTCACCAGAAGTTTCTTCTTTCTCTCTGGCACACACCAGCTGTGCTTTGAAATTAGCTCAGATTAACTTTCTCCCTTTTTTTAATAAGAACAGTACCTCACAGTGTTACTATGACACTTTTACAAGCCCTTACATACAGCATTAGCACCAGCTCCCAACTCCCTTGTCTGTGTATACAGAGCCCATAGTATGCCCCATGTTCACAGCAGAGATGAAGGAGAAGTGGGAATTCTCAGAGCCCTCTCAGAGTCCCTGTGTGGTGCCATCTTTTCCTCCATCCCCAGATTTCCTCTGGTGTCAGCTCTGATGTCATTAGCAGCACAGAGTTAGGCTAACACATATCTCACAGGAATGTTGTGGGTGTTAATTAATAAATGCTCCTAAAATGCTTGGAAACCTTCAGGCTGAAAAATGTAAAATAAGTTTCTTAGAAATATTGTTCTTATTTTCTGTATCCAGATACTATGTCTCTTGAGGTCTCTGCAATCTGAAAGTAGGTCAAAGCTTGGCTCTTAATAAGTTGAGTTGGGAGCTCTAAAATTTTCCTCCAGACACAGTTTTGTACTACTTAAATTAAGAAACGTGAGGCTTGCTTCTCTGTACCTAAATTCTGCTGTACAACAGCTGAAGACAGCAATGAAGAGACCAGAAGACGTGCTTCTCACACCCAGCCAAGGTGCATTTGCAAGCCAAATGTTGACCTCAAAGTGTCAAACAACCCCATGCTAACACACACCTTGGTTTCTATGGACTTACAGGTTTTTAAGTTTTGGTTCCCCCCAAAAGTGTCATCCATGCAATGTACCATTCAGAGCATGAAACCCTTCCTTTTGATAAGCCCAGTGGTTGCACGCGTTTGTTTCATGTCATTTGAGCAGGCAGAACATGGGCTGTTGAAATTCTCTGTATGTACCAACTGGAATGGCGTTAAGCCCTACAAGAAATACATGGCATTGCTCTTTTCATTTCCATTCTGTAGGAACAGACACGGCTGAGACACAGGGTGTTTCCTGAGGTTAATGATAACCTGAGGTTAATGGTTTCTGGCTGAACTTTAGGCCCTTGGCTTCCCCTAACCTGTCATTAATCCCCAGGAAATGCCTGAAACCAAGCGTATTATTTAAATCTGGCAGCAATTAATTTATCTCTGGACCTTACAGATGCTCATATTAAATTAAAAAGAGGATGATTTGTGGAGAGCACCAATAATGTCCAGATCTAGGCAAAGACAGATGTTATCCTTAATATTTAAAATTCAGGTTTCCTTTTTCACTGAGTCCTTGACAATCAGCTGTATTAAAGGGTTTTATTTAATTATTCTATCAAATAGGATCTTTTCCTTAATTATTCCTTTTAAAAAACCCTTTATCTTGTACATTGTGCCAGCTGCATCAAGATTTTATCTCTTTTCCTCTTTGGGAGTGTTTCATGAACATTGTTCACTGTTGCTTTGAATCAGAAAATAAATGTATTTTTAGCAACTTAGTTTAAAAAGAAGCAATCAGAAGAAATGCAGTGGCATATGTAAGAAACAAGAATTATCCTCCCACTCAGCAGTAGATCTATAAGTCTCAGACAAAATAACAGCTGTGGTCTTATTTCTACATATTAAGAAGATAGGCCAAAAACACAGTATGAGATTGTTGGTTTCTGCAGAGCCAGAAGGTAAAGCTGTGCATTGGTTTCTATTCTGTTTATCTCTGGCTTTTAGGCTGAGGCTGCCAACAGTGTGCACACTCTCTGTTAAGGCTTCTGAAGCCCTACCAGAGCTCTCAGTGATGTGGTTTGGCAATAGGTACCACTAAATCACCGTCATAGGCATCAGCGCAGTTGGCTCTGTAATTGCAAACAACAGCCATAAATCCATTGAAACTAATCCATGTACCAACTGAAATAAAATCCTTAATCTCATCTCCTTTCTGTTTTTCAGCTCTCACTTTCAAGTCTTATCACAGTATAGTGCCATTAGCTCTACAGATAAAATGGGGTCTTCCAGACTCCTTAAAATCTGAAATTCTGCTGTAAAAACAGCTTAAGAAAGATGGACCTTCTGAGTTAAAGGTGAACTGCAAGGGAACAGAAATCAAAGTTGTGGATTTTTTTTCTTCTTTGCAGAGGATTCATTCAGTAATATGTTTCATGAAAAAATGGTTATTGAAAAACCACAATTTGCATTTTAATATTTCTGTAAACTGATTAAACCAATTCCCTACAGAAAAATTACTGCCTGTACTGCCTGTATCAGCTCTACTGATACACAGGATTACTCCACTCTTAGAGAATAAGGGGAACAATCTCACGTGTTTATATGTGGTCACACATCTGGCTTTGTGCAGCATTAGTACTCCCTTTCCTGAAATCAATCTCTGTTGAATATTTTTTTCCTTAACAGCCTCTTCTCACATGTTGGTTCTGCTGCCTCTCAGCAGTTTCTTGTACAACCCACCCGTGGAGAAGAAGACAGGACAGGTGCAGTGGTTGTGTCATTCTGGTAAGGCTCCTCCTTGCCAAGGAGGGTCTCAGCCTCAGCACAGCCTTCCCTGGAGCAGCTCCTACCCCTGGTAACACCAGTCTGTGTGTGCAGAGAGATGTAGTGTGAATGTACAACCTACACTGCTGTACACGTGCAACCATCAATGCTGCTGTGAACATTTTTGTGAGAAATGGGAGACAGAGTTCAGCCGTCTCCACTATGTGTGGCTCCTTCACGTTTGAAGAAAATTATCTTTCTCAAGTTTCAGTTCAGAAAGTCTTTTTTAACTCCCTCTTTTTTACAAGCTTATGGCAGAACATCAACATCTGTTTTTGTTACAATATTTTGTCTCTTCATTTTGAAAATACCACCATATGTGTTCCAGCTACAGGTGTTGCCCTGTTTCATAATAACTAATTAAAATATATATACTGCAAGATCATTTTCCAATAGCTAAGAAGGGATTACAGAGATATGTCTATAAAACATTAGTCAGGGAAGACAAGGGCAGTTTATGTCACAGCTGTACCTGCCCCGTTCCTGCAGTCATGTACAGTGTCCATTTCTTCCAGCATGCAATCGAGCAGCTATGGAGCTTCATTCAGTGCACTGGAGCGTCCTGTTCCAGCTGGTAGAAGCAATTTTGGACTTTTTCCCTTGGAGCAATCAAAACATTTTAGCCATGACAAAATAACTGAAGTTTCCACAAATTTTAATGAGCTAAAGCAAACATATTCAAGTGTTCCTCTAAACACTTAGGATCCAATCTGTATCCTACATTATTTAGGAAGGATTTGCTATGCCCTTCACTAAACCTTGGAGTGAAAGACAGAATGTGTTATCATGCACGCTTTGTGGAGATCTTTGTGGCAAGAGTCAGATTCAGTGATGTTTACATGCTGCTTGGCAAATAAATGCTATTCCAAGGAAAAAGAAGCCAGCTATCAATATACCGCCACATTTCTTATGGTTTCCTGATTTTCTGCCTTTTGGTATACCTAAATCCTCTAAATTTGAGCTCCTGAATCAGCATTTTGTATGCTCAGATATAATTAAGACTGTTCTGAGAACACAGATTCCATTTTTGCTCTAAATTTCAAGGTTTCAGAATTTGTTTTCACTATTCAGAGGAATGAAAATAAACCCCTCAAACACTTTTGCAAATGGAAATTGTTATGAAATGTATGTTTCTGGACATAAAACCTGATCTTTTCAGCTCAAGTTCTTTCTCCTTTGGCTGTAAGTGACAAGGGAACCCCAGGCAAAAACATTCTCAAGAAATGTTTGTCAAAACTGATATGTTGATACAATATTTTGGCTTTGATGAAGTGGCATATTTCACTCCACTGAAAATAATCTGACCAGCTCCAGATGGGATTGACTTATTTAAGCTAAGAAAATAATTCATTGTGAGAGTCTGAATAACCCAATAAAATAATAATGCATAATAGATTCTAAATAAGGCAATAAAATAACAGAATAAAGCAGTATTCTTTAAATCAACATCACTCGATCTGAACCCTTGACTTTATGTCTGAGATAAACTCATAAAATATAAACAGATTTAAATAGTAGAAACGATGTTTGTGTCCATCCAATACAGACTACTAGATAATATTGGCCTTTTCTCTTAGAATCCTGAATGCAATTTTCTCTTGTGCTGAAGAACTAATACACAGAGAAGACATCTGAAAAAGAAGTGTGAAACATGTTTCTAAAGTTTTTTTTTTTTTGTAGAGGAGAGTCTAAAACTTACCCAGATAGTTATTTCCTTACTATTAGGACATGCTGATAATTGAAAATGTTTTCCTACAACACAACCTACATTCTCCGGATGAAACCTCAGATAATTAGTTTTAGCAAAAGTTTAGAGGATCATCAATCCACTTAGAGGATAATCAATAATTGTAGTAGTTCCAGGTCTATTTCGAATATAGTAAAACTTCACAAGGTCCTCACTTGTAATTCATTTTTCTTAAGTAAATTAAATATTTCTTGAAGAGTTTCCCAACTACTTGTGTTTTCTGCATTTTTTAACTTTTTGAAGAGAAGAGAAAATCAATAAATTTTATGCAATGATTTCTGAATCATCTTCATATTATTCATTTCAGTACATAACTATATATTCAGTATTTGAGTAATATTTTCTACATTAGCTTCAGCTACATCACATTTAGTAAGGGGCCTCAACCTCCTTCTCAATAAGAGAAGGGAAGTCGAATTGTCCACCAGTTCACCACTCACGCTGTCGTAACGATGTCTGGATTTAAGTGGAGCTCTGACCCCCAGAATATGCCATGAAAGCCTTGACACAGCCACCAGATGCAGAACATGTAGGGTGGCTGACTTCTCACGAACTTCCCACTTATCAGGGATTGGAAATCCCTGCCTGAACTAGAGCTTTGAGTATCGGCTGTGGAATTTCCCGAGCCATCTGACAAAGTGCAGGCATCACATCAATAGCCCCTGCCAAGGCATAGCAGGGATCCAAATACCTTTCCCTCTTAGTGTGTCAAGAAGATTGGTGTGCTATCAGCCCAAGCTAGAATTAAATCACAGAGATGGTTTCACTGTGAACAGGAAAGAGGGGATAAATAATCATTTGCTTTGTTTTCAAAACCAGAGAAGACCAGGTCTTCCCACATTGATTTTCAAGGAAAATGTGACTGCCAAAGCAAGGTTCTACCACTGTTGATCAAGGAAGATAACTTGAAAAATCAATTTGGGATGTTTGCCTAATTAATATAATTGCAGTATCTATTTGACCCAGAATTAGGCAATAGGGAACAAAGCCTGATTCTTAGTCATGTCTCTTGGGAACAGGCTGCCCAAGCCCACATAGACCGGAAAATCTAACTCGCGCTGTTTTCCTTTCAAGAAAATTCCTGGGGCCAATGGAAAAATATGAGGTTTTATATCAGGTCATTAAATTGTCATGCTTTGTCCTTTGATTTGATTAAAATCTTCTTAGTTATTCAGACTTCTGTGCTGCAAGCTGAAATGTAAATGAATGATAAGATGAATGGTTTAATATAGCATCTACAACTCTGTATTTCTTCCCACCTGAGAAGTTAAAATTTGGTAGTATATTTCTAACTCCACACAATCATCACTTCTCAGTGCTCAGAGTAACTGCTTGTGTTAGAAAACTAGACAATATAATTTATAGTTTCTATATTACAAATACTCCCAAAAAAGTGATCTTCTCTTTTTTCTATCCAGCAAATGTTTAAAATTCCTCGAAGTTCAAGGAACTGACAGACTATTTTGATGTTTTCCTATTTTGACTGAATAAGCACACAATTGAAATTATATAGATCATAATTCATTATCTTCCTTTTTTATTACTTTGTTGAATAGGAAAAGCATTTATTCCCATGACTATAATCTATTTTTTAATATATCACTAATGATTTATTATAGATGTCTCTCAGGAAGAAGAATGAGCTTCTTCTGCATTCTTCTGATGACTTCAGTGATATAATTAGATATTTTATTTTATTCTCACTGATACCACTAAGTTCTAAAATCTAAGAAAAATGTGTATTCCTCGATACCACTGGAAACATTCAACACAGATATTTGCATTCTGCATAATTGCATTGTCCATACGTATTCTGTTTTAAAAATCTCTGCTTAGTGTAGATAGCAAACTACTCAATTACTTTCAGAGTATTTTGCTCTTCTAGACATAACATCTGCAATTCAATTAAATGTTTCATCTATTTTATTCCTGTCATTCCACGGTATAGACCTCGATTCTGTTAATCCAGTGTTGATGCTTGTTGTGGAAAGGACATTTTGAAGCAATGCAACACTTAAAAAATGAGAAGAAAACAGAGTGTTGTGACTTAGAAAAAGCTACTATGGGATCAGATCAGTGATTGCTTCATAACCACAGCTTTTCCCTGGCAGGCAATTAGAGAAGATCATATATGCTGGATTTCTCTGGGGGCACTAAAATGCTTAGTTTCTGTTCCAGCTTCGACCAAGAAAACACTTAACAGTCCTACAGATTGAAATTCTGTGAACAGTCTCTGTTCTTCACCTGCTTTTTAGGTACTTTTGTAATAATTTCTGCAAAAACAAGTCATAACTTTCAAGTGAGGGAGTTGCAGTAAGAGAATTCACATGGATTGCTGTGGAGTACATCAACACTGGACAACCTGCAAAAACAGCAAATATTTCTATAGATAGGATAAAAAATGCCTACTGCTCCCATATAAATGCATTTGCAGGCTATTCTGCATAGCACTGGCTTTTATAAGACCTCGTAATTTTGTTATCTGAGTACATCTAAACATTATTGGGTGAAAGCATTAATAACTGTTGCATTTTCTTTCATTCTCTGTCATTTCTTCTTTGCAGGGGCGGTGGAGGACATTTATCTGTTTAGGTCCATTCGCTTATTTCGTGTGTTTTGTATGAGCCGTTACTTTGGAAAGTCTCCAAGGAGTCTGTCCACTGTCCTCACTGTTTCCAAGGAGGTCCCTCTGCTCCACGAGGTCACACTGAGGCGTGTGGCTGCCACTCACCACTCCTCTGGACATCCTGGGGGTGTCACCCCACGGCTGATGCAGAGTGCAGGGGAGCGTGGGGCACAGGTGGCAGTCCCGGGGTCTCTCCTGTGGGAAGTTTCCCACTGCTGCTCTACTCACCAGCTCTGTGCTGCTGCTTGCTGTCTTCCCTGCAGATCTCAACCACTTCCTTTTTTGAGGAATCTCGAAGGCTGACTCCAAACACTGGGCTCTGCCTTATATCAAGAAGACTAAGTTTTGGAACTCACTGTCTGTGTATCTGCCCACACCCAGACTCCCTCACCAAGCTAAACTTGGACATAGAGTGGTTTTGAAGAGTTCTGCACCCCAAAATTTTGTCCTTTGTTTGGAATATGTGCTCTTTTCCCAGCCTCATCTTTATCCTTCTCCTCATTTACATCATGCTTTTACTTGCTAGACCAATGCACTTTACGCTCAATCTACAAATAACCAAACAGCACACAGAGGAGACAGCTTATGACAATAGCATCAAGTGTTGATACTCAGGGATTATTACTTTATAATAGAAGCTAGAACAAATTGTTTTTTGTGAAAGAAAGTCTGCTTTCTCAAATCATGCAGTTTATATAATAGTCAGAAAATGGCCAGTTCAGCAGATTTTATACACATACATATTATATGTAATATTTTATGTATAAATGTTCCAAGATTACTCGAGTGTAAAGCTTTCCTTTAAAGAGTAATTCTCACCCCATAATTCACTTTTATGATTTTTTTAGGGCTTTAAGTGTAAAAGCTCAATCTGGTTTTGTTTTATCCTTCCTTAAAAAAAAAAAAAAAAAAAAAAAAAAAAGAAGCACAGAACAAGTTAATTTTTACATTCAATCTGCCAAAGACATGTTGTCACATATGAAGCTAAACATGTCACTTTTGCAAACACATGCATATACACATGTGCACATCCAGATACACAATGACTTTTTAAGACTTAATGACAATAGAAATAGTTTCATGTGGAAAAAGGGAGGCCCTGACCGGAGTCGTTGACTGCAGCAGGCTGTGCTCATTCTTGGGCTCCTCTCCAAACCTCCCTCCAGCCCTCCTGTTTCACATCTAGTGTAAAGATATTTCTCTCCCCCAGACAGTTTCTCACAAATCTGAAACTTGGGCTTTCTGCCAGATGCTGGATCTTAGGCTGAGTCCTTTGCTTTGCTGCGACCCTTTCCTTGTCCTGTCCCTTCCCTTTGGTCTCAGAGAGCTGCAGCAGGCTGCAACAGTCAAGTTCTTTGTTCCTTCTCTTTCTCTCCTGCCCTGTATGGACAGAGAGTACTGATTCCTGCTCAGCCAGGGGCACACATGTTCTCAGGTGTTTTAATATGACCTCAAAAGAGAGGATTTGATGAAATTAACTGAGGAAATCACATGTGTTTGGGCTGGAGTGCTATCAGTTTTGAACCACCATGGCTTCATGAGGGGAAAGTCCTGCTTATCAAGCTTGTTTTCCTTTTATGACAAGGTAACCCACCTAACTGATCAAGGGAAACCAGATGATGTAATCTTTTTGGATTTCAGCAATGTTTTTGATGGTGTCTCTCACAAGAACCTTCTGACAAAATGTGTAGCTGAATAAGCACATCATGTCATGGCTGAGCAACTGGCTCACAGGTTGGGTACAAAGGGTTTAGAGAGACCCCAGCAACTGAGAGGGCTGGGCAATCGCCAAAGGTATGAAGTTCAACAAAAGAAAGTGCCAGATTCTGCTCCTGGGGTAGGGCAGCTCTGGATGTACAGACAGACTGGAGAATGAGAGGCTGGGAAACAATGCCATGGAAAGGGACCTGGGGGTGCTGGTGGAGGAAGAGTAGAATTTGAGTCAGCAGTGCCCTGGGTCCCCAGAGAAGCAGTCACAGCACCAAACCTGACAGAGTCCAAGAAGCATTGGGAGGCACATGGTGTGTTTTTAGGGAGTGGTGCTGTGAAGGGCCAGGAGTTGGACTCGATGATCCTTGTGAGTCCCTTCCAACTCAGCTCATTCTGTGATTCTGTGATTCATCAAAGTCAAGGATGCATCTGCAGGGGTGTCTGCTTTTTCAATCTCCCTCTTTCTTTGCCAGCAGTTCAACTTTCAGACATACCATGTAACCACATTCTTTTTGCCCCAAAATATTCTATTTTAGACAGAAATTATGTCCAGTATATTCTAGGATCTAAATTATAACTGCCAGAATTACAAAACCAAAGCTATGCGTGGTTTGCATTACCAGAACTGACTCCCTTAGAACCTGAAGTCCTCATACATTTCCTCCCCATATAGATTTTGCTGTACTCGGGAGCTGCAAGGGTTCCCTTTGCATTGCACTTCATATTTTAATACTTTTAAATTCATGTACTTGCTGCATGGAAATGCTTTTACCATGAGGATGCCCTAAAATAGTGTTTAAATCCCCTGCTCATCCACACAGGGGTTACAGCACAAGTAATGGCAGAAGACACTCCACCACCACTTCTTGAGCCACTACCATCTTATTTCTATGGCAATTTCATAGGGATGATGCTTAGTGAAATAATACTATGGGATCAGACACTAATATGGTCCCAAAGGTTTATGGCATAACACATGGAGCAACTTACAGGTTTCCTGCTGCTCTCGAGCAGCTTACAGTTTTTGGTGTGACTATTCCTCAGTTATTTACCATTGTTCTGAACAACCACATTTTTAGAGATGGCTGCAGTTGTGTAGAAGTCCATTTTCTAAGATAACAGATTTTTCCAGCCAAAGGAGACACATCCAGCTCACTGGCGCAGTCATTCAGACTAACTATCAGAAATGAGAAATAAGAATTGGTCTCACAGCATTGCAGAGGACACCTCAAAACATTTACAGTCATGATTACCCATGGTGCTCATACATTGGTTTACTTTTCAATGAAAAATTATGCTCCCCAAGGCAAAAAAACAGGTGCAGTTTCAGAGATAGTTTACTCCAGGAGCTACTGCTCACTGTGACAAGCTTGGTTCCCAGCAAGCCATGCTCACACACAGGCTTGCAACTGATAATCTCAGTATCAGTATTCTCATAAAAACACCAGTCTGCAACATTTACCTCATATTTCATGCACCTTACACTGAAAAATTACTAGCAAAAATACATACACATCTTACAGTCACAGAGATGCTCCTGGTGTCTCTGCACTCAGCAGCTCTGCTATAGAGCAACTTCCTCAAAAGGGTGCAGGGGAGATTGCTCTATCTGTGCTGTTTAGGCACTGTTTGGTCACATCCTGCACTATTTTTGCTGTACTGGAAGTCTTTCCTTGGAGCACTTCAATTACTCATTTAACAAGTTTTGCATAACTGCTGCATGAGGTGAGTGTGATCCTGTAAAGGGAAACATACAAAGGGCACAGCAAAGGAAGGGAACTAAGTTTGCACAAGCATCTTAAATTTGGCAAATTTCCTGCCCAATGAGTGATTTCAGTGTACATTTTGTATTGTGTTTTGCTGTGAAAATTCCCATCCTCATTGTCAGGTTATTTATCCACTACAGAAAGCTTGAAGTGTTCCAAAATGGGAGCTCACCATCCTTACATCTTTAACTCTTTTTGGATCCAAGCCAGAATTGACTAGTTTAATGTGTCACCATAACAACTGCTGAGCACTTCAGTTTAAGCATATTTTCTCTACTCTTTTGTTCAAAGAACCAGTAGCTGAGCCATAGATTTCACACTCTTATTCTGAAACAGGCTCAAGCAGACCAGGAAAATAATTTTCAACTGTTTGTCCTTGACGCAAAATAGACCACAGGCCAAATGTTTTCTTGGCCCCAAGGGGTAAAGCCATCAAAGAGCAAACTTTAAATGAATGCATTATTATTGTTTTGTGATCAGAAAAAAATCATACTTCTGACAAAATGTTGGGTTTGATTTAGTTACCATTTTTAAAATATTTAATTTCCATTCCTAGCAAATCTTGAATCAACATAAATAAATACAGCTAAGCAACAGATTTCACATATCAATACTTTCAAGGAGATTTATTTTTTTAGGGAGCACACGAACATATCTTTTCAGATGAGCTTTAAAATGTTGGTTTCTTTACAAAAAAATTCCTTTACTGGAATCAAACATTGGAAAATGCTTGATAACAAAAACTTTACCTAAAATAGTTCATAGTACTTAAAGTAACAGACATGTTTCATCTTTGAAGAATTTAAACTTAGCAAGATTCTTAATTTTAGAAATATTTTTAACGATGCATCTGTTTAATAACCAAGATTTTGTCATATATTAAAAAAATATGAAAATAATCATGAAGTTCCATTACAGATTTCCCACAGAACCCTCTTTGCTTTAGTCACCTGTTGGGGCTGCAGGCAGCAGACACTGAGACACATGTGGGGACCAAGCTTCTACTTGCTTCTGCAGCTCGGGTATTGAACTATTAAAACAATGTTGGAACAATGTGAAGAAAAAAAAGTCTCAAGTACACATGTTGCAATACAATTTGGAGGAGGTTTCCAGCTTTGTCAGATATAAACATCAGGATTAATTTAATGAAGGAGGCAGCTCTGCCACAACCATAGTGCTACGCACACGTGAATAGCTGCACGTGTCAGAAGGCTGGGATGCAAGACAAAACATTGACCAATATCAAACAAAAGCAAATGTGTATCATACCCTTGTTTTTTACACCACTCCTTTTGAGTGGCTGCATAACATGAATACTTTCTCATTTTCATGTTAGAGATGTCCCTGGTGGTATAAAAAAGCCAGAATAACATCCTGAGTGCTGGAATCTTAAAGCATTGCTGATGCCTCTGAAAGCTTGTTTACACCGATTCAAGTATCAGGTGTAGCTAACAGTCAGGGTACTTCTTAAAGATGCTCTCTAGCACACTGGGACTGGGTGAGATGTAGACCAGCTCAAGTCAAATCCTTCTGTGGTCTTTCTACAGATGGGACAGCAGCTGAACACCTGTAGGAAAGATTACAGACAGATGTCTTCAAAGACTCAAAAAAAGAAAGAGCATTAAGAAAAACAAGGTCCTGTGAATTCAGGAAACTATATTTGATCACCACAGTCGCCAGAGCACTGCAGAAGTCAGACTAATTTGTCATCTAGAAAGCCACAAAAGCTAGATCTGTCAAATAAATGTGAACCTCCACCAGCCCCTATCCTGTTTCAAGGCTAGAAATAGCATTTGATTAAGTAGCTGAGAAAATAAATTAATTTAAAAGTAATAAAGCAGCTTGCAAGATCATAGCAGTGTTCTATCCTTAAACTATGTAGATCTAGGATTTATTTACACACATGTGGATCATTCATTGCTGTTTTTCAGGATTAAGACACAAATTTAAAAAAAAAACCCCACACAGTAATTTATGCATTCACAAGCATTTTCTCAGACAGACAAATTTTCTCAAGTCTTGATTTTGAAAAAACAAATGGATTTCTAGAGTATGTTATGATACTTTGATAGTGAACCTAAACTCACTTTTAGTATAATTGTTATCTTGTGCCTACACTGCTCAGACAGAGGTCTCTGATTGTGCCAGTAGCAATCATTTAACCTCCACACTTTGATATGACTGCCTACTGAATCATTGAGAAGAAAGCTCACAAGTTATTATTCTGAAAAACAGATTTAGTGGCAATTCAATAGAAAATATTTAATCTCAAATGCAGTTCTCTTGTAAATTAATTGAAAATATAACACAAGCTTGTCTGGCTGAGGCAGAGATTAAATCATCAGGAACATATTGAAGTATGCTCTACAGATCTTTAGAAATTCTGGCAAGATTTCCATAGAGTTAGTAGATTGTTATCTTCTCCATAACTAAGCAGGATGAAACAATGCAAGGGAAAGCAATCCAGTTTCAAAATAGGATGCTCTAGATACTCCTTTCTAACAATCTAACTACAAATTCCTGCCCTGCATCTGATTCCCTACTCATAAAATAGTTTCCCTCATTGCACAGGGTGTTATGAGGCTGTCCACACTAAACAGTGTGATTGATTCAGTAGTACAATAATGGAATAATCCAATAGCCTAAAATAAACAACAATAAAAAAAGATGAAGTCTATGAACTCCATTCTGCCATGAGAAGGAGAAAGTTCTCAAGGAAGAATTGCTGTTAATTGGGATCAGAGGGGAAAATACCCTGCTTTTGAGAGGAAAAATACATGGCTGGCGCTACATATGCATTGTTTGCTCTCAGTGTGCCAAGGACCATTCACTACTCAATGCCCTCAGGCCATGGTCCATATTATTCATCAGAAAAACCATAAATCACAACCCAGACTAAACACCTTCCACAGCTGCTGAAAGACAAATTCAGCATCTTGTATGTTATCGTTGATGGTTGTGGTGTTGTTAATATGCAGAGAAACACAAGGCATAATAGGGAAATTTTTCTTACTGTGCCCTATTCCCATAACCTTCTTCACATTTTCTTTCAGTCCCAGGCATGTATTTCTTTAATTATGGAAAATATATGCTTAATTTAAGGCCCAAAATTGAAATGCTGCTTACAGTAATTCTTTCTTGAGTCTTATTAACTTATGAACTTTTGGTGAGTTGCCCAGCACTCAGAGCAGCTTTTCTATTATTTTCCAAGCTACATCAAAGTGTTTGTCTCGAGGGCCTGAGGGGTTTTTTATAATTTTTAGTGAGGGAAAGTCTTAAGAATAATTTTCTGATATTAGTCATGTCAGCTATAACTGCATTTCTCTCTTTATTCTAAGCTTAGCGGTCCCTGTATACTTAACACAGAGGGAAGCATTACTCCAATTCTTGACAAGTGATGTACAGGTTACCTGATGTGTTATTCCTTCTAGAAGCCTTGGGAGTCAGAAGTGGGGCTCATCCACACAGTGGGAATCTGTACCAAACCCTGTTTCTATTTCAATGACTCAGGATATTACACAAGGGTCTCAGCAGACCCCAGGTGAACTGCAAGGCGTGCACCAAGTGCACCACAAGTTTTGCTTACAATAGCACCTACCACATAAACTACATCTGCACATACACTACATCTACATCCATGAAATGTATAAATCCAAATAACGGTCTTTAGCTAGCAGCATTCACAGCTAAAGATGCATCATGCACAATATGGATTATTCATGAGTGCATGCTTGGACAGTGACAGACCTTCCTTTTTTTCCTATTAAAGCCCCTTTGTATAAACAGTACTTTTTGAACTGGACTACACTAAATGAGACCTGCAAAGAAAACACATTGCTGATGGGATGTGAAAGGCTTAAATTAGTATATCTTACAGACTACAACCTCCACTTCAGCATATATTGGACAATATTTAGGTGATTAATATCCATACGTTTCCTGAACCATGCAGGGCAAAATTCATTTAATAACAATCACTGACCTGTGAAAAGAGTCACAAGCTTCCCCTGATGCCTGAAGAAGCAGCAGCAGTGTCAGCCAGCCAGAGAAGCGGGAGCATCAGCCAGCCCCCCAGCTTGGAGCAGATGCAGCAGGACCCCCATGCACACGGCTGAGCAGCACAAAGGTCTGTGCTCAGATCCAGCCCCTGCTCACACCCAGAGCTAGCAGCCCATGTATATTTTGCCGCTGTATTTTGCCTCACCATTTTCTGGAAAACTTGAGAGCAGGATAGCAGATTTTAATTCTTTCTAGTTTTTATCCTTTTCCCTGCTGGAAGCAAAGCTCTTTTGTATTATTCTTTTCAGACGCCTTGCATGGCTACTGATACAGTAACTTCAAGCCACAGCAGCTCATAATGATGCCAGGAGTCCGGAACATTTATTGCCTCAGCAGGACACTGAAAACCAAACATGGCAAACCAGCAGTTCTCCTTTCAGCAAACAAGTGTCCTGAATTTGCTTCCCAGGGATCAGAGCTTCTCATCCTCCAGTGCCTGCTTCTTACAGAAGAAAACTACTTACATCTGTAAACTCCAGAGATCTGCTTGACTAGAAGTGATCCTTAAGAGCAACCTGGAGTGGACCTAAGTCCACAATATGATTGCTTTATGTTGCTATGTGAGATAAAGTCACAGTAACCTTCTAATGCGACTCCAAGATTAGGGGCAAATTTGTGTTAGCAATAATCACTGTGGGCATGGATCTGCAAAGAGCAGACAGGCTTGCTCTTTAATACGTACACAAAATAGACACAGACATATGCTTGAGAGGAGTCCAGAAAGAAAAAATGGTATCATGTCTTGCTTGTTTTTTCCCAGTGGAGCAGGGAGTGTGGGGATCAATCAATATGTCTGCAGCTTGGATGATAAGACCTCTGCTCCTGTGGAACAGGGAGAGACCCAGCCAGAGTGTGCAGCCCTGCGCTGGGGCAGCTGCGTGCCCCTCTCCCGTGCTGCCCTGGAAACCTGCACAAGCAAATCCAGAGGTGTCATCCCATGAGCCTCCCTTGTGTACCAGGCCATTTGCTCATGGAAGGAGGAGCTGAGATGAGCTGTTCCCGGCTTTTCCCCAGGCTGAGCCTCCTGCACAATGCTCAACAGCAGCACAACAGCAAATCAGTCCTCTCAGCTCTGACACTACACAGACTGGGTAAGCTTTAAGTCTCAGGCTGAGCTTTGCAGTTTACAGACGGTTCTTTTAGTATGTGCTGGGTGATTTCATGCTATGTGATGTGTATTGTAATTCACTATATATTCCCCATCTCACTGCAGCTTCAAAGAAATAAACTTATTTAAAAATAATTAATTCATTTGGGGCTACAGGCAACCTTAAGTGACCCCAAAGGCAGAGACAGGTAACAAACACAAGACCTAACCTTGAGCATGTTAATGCTGAGTTTTGCTGGGAATTTTGTCAGAGCTGGGATAAGAGGAACTGGCTGTAAAGAATTTCTGGAAGCACAACTCTCTCAGAAAATGGGACCTATTGAACTTTTCCTAATTAGCAATCAGGCTCCTTTCATTCATCTGAATAACAAACATCAGCAAGAGAGGGAGGGGAAAATCCACACTGATGCTTTACATCAATTAATTCCAACAGAATGTCAGAGTTTTTATATTATAAAACCTCCTATATAATTATACCTCTTGCAGTTGTTTGTTAGGTATGTAGTTATCCCTTTTTTCCTGCATCACTTGTTTCATTTCTTTCAAAATTTTAGCTGTTATTAAATAGTTCTCTTTTTTTTTTTTTCTTTCTTTTTTTTTTTTTTTTTTTTTTAATTTGACACTTCTTTGGTTCTGGTTAGCCATATTTCATTGCTAACATTGATCCAACATCAGCAGTAATGCACGACCAGACTCTGGTCTCCTTACTCACAATAGCCAAAAGTTGTGTGAACCTCTGCTGACTTCAGTGTAACCTCTTGTGTGAGTATCTGTTCATCAATGGAAGAGCTTCACAATCTGGCATGTGCTGCTTTGTTGGTCACTGGCACACTGACACTTCTGAGTTCAGCCAGTTTTCACAAAGACAGTGACATCATTATTCTGTCATTGATTCAAATCTTGACAGTCTTGTAAATAAGCACAGGTAAAAGAAAAATATTCCTGTTAGCCCCTTTTTATAGATTAGAAAAGGTGCACAGAGGGATGATGCGCCACATCTAAGTCTTGCTTTACAGATATTTCAGAAATAAGATGGAAAGTGACTGCAGCACCCAGTACTGTGGCTTATGGACCGTAAGACAGATAGTCAGGAGACTACTGTCTGCAGCTCCTGGGTTCATGCCTTCTGAGGCCAGGATGGAATCCAGACCTAAGTTGTTCCTATCTATTATTTGTGTATTTATAGGGTGTCAGTCGCTGAAGTACTGAAATGCCAGACTAGCCCAAGGCCACAGACTCAGCATCCAACTGGAATTCAGATCTCAGGAATTCCTCTCTCCCATTCCCATGCTCTGTTGCCTCCTCTGTGCCACATAAAATTAAAAATAAAACTCAGGCCACCTTTATCTTCAGGAGTATTTGATTTCATACAATAGAGACAAGAACGCCATCACTGCTCCAGAAAATGTTTATCCATTTTGGCTACAGTTCTATAGGAATTTTATGATGCAAAGAGCAGTGCTGCAATCACGTAAATTAGGAGACTTATTTCAGTACTGTGATAATAACCAGTGGCATTCCCCTTGCTTGGAGTGAACATGAAGGAGTAAGAGAAACAGTGGTGATAGAAAATAGATGTTAACATTCAGCCATATCTCCAGTGTGCTCAGCAAAGTGCTTATTCATTGTCTTAATTCACTTTCATCTCCTTTTTTGCCCTGTTCAAGACAAAAAAAAATGCAACTTGGGAAAACAGTGGGGCAGTGCAAGAAAGAAACAGCTGCTTTTTAAAAATTATTTTGTTGCCTGAACTTTTTTCTTCCTAGTAATAAAAATCATGTTATGAGCAGGGAAGGTGAAATTTTATACAAATTTTGCAAACTAGAGGGACTTGTGTACTTCAAATCTAAATCTGCTGAGGAATCTAGGGAAGTTAACTCCTTTATTCTCTTTTTGCCTAAACCAAGTTAAATCAAAGAGAACAGAACAGGGCTCACCTAATGAAACATATCTGACTGTATCGGAGTAAGTTATCCATGTTTCCTTTACTGTTAACAGAAAGGAACAGGCAACTCAGTTAAGGAAGGCCAGATAAATCTTAATCTATTTCTTTTTCTTCAGTAGTTACATGGGAAGTTTGTTGGCCACCTTAAACATGGCTAAAGTTCCATGAGGCAAATCCCAGACTGAAGTTTGATCAGCTTCATCCTTATTGTTTCTGGATGATGAACAGTTTAACACAAGGCATGAACTGTATAACCATTTATTTCATCTGATTGAAATAAATATTGTAATTTATCATGTCCCTGTTCTCTCTGAATGACTCAATGGTAAGGGCCCAACTTGTTAGGTACCACTGAGCTACAACTTCTCTTTAGTGAGTAAGAAACAAGTGCCAGAGACTTGAGCTCACAGAGCTTCTCTGCCCTCCTGTCTTTTAACTTCTCTCTCTATTCTTCTCTCTCACCTAAGCTCTCGTCACCATCTACAGCTTTTAGCGGCTGGTGGCCATGATAAAGCAGGTCAGCTGCTGAAATTCTTCAGATAGCTTTTGACAGTCAATTTGGATCAACAGTCTGCAGAAACAGTGCATTTCTAAAAGCGACACTCATTTTATACACAAGCGCAAATGGCTAATGTTCAAATATGTCAAATGGCTCAGGATTAAGTATACTGGAAAGCATGAATTTAATTTCCTCTGTTTAAGAATTAGGAGAGAAGCTTGTTTTTAAATTTCCCAGTTGCAAAATAGTAATTTAATTTTATTTCAGAGTTGTTCCCTGTGAGGTGCAGTGGTTGGTACCATGTACAGCATTAATTCAAAAATAACCTTAAGCTCACAGAGTTTTAAGCAAGCAAGTAGCCTTCATGAAGTAAACAAATTAATATTACACCATCTTTCAGTAGTCAAGACCTGAAAGCCTCAAAAAATCATTTCTATTTTCATCCCCACAGGAAAAGCAGTAGGAAAACATTTCTTTTTTTAAAACCTATTCATGCAGTAACTAATGGCTTGACTTTGGACTGTGGCATTGTCTTGATAAATGTTCCTTCCAAGATACTGCTTAGTTTACTCCAGACCAGGCAGAAAGTGAGCAAGGAGGAAGATTGACACGGGGTTGTGTTTGAGGCCAGATTACCCAGAGGCAGAAAGTGGTGGGCAGCCTTCCTTGGGACCCTGTTCCAGTGATATAGTGTGTCTTTTCATTAGAGAAAAACTGCTTTCAAAGGCATCATAGCAACTCCTGAAGGACGCTCTGACATTCAATATGGGACAGAGAGTTACTGTTTAACACTGAAATACTGTTTATTAGATAAACATTACATTTAAGTAGGAAGAAAACACATGAAACCATTGCAAAAGTTAATGTATTTTCTTTGCTGCAGCTTTGTCCTTCATGTTATTTTTCTGGAAAAAAGAGTTTAGTATTGAAGAAAATGTTCAAAAAGCAACAGTAGTATAAACCAAAATTTACTTGCTCAGTAGTAGTGTGTATTCGCCAAACTACTCCATCACTGGTTTCAATGTTTACTCCTGAATAAAAGGGTTTTTTTCACAACTCAAGGATCTTCTCAGTGGTGCAGGAAGAAAGTAAAAACTTCTCCGTGTGTGACAACAATCTGCTGCCACAGCGATGCGTGTCATCTTACATGCAACCTTTCAGGCTAAATTCTGCTCTTAATTATACTTGATTCGTGCTGTAGGCTTGCATACTTTCACAGGAATTTAAGACAGAGATCTCTTGCACGACTATTATGAGCACAGCTCTGCTCCTATGCTAATCTTACTTCACCCATCTCAACCAAGTTTCTCCTGATTTATATTCATTTACCAGAGATTAAGTTCAAGCATGAAAATCATCAGGAAGTCATAGACCTTTATTCAAAATAAAAATATCTTTTCTCATCAATCAGGAAAGGCTATGGAAAAAGTAAAGAAGTAACTTTACAGTTTGTTGATAAGTGAGAACATTTGTCCAAGTACTAAATCCCCCTTTAAAGAAAAATAACATGTGCTAAAGCTTTAAAAGGAGTCCAAACAGAGGATTAATTGAGGAGATTGATTTCTGTTCTCCCCACCCTAGTTTAATAGGCTTTTTCTCAACTGGATTTTGGGGAGTTTGGTCTTTTACACCACTTATCCTTAACAGCAGTAAGGAAGAAATCTGGAAATTGATGTATTGTGAGGATTTTCCATTGAACTCAATGGGCATTCTGTGTTGCCTTGCTTCTTGCTTTTTGTGGGGTTTTGGTTTTGGTTTGGGGGGGTGGGGTTTGCCTACTTTCTATCTAATATCAGTCTGTTAGGGTTTATACTTTTCTTCTAGTAGTATGATATATCTTCCTCTGACATTGAACACTAAAGACTTGGACCATGTATTTAAAAAATGAACATTTCACACTGGTATTTTACTGCAATACCAGCTCTTATTTTCAGGTTGCTTGGAATTGAGAACTTGCTGATACACTGCTGTGCTTTAGAACTGCAGTGTTAGCTGAGGAGAGTAGAGTTAGGTCAAACCTGAGAACAAAATATCTCCCGTAACAAATGTAACATTTGACCAAAGACCAAATCCTGGTTTGGTTTTGGGTCATAAAGGTGCAAGCCCTTCATCAATCAAGTTCTTTTTTGAACTGATCCTATTCCAGGACATTAACTCTTAAGAGCCCCAGGAGCCAAAACAGAGAGGAAATTACTCCTTTTAACAGAGGATGCTCTTGTAACTGCAGCACCACCACGCACCGACAAAGGCGGCTGTGTCCGCGTTCCAGGAGCCAGAGCTTGGGGCAGCTCTGCCCGGGGACCTCCGCTGGCTCGTGGTCGTATTTCGGGTGGGAACACGCACTCAGAGGAAGCTGTTTCTCCTTGTTGCTCTACCCTCCTGCTGTTGGAATCTCTGGCACTGAGCAGTGTGATCCAGCTTTACTGCAGCTCTGCTGGCAGGTTCGGTGTGCTCCGTGCACCGGTGTGACTCCGAGCAGTCAGGCACGCCAGGCCAGAGCTTTGGCTGCGCTCACAGACCACACACCAGCAGGCTTAGCCTTACATCAGCTAGCAACAGCTCAGGCTGCTCAGAAACCAGGAGGTGAGTGCTCCTGGATTTTTAACAGCATAGCTATTAATTGTGAAAATGTTCTTCCAGGTTTATTTAAGCCACAAGAGATCAGAATGGCTGGCAGGGGATCAGCTCCCCAGAACAGTATGCAAGGCCAAGTTGGATGGGGGTTTTAGCAACCTGGCCTAGTGGATGGTGTTTCTGCCCATGTCAGGGGGGCTGGAACTAGATGATCTTTAAGGTCCTTTCCAACCCAAACCATTCTGTGATTCTATGAAAAGTATCCCAGGCACACCTCTTTCTCTTTAGGAACAGATATGTCCATACCATGGCCAGAAATTGCTGACTCTGTGATGCAAAGCACATGATCTGGCTCCTGTACTACATTTCTTGTCAAAGCTGTACCTAGAATTTATGCAACTCTGGTGATTTTTTCCCCCTCTGCTCTGTTTTAGATCAGGCTGAGAATACATCTGAGTATTTAGAGATTTTTAATATTGTCTTTTTCTGGCTAAACAGATGTAATGTTTTATTATTTTCCCACACTTCAGGCTTTCCAAAATGTACTGCTCTTATAAGTATAAATGTAGGGGAGGAGAGAAAATGGGTAATTATATCTTCTATCCTTTCTTATCGAAGCTGTGTTGGAAGAGAGGGAGAGACTGACGAAAAAAAAAGAGAAAAACATTTATTGCAGACATTTCTCAGCTGAATGTCTTCCAGCTAAGTTTCCTCTCCCAAATTTTCCAAATTTTGTGATTTTTGAAGACGGTGTATGGTATATCTTATATACAAGGATTTAAAGGTGGGGGGTTTTGCAGTTCAAGAAAGTAATGTTTCCAGTCTAACTCAAACACCGGGGAAAAAGTGTGCTCAGTGATAACTCCCAGAACTACATCTGCATTGTGATTGTATAGAGATTTTTAAATGTCTGGCCTGTCTATAGAAACCAGCTGGGGGAAAAAAACCCTATTACTACAGGAACCTGAAGGAAAGCACAATTCGTGGATGTTCTCACTTGCTCTCCATATACTGTAGCATGTGCTCCTTTCCCCAGGACATATATTAGTGATCTCAAAGGAGCATTTGCCTGTCACATTACACCCTGGAGCTTTGAATCAGTATTTGCCAATTGCTGTCAGCCTCAAGTACTTAAAAGTGGTGAGTCCCACCCTAGGCCAATGTATGATGATCTCACAAGTATGTGGATGCTTTTTCCTGACTCTTTCATTTTTCATTAGAAAGTTCAGATCTTATTTTTAGATCATATCTTTCCTTTCCAGATATCCATGTAGTGTTTACAGCACTGCCAGATCCAAAATATTGAGAATATTGAGAAGTACTTTTGGAAGTTATTTACAAGACTCCCACTTGGGAGTCAGAGCTGTAGTCAGCTCACCATGGCTTTCTTTGTTTGGGCGTTGTGTCTCCCTCACTTCCACACAAATTCAGGGACATTCATTCTCATATCTACAACTTAACTTTCCAAGCAGCTTAACCCAGAGAGCAAAAGCAGGCACACACTCTCCAGTTATAGATCAGTTCAGCCCCCAGCCTCACATCTGTTTCTTGACCTAGCATCACCCCTGCTCCTTTTGCAGCACTGGAGGCTCCACATCTCATGGGGTCAGTCTAGGGAGGGTTTTGCCCCTTTCCATCCTTTTTGGACTGAAGAGGGAGATGCCTTCTTCTGAAATAGTAAGATGAGGAGGAAGTGGAGAGCAAGGTCCATAGTCCTTCTGAGCTGCTGGTCTTTCCCTCTTTTTCTTCTCTCCTGTGGGGTTAATTTGGGGTTCTCCTTCTTCCACATTCCTACAGAAAATGTTGCCTGCTCATGCACAAGTTGGAAGGAGTTCTGTTGGCTGTCCCCAGCAGCCCTGCTGCTTCCCTGTGGCTGCTGGGGACATGGCAGAGGCAGCAGAGTGAGGACTGCAAAGCATGCAAGGACTGCAACCTGTCACTCACCCGCCTGGACCCTCAGTGTGTGCTGCACATTCTCTCAATACCGAGTCCTAACATGGGACAGGGCTATTCCTTCCCTCCTGTTCCTTGAGAGTCCCAGTCAGGCTGGTTACGTTCAACCACACTTGCAGGAGAGATGAGATGTTGTGTCTAAAGCTGCTTTCCAATGACTTCTTTTATTTCTTCAACTAGAAAATTCCTGGGACTCCATTTCATAAAATATCCAGTTTATCACATTTCTTATTAATTTTAGTGACCAAGCTGTACTTAAACATGCAGCTGTCAGTTACACTCACAGTTCAACACTCCAGTAGGAAAATTGGCTAATCAATCACTCACATGAGAGGCAAGCTTCAGGTTTGCCCTCAGTTTCTGAGGCAGATTTTTGCAGTTCTTAATATAAATTGTCATTAAAATGTGACATAATGACATAATTGTCATTATACTATTCAGTTATAACCAGCTGTTGGAGTTACCACAGTACTAGTGAGAAAATTAGGAAATCCTAATGCAATACAATGGTTTTTCACCCTCCATATAGCACGGAGCATGCATTAAATTCATTGAACGGAAATTGTACAGAATGACGCGGGTGTTAAGAGTTAAGATAAACCCCAGGTTTCATATGAAAGATCATGTATATCATGGGAATTCAGGTTTGAAATGAATGTTGGCTTTGGGTTTGAAGTAAACATGGGGTTAGACTTTTCACATTTTCCATGTATCCTCCTTCTCTACATCTATTTTATGGTGATCTATTTGCTTTCTGAAACTCCGGTGCTGCATAGGTAAGAAAGAAGAATGGTTAGCTGTTTATGGGTATAAATTCTACCTAGTCAATGTAATGAAGCACAATGAATATTTCCACAAAACAGTACCTTTAAAAATAGGTTCAGCCTACCAAGACTGAAGAGGAAATATCTGAGGAAGGGTGTTGTAGCATCCCAAATTCTTATACTTTAGTATCTGGGAAGTTATGCAAAACATGTAGGCAGGGGAGGTTCCCATAAGATCAGAGCAAAGAATATGGAAAATATGAAACCAGATTGAAACACTCAGCAGATTTAGGAAGCCTAGCAATCTAGAGACAGCTGCCTGGAAAATGGCAGGGAGAGAAAACAGTGGAGAAGGTTTTCTATGAAATATGCGTAATGGTTTAAAAGTTTGCTACTGCTGAATTGAGTAGCAACAGGAAAAGATAGGATGTTGTTGAGAAACTCAGTAGGCTCTGGTTACTCCTTCTATGTTGGAGGTTATTCTTCATATATATTCTTCAATCACACGGTCCTAGGAACTGGATTAACGGCCTTACGTCTTTCATTACTACTATACTTGTCAAAGGAATTGTATTCAAGTTATTTACATGTTTTCATCTTTGGAACTCCTCTTAAAGGACCCCTCTGTTACTTGGATCTTGCATGCAGGACATGAAGGCATGCATGCATCTCATTTTCAGGGGAGAGCTATGGTGAGCAGAGCTCTCTGCCATACTGATATAGAACAGGGAATCAGTCAAAGGAATCGAGTGAAGTGCAACACCTCCAACAATATCCACAATGGACTGATTTTGATGATTGTGTCAAGATTTAGCTCCACTGTTTGATATTTCCCTTCTTGAATGTACTTACTAGCACACTCTCTCACTCTCCACTACACTTCTGCAAGCCTGCTGCATTGAAGTATCATTTTGCACATTGATAGTAACCCAGCCTCTCAAAGGCACAAAGTCAACTTTTTCCATTTGAATTGGGAGGGGAGGCAGGTAAAGAAAGCAATGTCAGCAAATTTCTAGCAGTGAAGAAAGTAGTACAGTCTCTACTAGATTCTGTTTTGCAGGCAAAATTCTGCTTTCAGAGTAAAACAGTTTTCACTGACCTCAGCAGAAGTCATGGGTGAGTATGTGAGGGTGGAGTTTGTCCCCTTGATATTTTTGTGAATCAAGGAGAGAGAAACCAGTTGTTCAAGGATTTCCAGGTCCAACTAGTGCACCAAACATATCCATTACTTCATACATATTTTTTATGCATTCACCCTCACAGTATCCTGTGCCTCATATTTCACTTTTGTTTGGGAAACAAAACAAAATAAAAAAGGAGGACATTTCTCTTGCAATACATTTCTGTGAATAACAAATCAGACTCTAAAGAGGTCATAAATTTTGCATATAGGAGTCACATTGATTAAAAACCTCTGTGGTTGATAAAACCTTTTGTGGACACAGTGTTGCACCCCTCATTTTTGAATGCTGTCTTCCTGAAAAGGAACCTGTTAAACAAGCACCCTGGCCTAAACAAGGGGAAAAGGGAGGGAAAAGCCCTTCACTGATGCTGTCAAAGCTGTATCACCACCCAAGAACCCTGTGTCCTGTTTATCCAGTATAGTTTTCAAGTAATTCTTCTGCAAGGTAGGAGACATTCACTTTAGCCCTTCAGCAGTGAATGGAAGAGAAACAAGGTAGTGAAGTCTCAGGTTGCTGTTCTGGTGACCAGACTGATGTATGAAAGATGGGAATCACACTCTCTACCAACTATCATGTGAATCTGAGCCTGAACTTCTTACAATTGGCATGCACTCTCTTGATTTTCCAAGCCAGGATCACCTTTTAGGAAGTACCAATAGAGGTACAAATTTTCAAAAGAGAGTGCTCTCCTCACTGTCATGGCCTTGTCTGCAGTGTCTTTGACCAAGTCTTAACTTCAAAAGTATATTCATTAGAAACGAAAATTAATGTAATTTCTTCTCTCCCCCTCTTAAAATCTGTTTTAATTTAGTGTATGTATTAGCTACATTTGATAAATCATGAGCAAGGAGTCAGTGAGATTTTGCCATGGTTTGACACAGCTTTGGCAAGTACTAACTAATCCTGACACATTTCCTACTGATTACATTTCAAGTTTAGCCACTGAATCAAAGAATAGGGACTTTATAAAGTATCTTTGTGAGTGAGCAAATTTCTCATGTTAGTACAATGAGAAGAATGAAAGGGATCTGAGCTAACAGGAACAAGAAAATACTGTTTTCTAAGTATGAAGGAAATGTATGAAAGATTTTACAGAAGGTTTTTATTCTGTGTTTCTTCTACCCAATTTTAAGCACATGGGCTCAAAAGCTTTCCTTTGATGCAAATAAACAATGTACAGAATAAAATTATGCTGTATTACAGAGAAACTCAAAACAATCTTTTGGATTCAAACTGAAAAAGGAGAAATTTAGGTTAGCACATGCAAAAATTTTTTACAGTGAGGGTGGTGAGACACACGTTGCCCATCCCTATAAGTGTTCAAGACCAGGTTAGATGGGGAATTGAGTAACCTGGTCTAGTGGGACATGCCCCTGCCCATGGTAGGAGGAGTGGAACTGGATGCCTTTGAAGTTCCTTCCAACCCAAACCATGCTATGATTCTATAATCTGAAGAGTACAGTCAGTCCTGAGAAATTTTCTTCCCGATTAGCATAAAACTGGCCAAGTAATTCAGTGTGAGTTTGCCAAATCCTGCCTTGCTGACTTCTTTGTTTTGGCTTTCTGGAGTTCCCATTATAGCACATTTAACTATGTAAGAGGCAAGCAAAGAAATATAACGCATATTTAACCGATAGAACATGTAGCTTGACATATTTTCACATCAACCTTGACAGACAGATAGGCAGAGCCTGAGAAAATTATGCCTCCAAATGAACAAGGATGCCTTTTTGTATCCAGTACCTCAGCTTACTTAATCGCTGACGCCTCAGAAAGGCAACTAATACACAATGAACCTCACAGGATGGAGAATGAAAAAAGTACAGAAATTTGGCAACTGTCCCCTGTGACTGGATCTATAGAGAAACTTGGTGTTAAAGGGAGCTGTCATGGCCATAGCAAATTGTGTTGTGACACTCCATGGAAGAGAAGAAAACTGAAACATAGATCAGTGCTTAATTATCAAAAACTGTGGCAAAGAAAACAAGCATTCAAATTCTGTAAACATTTCTGATTTTCAGAAATGCTGCCCACTCATTATTTTCTTTCCCTTCTCTTGGATTTCTGGCTCTTACCCATCTCCAAAGTGCATCCTTTGAGTAAATTACTCATGGCTTTTATGTTTCTGTGAACTCCCATGTTGCCAAGTTTTAGAACTCGAATGTTTTCCAAAAATGCATTTCAAAAAAATTTTAAATTGCTAAAGGAAGCAGAAGCCTACATTTGTCAATATACACACCAACAGCATAGTGTCTTCAGCCAGTGAGTAAATAAAAATAATGTCATTTTGCCTGATATGCAGGAATACAAATCATTTGAATAAATAACATCAAATTCAAAAGATATACATTTAAAACACAGAAAGCAGATTTGTTGCATGGTTTCAATAATATAAATCTGAGGATTTTTTTATTTTGTTTTAGGTCTGGTTTTTTCACACACAGTTATTTTCCAAAGTAACTTTCAACAAATTTTGAAAATAATTGATTTGTTGATACCTAAAGACACAATAAAATGCATTTTGTCTTAAAGAGAGGAGAGAGAAAAGAAATAGTTCTGATGACATTACCATTTCTGCCTCACTGCACAGGTCTAGCTAAAATGCTATTTAAATTTGATTGAATTCTGTTTATCCTTTTCATTTTCCAAACCAATGGCCATTTAGGCAATGGAATACATTTGTCCATGTGCATGTATGTTACCTGCACACTCTGCATTTATGGCTCTGAACTGATTGTTATAATGCATGTCATTGAGGCAAAAAGACCTTAAAAATTGTGAGACAGCTCATCTCTAAACCATAGTCCTAATCATAACAGAAAGTGCATTCCCAGTACATGAATTTCAAATCATCTACCTAAATATTTGTGCTCTGTGTATTACTGCACTCATCCTATCACCATCAAAACAATGTCATGTGAGGTTATTATTTGCAGCTAATAGCTGCATTCACTTACATAGCCTGAATAGTGATTACTTCCAGGGAGCAGTTCATCTCTGGAGTTAAAATATCCCCCAAATGTATCAATCCTTCTGAAGTATTTCTCTTATAATTTGCAAAACAAAAATAATCTGGTACATTAGTGACCTCCCAATTTATTTCTTTTGGTGGAAGACTAATTCTTTTCACTTTTAGCATGACTGTCAAAAAGCCCTGAATACTTGAAGAAAGTTTTGACATGTGCTGGGGACTGCTGTCAAGGTCAGACTTCACTTCATCTGAGTCCAGCTGACTGACAAGTTATTTCATTTACAGTGGTTATGGTTAAGACTAATGCTGAGGTTTTTATTGTTTCTTGGAGAATCTTTTTCTAGGTATGTTACAAAAGGGTACTTTCCATTGATTTAAATGTCCAGCAAGTCAGGTCCTTTTTTCATGGAAATAACAAATCAGCTAGTAAATTTAAAAATCCATGTGACTTGTAAAACTAAATCCTTACAGCAAAGCAAATCCATGTTCGTTTTTGGCGCTTAGAATGAAAAACACAAACTAAGCTAAAGATAAATTTAGCACAGGAATTAAAGGTTTAATTTGTTTTAAAGAATGTGCTTTATGTTTTGTAACTGTTGCATTGGTCACATAACAATGGAGGAAATTAAAATCTATAATAAGAACATGATGCTTGTATTAGACAGAAGTAATGCATGGGAAAAATAGAAAATATTTCAGGCATCAAATGTCATCTCTGTCCCCATACATGAATAGGCTCTTTCAAATTACACTTTTGTACAATCATTACTCAGTGCCTCAATCAGGCTACTCACATTTTAATTTCAATTTGATTTAATTGCAAGAATTGTAATTTCAAAAGAAATTATCAGTAGAGAATCCAGTAGTGCTTTATCTTAATTACAGCTTATTCTTCATGTCATCTATTCTTCTCTAAGAATGATGAATAATTGATTATAAGATTTGCCACAATTATTTGATGAAAAATCAATGGTATTCAATCAATTTGTTTAGCGATTGCACTTTGCAATTTACATTTAAGTAAAAGATTAAGATCTCTGCATAGTTAAATAACAAAATATGTTTAAATAATGTTAAAACCGCAACACAGTGAAACAAAAGTTAATCAAGTTAGGGTTGTGATTTACACTTTTGCCATTACAGAGAAGGAAAAGGACAAATAGTGTGGTATACTATCCCTAACATCCAACACCCTGACTTCCCAAATTGCCATTTTTAAGCAAATTGAATGTACTAAGAACAAAAAGATACTTAAAATAATTATTGTTATTTATCTAAAATAGTATTTATTGCCTTCTGTGAAACAGTTTTGGGTTTTTTCTGTGTATCACTTCCAAAACTGCATCAATCTTAAGAAAGGGTTAATCATCAAGTGTCTTACTGCATGGGGGATCAGACATGAACTCTCAAAGATATTTTATCTCTCAAAGGGAGGACAACAGAAGGTTGTTGGTGCCTCCTGTTCAAACAGAAACACCTCCATGCAATGAAATGGCCACACGCTCTTGGGGAAGATGCTGTGAAAAATCCACTGTAGTCTCATGCAGGTAGGAGATGGGTGGGACTGGGAAACAGATATACAAAGAACCACTGGGTTTCTGAGTGTTCTTTTGGAACTAGAGAAATGCAGGGAATTCTGCCATTGTTTCTTGAATGCAACCAGATTCATCTGAGACCACTCAGAAGGCAGAGTACAATGATCCATGGCTGGAACAGTTACAGAAATGTTGGGATGTCTTCCAGGAGCTGCTCCAAGTGTCACTGCAGCTCACAGAACTGACTCCAGCTCTGGCAGAAGGGAGCAAGGCACTGCAGCAGATCTTGAAACAGGACTGGCATTACTTATATGTATTATAAACTAAATGCTGCTTTTTTTCATTTCAGTGAAACTGTCCATTTTTTTCCTAGTCCACAGGAAATAACTAGGCTAGAAGAACTAATAGAATAGTCTGTGATCAAAGGCAGAGCATGAAGCCTTCATAAAAGGATAACAGTTTAGCCCAGGAAGAGCATGAAGAGTTAAATATCCAGGGAAGGTGCCTGTGAAAGAAATCCATAAGAAAAGTTTTTTTATCTGGCCATGTAAGGATTCAGCTGACTTTTAAACAGAGATTAGGCAGGACTCTGCAGCTGAAAAAGTTATAGAGCCATAGGATAAGGCCAAGACAAACAAAACAGACAAAAATCAGCAGGAGGGATCTTATACAAAAATGAAGGACTATTGCAAAAATAAATCAAAAAAGGAGCTACAGTAAACTGGAACAATAATTGAACTGGAAAGCCTAAGAAGTCATTCCCTTTCCAAAATGCAAGCATGCACTCCAGCTTTGTCCTGACCATGTGGCAGGATGCAAATCCCTCCCTCCTTGCATGCTTCATCCAGGTTTCCATGGGAAAAGAAATCAAACCTGGACATTGTGATGGCACTCATAGTACTCCTCACTCTATCCCTGCTGTGACTCACCAGTGACCAGGTTTCCAACTACCCTGCAAAACCATACAGCACTCAGGGAAGGTTTGGTGTAGATTTTTAGGTTCATGAAGATACAGGAGACAAAAGTGGAACACCTGACAAGGTTAAGGGGAAAACAACCCTCTTAATGTCGTTTGAAAACTCATTATTAAGACTGGGGGTTTTTAAAACCCAATTCTATACAATTGATAAAGAGCATATTGCTGGGTACAAGCCAAAGAAAAGAGTTGGGTTTATAAGAACCAGCATTTGAAAGCTTGTGCCTAATTGCTTTGGCCAGTCCACATTACCTGATTCCAGTGAAAGTGTCCCAAAACCACCAAAACACCTAACGGAGAGTTTTAACAAGCTGGTCTTGTAAATATTAATAATTGAAGTGCTCCCATACAGCTTTATATCTGAAAAACTCTGCATAAAGATTAACTAAGCCTCATATGGCCCATGTGGTGTAAGACAGTTTTATTCTCTGCATACAAACAGGGAAACTGAGGTATTCCTACCGCTGCTTAGAGGCACATATAGGAAAGGAATGGCCATTGTATCCATTATGAAGTCCCTTCCTGATGAAAGACTAAGTAATAAAAAGAGAAAGTAAAAATCCAGTGTTATAGAAAACATCAGAAATTAAAGCACTGTTTCTCTCCCAAAATCCCCAAATGAAGCTGGACTATGCTACACCTTAGAAAAAAAGCAAAAAACCTTAGGAAAAAAACCCAAAACAGGACCTTGCACAAAATTCAAATCTTGTCCCAGGTTTGACAAAAATGTTGTTTTAATACACAGTAAACCCATCACAGACATCTATGGGATGACTGACAATCAGTGTAAAGACTGCCATGTTTCACTTAAAACTATCCATCTCTGGGCACGGCCTTTGTCAATTCCCCATACTTAATTGGCTTAAGTAACCAGACAACATGGTCAGACCTGTGTTGGCTGAATCCAGCAGCTCTGGATCACAGAATCAGGGTTGGAAGACACCTCTGAGGGTCCTCTGGTCCAGCCACCTCTTCCAGGCCAGCCTTAAAGCTGCATCAGTGCTAGATTACATGTTTGGTACACAAGGAGCTGCTCTTGTTTGCTTACCTGCAGTTGCAGCTGCAACTCTGTATGCACGGTTTCCATATGTAAACATGGGATACTTTAAAGATAATAAGAAATATTTAAAGTATTCACTGGAAGAGGTAGGATTGGAAAAGAAAGTCTGATGGATTGCTCTAGGCATTTCCTTCCAGGGTACCTGTATGAATCTGTACAGAGACTTTCCTCCTACTTCAAAATCACAGAAAAACGTCTCATACTTCACATTTTTAAATTTCAACCTCCTGCAAAGTGGGCCAAAAACTGCATTCCTCACATGAAATTAATGATAACTGTCAGCAATACTTTCTGCAGAAAAATTCTAAATATAGAACATATTTTAGAAAACATTTTTCATTAAATGGGCAAGTCTTATGGAATTTGGGGTTTTTACTATGTTACAGTAGCAAAGGTGAGACTCAAGCCCCTTTTAAACTTGCTCATCAGCAGTTTATTTTTTTTCTTGCATAGATGTTTTTTAAATATTTAACAGAAGTTTAAGATAGACAAATATATATTGTAATTCTGGGCCTTTTTTATGTGTAAGCTTTCCTTATACCCTCTTGCAACCTACTTCAGTGGCAGACAAGACCCCATCCTCAAATTATCCACACTTCAAGTGAATGAAAAGTACATGCAATTAAAACCTGTGCACAGTGCCTGAGGAGAGAATGCAACAAAAGCACAAAATAGCCAAGTAGCTCCCAAAAAAATAGATAAAAAATTGATGGAAATATTATTGTCCCTTCCTTACTAATTGCATTTGAAGGTTGTAATTTTTTATCTTTCCTGCTGTTTATAGTAGGTGTGTTTTCTCTTGGACACAAAGTCTGGTAGGTCCACAGAGAAAACTGTCTGGACTGTTTCAGGATTACAGTTGGTAACTTGGACATGCTCTATTTCTGTCCATGCTGTGAAAAACAGAGCAGGTTATAATACTTTTTAAACAGCCATGCTGGATTTGCATTGCAGACATGGCTGTAGAATGGGTAAATTGCATTACTGTAGCAAACTTCCCAGGCTTCCCATATGGTTAAGTAGAAACTAGGAGTTTATAGCTTAATTAGAGGCACTTGTGAGGATCAGATAAACAGATATACAACTTAAAAGAGTGCATTGGCCATAAATTCTTTCATTCCAGATTCAGATCTGCTAATATATGACTTCAAACACCTTTGACAAGGTTATTTAAAAGCCAAGCAATCTTATTTCCTATGTCTTTGGAACATGAAGTGGGAAGAAGTAAATTACAGAAATCATGCAGTGCTGCCAGCAGAGCCTAAATGTATTTAGATCTTTGTGATAAGTGATAGAGAAATGCTTGAATAGGTGGCAGGGAAGAACACAAGACAAGGGACAAACAGCTCTAAGGCAGCAGATGGCTCCTTTGCCATCTTTGTCACCCTATTACCTTTACAATTAATTTTACAATATTATTATATAGTGTTATTATTTTATTCCATATTTTACAATATTTTTTTCACACTCCTGCTTCATCCTCTGTGTTTTTTCTTAAATTGGAGGAGAAATACAAATTCATTCTGATGGAAAGAGTGAGAGAGGCTGACTCTTCTGAGGTTTTCCCTGTCTGTACAATCATCTGTTCTTTTTTTTTTTTTTAACTTCAGTGATGCAATTTGGAAATATTTATTTTCAGACTTGGTTAATATTTAAAAGGAATTGAAATATTAACACTTAGAAAATTGAAAAATTAAAAGAGCACCAGGGTTTGAATTGCAGCTGAAACTTGTAAGGTGATAAGTAGTTTTAACACTTTTGACTGTAGCAAAGTTGTAGCCTACAGCTGTAGTCTAAAGTTGTTTCCTGTCGGTTTTTATTTCTTCAGGTGGAGAAAGATGATTTTGACCAGATTGGAATATAGATAAACTTATTCTGTTAACAGAGGAAAACCAAATCTACTTCAAAACAGCAAGGGAAAATTCTCATTTTCATTTCCTCATGTAATTCCTTGTTTCAAGAATCAAGAGAGACACTGCCAGAGACACAGCTTTATACAAAAAAAATTTGGGGCTCCAAACACACTTTTTTCACCAAGCGGGGAGCGTTTGTGACTGCCTAGAAGTCACTCTGGCAAAATTATTCTCACCTTCCAATTTGCACCTATAGAAGAAATACACCGTCGAGTTAATGCCATGTGACTCATCCTTTGATGTTTCCATTGAGGGTTTAAAGACTGAGACCCCTAGAGAACCAGGAGCTCAATCCACGTTCCTTAAAGAGTGTTGTTACATGCGAGCAACAGGATCAAGCGCTGCAGACTCCAGCAGTTTAACAGATACCGAAAGTGCCCGAACCGTCAAAAGGAAAGGGATTTATACGTGTGCCTGGCTACTTCAGTGTCCCTTTAATGCCGGCCGCCTTCGCTTTGCCGTCTCCTTAGTGCTGAGACCGGGGCTGCCCTGCTTTGGGGCGCGCCCAGCCCCGCCAGCCCCTCGGGCGGCGAGGGGCCCGCACCGCCTTCCCTGCAGCAGCGCCCGCCTGCAGCCACGGCCGTGCGCAGCCCACAGCCAACACCGCGGGCCGCAAACGCAGCTGGAACGGGCTCCATCCGTGCACTCCTCTGCACAGATCAGCGGGAGGAGTTCTCCATTAACTTTCCCCGTCCCGCCCCCTGGATGAAAGCCGGCGGCTTCAGGCTTCAGAGCTCCGTCTGAGCGAGGGGAAGGGAGCGCAGAAGCCGCCCGTGGCCGCCCGCTCGCCGTGCTTGCCGAACGCGTTCAGCCGCGCGCCCCGCGCCCCCCAATGGGCGAGGCGGAGCGCGGCCGGCGCCGTCCCGGGCGCGGAGCGGCCGAGCCCCATTAGGGCGGGGAGCGCGCTGGGGCTCGGGCAGTCGCGCCGGGGTGGCTGAGGTGGCTCCGGGCGGTCCCTCCGTGGCGCTGCCGGAGATGCGTGTCTCCCGCCGGCGCTGACGCCGTGGGACAGAGCCGGGTATCCGCCTTCCCCCCGTCGTCTGTGTGACGGACCACACCGCCTCCCGGGAATACGTCGCTGTGGTCCGGCCGCGCTGCGGGGAGGGTAAGTGGAGGCTCCCCGGGGTGACGAGTGACGGACAGCCTGCGGCGGAGCGCCCGGCGGGTTTGGCGGAGCGCCCTCCGCAGCTGGCACCGTGCCGCTGGCGGCGGAGCGCTTCCCGCGGTGCGGCGGGGGTTCTGCGCCCTGTCCGGGGCTGGCATCGCCCGGGCGCGCCGGTGAGGAGCCGCCCGAGCCGGAGCCGGCGCTCGTCAGCGCCGCTGGCGCCGCGCCGTCCTGCGCGGAGTTGTCGGACGGGGCTGCGGGGACGGGAGAGCGGGGGAAGCGCTGGGGAGCGCAGGGTGTCCCGCCGAGCCCCGCGGCCGCTCTCGGGGCAAGGTGTCGCGGCGCCGCCGCCGTGCCGGCTCGGTGCGCCCGGCGGAGAGAGCGGCGCGCCGCGGTCGCCGGTCTGGGTGACGGTCCAGATGTGGGAGCTCAGCTGTTGCCTGTCAGTGCGTGGCAACTGGCCCCTTCCAGGCAGCCTCCGCCCTCTCCCTTATCCTGAGCGAAGCGTCCGCCTCTGGGCGCTCTCCTGCCTCTGCGGGGACCCTGGCGAGGTGGAAAGCTCGGTCTGCCATCCCCGCGGCGTCTTCCGCGCTGTCCGCTCTAACTGGGGGGTGGTCCCCACACCCACCCCTGCAGCCGCGGACCTCAAATATGTGTTTGTGCTTTCCGTTCTTAGTGAAGAGAGCTCTGGAAGGGCGATGGATCGTCCGCGAGCCCCTTCTCCCAGAACATTTGTGCCCGCTGCGGGATTTCAAACTCCAGCAGCCACCACTTATCAGTCGGCTGGGCTGGGCTCGGACCAGACGCCTTCGCTGTGGTCCGAGCCCGCGGCGGCTGGGTCTGGCCTTTGACAGGACTGCCTCGCTATACCCCAGCGGGGGTGGCCCGGGGGGCCACATAAAGCACCCCAGTACCGCTGTTTCCAAGTGCTGTCATCTGGAGGGCGAGGAAACGCAGCGGGGGGTATTTTACAGGCTCTCTGAGAAATGTTTATACAGCGACATTTAATGGTTAACGATGCATATTCCCAACACGCTAAAACCTAAAAAAAGGCAGAAATAAATTACTAGCGTTATTGTTGCGAAATTCCCTGTGATCATTGTTTAGCTGGTAACTGAGATCTTTAAACTACATGTTTTGCACGGCAAACTCTACAGTAAGTACTGAGATTTTTCTAGTAGGATGGGGTTTTTTCCCCTTTACCTGTAGTTCTTACTATTTCTAGGGGGAATTAAGGTAATTTGTATTATTTCTTTGCAAGACAGGTATATCACAGTGGCTAGGCTTTCATCCCAAGACATGAGTAGATCAGAATGAGCTTGGACTGCGAGTGGAAAGGAAAGGAGATGGAGAGAGCCGTTACTCTGGTGCAGTGACAGATCCTTTCATTTCTGCCTGCAGAGCCCCGGATGAGCAGGGTTGGTGCAGTTCTGCCAACAGCACAGTTAATTGTGTCCTGTAAATCAAGGTCCATGGAGCTGCTCTCTTTCTGTACAACAAAAGGTCTTGTAATGAGTAAGCCCAGATCAGTCATATAAAAATTTTAACATCAGCTGGGCAAGGTGTGTGTGTAAGGACCTTACAGGGTTAATAGCTAAACTATTAAGATTGGAGTCAGATGTGGGTAAAAGCAACAGGAGAGTCTGGGTTTTCCTAATATCCTGTAGTATGATAACTCTGAAAAAGGTAATTGTTTTAAAAAAATCTGTTTCAATTTAAGATTTATTAAGCAAGGAGAAACTTACGTAAACATAAGAATCCCTTTCTTGTTTGGAAAGGCAAGAAATGGCTAGAAATGTCATCTGAACTTAAAGACTACAAACTATGTGTGGATTTTCGTGCATATGTGCAAGAATGTTATTAATCTCATTTTCATCTAGATTATTCTATGTGTTGGAGGGTCTGCAGTGTTTAACTCAGACCTTTGGCAAAATGGCTTCTGTGCTTTTAGGGTTTGGTTTTTTTCCATAGCAAATGAGTTATTTCTAGCTTTTAATAAGACTTTAAAATACAGGAGCATGAGAAAGCAAGTGCCTTCCAAAGAAGGAGAAATGGAGGGGGTGGGAGGGGTAGTCAAGTTTTACTTACATATGTTACGAGTTGGGAATGTAAATTTGTGTATAAGGAGAAGATCTGAAGAATGACTTGGCACACTAATGACCTGGCTTTTTGGAACTTCAGGAGTTTGGTCTGTCTCCCCCTATGGTTATAATAAGAGATTAAATGCATTTGGCATATTTAATTAATTAGCATATGAAAATAGGATGTGTTTTACTTTGCCATTGTTTTCCTGTGAAACTTTTCTATGCTAATGAATGTCTGCATTTTACAGAGTAATTTACTTTGCTTCATATTATGCTTTTGCAGATTGGTTTGACCCTTTCTAATGCTGAAAGCCTTTGTATCGTAGCCTAAAAGTCCTTCCCCTTTGTCGTATGAATCTTGCGTAATAAATACGTTGTCAATTACTGCTGTACACAGCTTCTAACAGGGCAGACTGAAAGTTGCTCTTAAATTGAAAGCCTCTATTTGCTTGGGTGCTATGTCTTATGCATTCCAGAATTAATTGTATGTGCAGTGATGAATTTCATTTAAAACAAACAAACAAGCTGGGTTTTGTTACTGTTTTCTGTGACTACGTTACCCTAAAGTAAAGAGATCCCTGCTGCTGGGGTATAAAAGCATGCTCTGCAACATTACTTTTTATTTTTTAAATATTGAGAAAGGTCACTTGTATTTCTGGGAAAACTGTTGCATGATACAATATTGCACTAAGAATGCTGGATTGAGGTGGTTCCCTAGTCACCAAGTGGTTTATATCAATATTCAGTTTACCCCTTGTATTAAGGCTTAAACGTCAGTTTCGCCAGCACTGGTTTTTGCTTATGCTGTTTAAATAGAAGTAAACTTGAGGTTAGCTCTAGCCATTAGTATATGCTTGGTGTAAGCCATGCAAGCTTAGGTCCTGCTCCTGGAAATGTTTACAAAAATGAGTAGCTTTTACTTGTGTGCTTAAATTGTTTGGATTAGGAGTTGTATAATGGGAAGAACCAGCTTGGAAGGACACAGCACAGCTATTGCTCATCTTTTCCTCCTCCCACCTTATGGCTGAAGAATGATGGGAAGAAACATGTTTTTCAAGTAATTGAACACTGAAGTCGTGGCATTTCTGGCAGAAATTCCCAGATAGACTACCAGATCAGTTTGCCAAAATTAAATGCTTTTTTTCAGAAACAGTGCTTTGGCTGCTGGTTTATTGACAAAGGATATTTCCAGCTACTGAAGAAAATTTCACAGGTGGTCTGCTACAACTCTTCCTCTTTGTATTTTACTTATTTATAATATTCACAAAATACATTATACATTTTTAGCAGAACTAAAAGAGCATTTGGCTTCTCAGCACAAACTGATAATATTCCTCAAGCATATTCTTGTACAAGGAGGTTTTTTTAAATGTACAAAATGAGTGAAGTGCTCATATACAAGAGGTAAGAGCCAACATAAACATTTTTAATATTTTTAAAAGGTCTGTAAATGACAGCTTTTTGCTAGTTTACCTTTTCTTGGAACCCTGCCTGGAAGGCTTCTTAAAAGTTCTTAAATATAGCCATAAGGTTGGTGAGTTGCTTTTCAAGATCATTATGAACCTATCAAGCCCAATGTTTTGCCAGCTAGTAAACCTGGGGTAGACAGTCTTTCAGGTAGACCTTTCCTTTCCAGTGGATTACACATCAACAAATGCCAGAACTGTGTTATTTCAGTTGTTCTGTACCAAAGTTGTGTAGTCCTGTCTAAGGTCTGTGTTTGAAACATTGATTTATAGCACCTGATAGCTCTTGCTGTTCTGTCTTGTGTACTTCTCTCCTTCATTTTCTTTCTCTTCCCCTCTGTCCCCTCTTTAAGATGTAAGAGTATTATGGAGTGTGCTTGTAGGTTTGTATCTGTAACAGAATAAGTTTCATTCAGTTTCCCCCCTTTTATCTAAGGACCGATTCTGCAATTTGCAATTACCATCCTTGACTTTAGTAAGAATTTTTTTAAATGTTCCCAGTTACACTCAATATTAGTTTTGTGGAGTGGTTGCATGCCAAAAAAGCATTTTTAGCTGCATTCCAAATACTGAAATATAATTGCTTGCCTTTAATAATAATAAACAAAATAATTTCATTTCCTGTGATGTTTTTATAACCACCTTTTTGAGCTTGTTGCCTTCTAATCTTGCATCAAGTAACCCCAGACTTAATATTGCATGATTCCAGAACTAGCTTCTCTGTCGGCAGCATGCCAGATCCTGTCTAATGTCTGTGTTAATGTGGTGTATATGAAAACAGACTTCTCTGTGGATTGGAACACTGATTTGTATAATTGCAACTGGCATGATTAAAAATCTGCATGTCAGTATCATGATGCATATAATAAAACTTACAGATTTTTTTTTTAAGCAGGGTGATGTTAGTCCCTTAAATTTTCTTTGAGAGTCTTCCTTGTCCAAACATCTAAATTTCTGAATGTGTTTGAGTGTTTAAGGAAGAAAATAAGAACATGTATGCAGTTACAAATATAATAGTGTAGGTCTTGGATCGTGCTGCATGGCAGGACTGCACCCTCTTGTTCTGTAGGGAAGCTGCATCTTCTCTCACTAGTCTTAAAAAGACTGATATAAAAGACTCGTCTCCAAATCTTTAAATGTATCTAGACAAGTGCCTCAAAATTCCTCAAAGCACACACTCCTCCTGTATTCCTGTGATCCCTGCTGGAGCCATGTAAGCCACCTCTGAGACAGGCGCTGTAATAGTTCAGCTTTACCCGTTTTGCTGTCCCTGATCTCGTACATTGGCCAAGTGCGCTCCTGTGACAGCGGTGGTGCTGGCTCAGCAGGAGGCTCTGCCGGGACACCCAGGCGCTCTCGCTCAACCCGTTGTGCGCTTGGGCTTGGCGGACACTGCCCTCACCCATGGCCCATTTTGGTAGCAGCAGAGACACACAATAACCACGGCAGAAATTGAAAGCCACCTTGTGCTTTCAGGTGTGGATCAACTTGTCTAACAGCAGTAAAACCTGACTTGTTTTCAAGTGTGTTAAAAATTAGTGCGTGATTAGTGAAGATAGTTTTTAAGGATCTCTTTTTGTAATGAACTGTTAATCACCCAGAAGTTCAGAACTGTTTATGTAAAGAAATTGCATGTGTTTGTGTGCATACTTCAGGATTAATATATTTTTGCTTTATTTCAGACTTTTTGCAGGAATTGGTATTTTCATATAAAAATTAAAGCTTCACATGCAGAGATGACTATTAAAAGTAGAAATATTTATATACTTTAAAATGAATTTTATGGAGGCGCTAAAGAAATGTCTGAACCTTGAATATTTGCATCTCTATATACAAACTGCTAAATAAATTATGCTGGGTCTAGGACCTCACTGGTGAATTGCAGATGTCTTTTGTAAAAGTATACATATGGCTTTCCAAGAGCTTTGAACTGTTTCCTCATGCTTTGCTCATCAGAAAGATGGTATGGATAACTTCATTGTGAGAGGGCATTTTTCCAGTCTTGTTTGCAACGCATAGTGAATCTGTGTGGTAAATATTGAGTTTTCATTCATCCTTGGGCTGAAATTAGCTCATTCTGTACATATGGAATATGAGAAAAACATATACAAAGGATATGTTTATATTTAATAAAATTAATAGTATAAAGCAAGTGTAGAGAAACTTACAAGCCTAAACAGCTTGGCAGGCCAATAGCCAGCGAATGTCTTAGAGTACTGCCAAACATGTAGAAAGCAGACCAGGCTCTCATCTGTTATGAGGTACCAAAAAACTTCCACCCTCATGAGGATGTTGTTTACCCAGGATACAGCTTTGTTCTGTTCTCTTAGCAGCTCGGTGTAGGTTTGGATTTCAGCAGGTATCTGCTGGGAGGTACCAGTAGTATTCAGGAGAACTGTGACTCCCTAAAAAAAACCCAAGCAGCTGTGTTACAGCAGCTCTCCACAGAGAAATTCCAGAGTGTGGGTCCCCTTATACAGGGTATTGGCCTCTCCTTGGGAGGCCCTGGGGAAGGAAGCAGTGTACCAGAGTAAGTCTGGAGAGAATGTCTGCAGGGTAAGAGGGATGCCTCTATTGCTGTTGTGCTCAACCATGAGCTGCCAAAAAGCTGTAGAAGCACTCTCAGCAAAGGATGCTGCAGAGGAGATTACTGAGCTCGATGGTTTCTTTAGCTGTTTGTGAACCCAGTAAATGTCAAGCTTTACACCCAGCCTTTCATACAGCCCATCTGCTTGGACAGTATTCGCTGGGGGTTTCACATGGTGTGAAGCTGAAGTTCTGTGGTCTAGGCTAATAACCCATTTTGTTCTCAATATATGATTTCCCAGTTACATAAAACTGTTGATTTCCTGCAGGAACAGCTTATATGTTTTTAGAGTAGCTGTTAATATACTGAAATTGAACATCTATTGCATTTATTTGATTGAACTGAAGTGACCATAGTGACAAACAGGCACCTGCTTCATTGCTGCAGATTTATTGTTTTTCAGATTTCTTTGCAAAATGTCCCCCAACACTCAGAGCTCTATTGTCTAGTTCTCAATCTGCGACCTTTTAGGCTGTAATTTTGGAAGATTGGTTTTTTAATGTCTCCCTGTCTTTTATTGTGCTGTGGCTGTTCATAAACATTTCTTACCTATCAGTGGATGTCTTATTAACCTGGAGCTGATGCTATCAAGAGGTAATGACAATATGATAGCTCTTTCACAAAGATATGCTTGGTGGATTTATTCTAGGAACTGGGGTGATACCAGGCTCGTGTTCATTTAAGGTTTGGTTTTGGTTTTTTTAAACTTTGATGCATAAGTCAGTGTTCAACACCTAAATGCTAGGTACAAAACAAAGCTGGGTATTCAAGGACATGTATTTGTTCACTTCTGAGGGCCTCTGGAAGGAGGCTTGTGCTTTGAAAGAACATGTCTCATGAAGATCAGCAGGTACACCTTCAATTATGCAACATTTTTTTCTGCAGGTAGACGTCATCCTCCTTTGTGCAATTCTCTGCATTTACCTTCATCCTGCTTTGTTGTGTGCTAAAACAGCTGATATCTAATGCAATTTTGAGTAGATAATATAGACTTGTTTTTAAAAAGAAACTGTTGGCACATATACTGCTGGAGTTCTGGAAGATGACTTAAAATCTGCTGTGAGGTGTAACGGGTTGTGCACATGAGTGAAATTTGGGAAAAAGCATTTCCAAACAGTTACAGTAATATTCTCAAAGTGCTGGACTCTGAATAAATATTAATTACTTCAATCTTGCATTTCTATGGTATATAAAACAATGAATTAAGTCTGTATTCCCTCTGTAAAATACTCAAGCTGTTTCCCTTGCACTGTCACATAGTTGTGCATGCATACTTCAAGTGGAGATAGAGATAGTTTGAAAATATTTAGGCATTTTCCTGCTTCTTTGTTTTAAGTGAGCTTCCCCAAATCAGCCCAATCAGTACAGAACAGTACAAGGATTATGTTTGTGCACAGTGGGGTGGTGAAAGAGGAGCTTCCTAACCACATGCTGCTACCAAGAAAAAAAAGAAAAAAAAAGCCTAAAAAAATCTACTATAAAGCTGTAGCTTCTGTTCTGCTATATCTCCAAACCATTAAGTGATTTTGTCACCTACATCATATATAGGACTTTGTCTGACTTGAATTCTAGTCTGAAGTGTTACTCTTTCTAACAACTGTAATATTAGTTGTGTAGATGATCCTGAAGAGTTTTGGAAGATCGTCTGCTTGGGCTTGGGTATAAATGATCATTGGGCACTGTTTCTGGTGATGGAAATAGGTCAGATCTCCACTTTCTAGGGATGGAAAGTCCATGTCTTCCACAGACAAAATGGTGTGCTCCTCATTTTATAGAATAACTGTAGGAAAATACAAATCAATTATATCTGTCTGAAAAAAAAAATGCAACAATTCTCTCTAAACATTTTTTTAGAAGCCTGTTTACTGACTGGGCTTCTGGCTTACTAATATCAGTCCCAAGTCTTAAAAAAAAAAAAAGACAAACAACCTCTGGGTAAGCTGCAAGTTCTCTTCTTCCCATCCGCCAGCTAGAGCCTCTTTGCCTGCCTTTGCTTGTGTACTCTATTGGTTTCACAGTTCATATACTTATGTTTTTTTAAAATCTCCCCCTGCACTCTGGTGGGAAACATGTCTGCTGTTTCCTTTCAAGCACACAAGGCTTGATTCTCCTCTCACAATGGCATAAATTGTGAAGAACTCCACTTGAAATCAATGGACGTAAAGACATGTAAAATGGGGTGAGAGAAGAGCCCAGCCTCTGGTTTCTATTTTTAAGTGAGTCTGGTTAACCTAAAATTATTCAATGTGCCACTGTGACTTTAGTTTGTAGATATCAGTTACTATGCTTGTTACTTTTTGTACATAATGTTTCATTTTCATATATAATACATCACAGCTAGTACCCCTAATCAGGATGCACATGTCTTTAATTTAATACCTTGATACTACTATGTCTATTTTGGTACATAATAAGTAATATGTATGGTACTTACCTTACAAGAGTCAGATCCTGCAAAAAGTCTGAGGTATAGCTGTATTCCTGTGCAGGCCCAAAGGAAAGAAGGCTGGATTGCCTCTATCTCTACAACTTAAACTTCGTGGTGTTTCTCTTGCTTCAGTAGTTCTAATCTGTCAATCTTGTTCCTCATTATCCTGGTTCAAAATACTAATTCTGTATAAACAATACTTTCTCAGTTACTGTTGTTTTTTCTGTGCTTGTGAAGTGTTCAGCTCCATTCTTATATTTTGTACATGCTTAAGAACTTTTAATAACTTTAAATTTTCTGTGAACAGTGAAGTACTTTGCAAGAAGCCTGGAATATCCACACACTATTTTTTCTATTGCCCAAGTTTTGGTGGTTGTTCACATTTGTTTATTTTTTGGCAATGGATTATGGTCCTTAATTACCATCAGTAGTCAAATAACTGAATGAGATTATACAGCAGTGCTGTAAAAACTGTTCATGGTAGCTGTGATCTGTACATGTGTGGATATCTTTGAGAACAGTCACCTCATTCATTAACCGTGCAACAGACTCCAACTTTATTTAGTTTTTGAAATTAATGCAACCTTCTCTACCTAACTGAAACATTGCTTTGACTGCATCTTTCTATAGTTTAAAAAATGCCCATGAAATAGTTGGCTCTTGTAATGTATTCAGACTTGGAGTAAATTTATTGGTGTATTGGAATTTTTGTTTTCTGCTTGAATAGCAAATCATGGGTGTCCACAAAAAAAGTCTTTTAAATCTGGAGTACACTTAGTATATCCCTTAAATTTTATCTCCAATTTTATTATGAGGATAAAAACCCTGTGGTGTATACCTGTTTAGTCACTGAGCTTTCCCCTTTCATTTTAGTACACCAGCCCCCAAAAAGTCAAGAGGTTGCCTGGCTAGTTATGTGGTGGCCTTACGTATCAAAGACAGCAGATGTCACAGAAGTTTGCTGTGCTGCACTGGTTGGAGTGATGCAGATCTCAACATTCAGTGTGGCTGTGCAGGCACAGAAGTGATGTGGAACTGGCTTCTGACCCCTTGACTACAGTTATTAATTCCAGTAGTGAATTATTCCTTGTCTCTGATAGGTTTTGCATGACTTACCACAGGGAAAATGGTTTATCATAGCGAGTTCATTGTAGCTTTAACCATGGCTTTTTTGAAGTGTAGCTGTCGGACAGTGAGGTGGCATGGTAGAGACCAAGAAGCGGTGTGAACTGCTGCTGTGGTCATGAGCAGTGGTGCTTTTCTACATCTGATGTGAGGAGTGGTGGGGGCAGAGAAAGGTGTTTGATAGGGATTCATATGCTTGTCAATTCAATGTGCTTTTCCTAGCTGGAAGCTGGGTACTTCTCAGCTTTGTTAGACAGAGCCATCCTTGCTGTGAAGTAGGGAACTGACAGCCTTCCAAGTGCAGAGATGTGCAGGTCATCTTGCTGATGGCAGGCTTTACTCATGTTTATTCTTATGGTTTTAAGACTCATTCTGTCTTACCATTTGGGGGGCATTTTAAAGCTCTTCTGAAAGTCACAATTGTGGAGACTGCAACGCATGTCTGTTCATGCGTTCTGTTCATGGCTGGAACAGAAACTACTTTTGGTAGTATTTTGAAAGCATAAGGTTTGGTGTACAAAAGTAATTTCTGGTACAAGGGAAACAAAAGATGATGTGGTTAAAATGTGAGACTCTGTAGGAAAATTAGTCTTTAACACAGATTGGTATATACAGCAAACTTGCAGAAAGACTGAAATCTTATGATACACCTTATCAGGTTTATGGATGAAGTGGCTTCTATTGGAAAAGAAATGGGAATAGAAGGGCATACTTCTGGCTCTGTCATTAGTTGTGGTGGTTAACAACAAATCAAAGATAATAGCATGTAATCAAATTGATGATGTAAAGGTTCTGAAGATACTTAGAACTTTCTGCCTGTTGTGAAACTAGTGATGTTTCTCCATTTCTCAGGAAATGGAGATAGTTTTGAGGATCCACAGCTTGAATCTGTTTATTAGTATTTTTGGAGAGTTGTCACCACAAAAATATAGAGTTGCTGGTGCAATGCATCTGCAAGACAGAAATCTGTTCTGGAAGCAGCAATAAGCCCAGGGTAAATATTAAAAATCAGTCCTTCTTGTCAATAATTCCAGAGCCATTTACTTGCAGTCTTGATTTGTATGTAAGTATGCTAAAAGCTATGACTACTGTGTAGTTCACTACCTATTCCAGCCATCTTTAAAAGTTATCTTTTTTCGCAGAGAAGCTCTCTGACAAAAGGCCTCAGGTGGATGCTTGGCACCCATGTCTTTTGTGGCAGAAAACAAAAATGTATGGGATCAGAAGTCTGAGTAGATTAATCCATCTATTCAGTGACAGGTCCATGTCATTATATACACAATAATAAAGTGTTTAATGCTCTTTAGGAATATTCATGTGTTAAGGAAAAAAGTGTGTGTGGTGGGGAAGTAAAGCAATACTTTAATGCCAGCAGACTCTGAATTTTTATCTGTGTCCTGTTTAAGGAAAGTAAAAATGACTGAAAATTGGTATGCAGTGGAAGGCTGCATAGAAAATATATATTTCTTGACATCTTTCCAAAAGTACTATTTAAAGACAGTTTTGTAACACTGGTGCCTTAGCAGCATTCTGGTAGCCTCAGTTTTCTTTCCCATGGAACAGTTCCAGCTCTCACTTTCAAATTAGCCTGTAATACCTTATGAAACAAAGTAAATATCAGGAGGACATGCTGCAACACTTAGTCTAAATTTGACCCCAGTATGCACACAGCTTGGTACAGCTATGAATTTTGTCCTTAAGAAACATTTTGAAAAACACCTGATCGTGCATGCACATGCTGCACCTGTACCACCATGGATGTACACCAGGCACACCTATATAAGATCCCCATCTCCAAAGCTGAAATGTGTGTGTAACTGCTAGGTGAACACTGAAAGGGGCTTTATCAGCATGGAGGGCAGAGCATACCAGCCTGAGGTGTAGTGGTTATCAAGTCAGTGCTGTGACAGCTTTCTGCAGGAAAAATGCTTGAGAAAAGTCACCGTGAAAACATATGATGAAACTTATAGGGAATTAATGTACAGTCCTGGGCATTTTCACTTAAACGCTAAAATATGGGGCTTAGGTTCTACTTCTGGTTCTGCAAAGAAAACCAGACTGGTGTGACAGTGCCTGCCTTGCCCCTCTTGCAGCTGGTGATTCCAAGGAAAAGAAGGGTGTTGCAGCTGGGAGGGTAGCAGCCAAGGCTGGTCAAACGCCAAGTACAGGCTCAAAGATGGCAGCAGATGTACTAGTTAACTGCTGGGCTATGGAAGGCTCAGCTGTTGGGTTCAGGGCTCTGGCTGCTATTAATGTCCAGCGTGGGCCTCGCAGTTCTGGTGGGAAAAAGGCCATGGGCTGTTATCTCCTTGCCAGGGAGAGGTGCAATGGAGTTGCAGCCATGGAGTTGGTGTGACTTGTGATGATGGCCTAATGTAGAGCTGAACAAAAAGTTGCTGAATTGTCACAGAATGGTTTGGGTTGGGAGGGACCTTAAAAATCATCTAGTTCCAACCCCCTGCCTTGGTGCAGGGACATCTCCCACTACACCAGTTGCTCAAAGGCCCCTCCAACCAGGCCTGGAACACTTCTGGGGATGAGGCATCCACAGCTTTTCTGGACAACTTGTTCTGGTGTCTCACTAACTTCACAATAATGGCTTTCTTCTAATACATAATCCAAAGATACCCTTGTTCATTACAAATCCAATACCCCTTGTCCTATCACTGCATGCCCTTGTAGAAAGTCCCTTCCAGCTTTCTTGTAGGCACTGGAAAGCTGCTATAAGGTTTCCCTCCAGGCTTCTCTGTTCCAGGCTGAACAACCCCTGTCAGCCTGTCTTTATAGAAGAGGTGCTCCAGTCTTCTCACCTTCCTGGTCTTCCTCTGGCCTCTCTCCAATATGTCCATATCCTTCTGGTGCTGGAGACCCCAGAGTGGGATGCAGCATTCCAGGTGGGTCTCACCAGAGTGGTGTAGAGGGGCAGAATCCCCTCCCTCAGCCTGCTGCCCACGCTGTTTTCCTGCAGCCCAGGACACATTTGGCTTTCTGAGCTGCAAATGCCCATTGCCAGGTCATGCTGAGCTTCTCAACACACCCAAGACCTCTTCAGGCCTGCTCTCAGTCCTTTCTCTGTACAGCCCCGTACTCGTGCTTGGGATTTCCCTATCCCAGGACCTTGCACTTGGCCTTGTGGAACTTCATGAGGTTTGCCCAGACCCACGCCTCCATCCTGTGAAGGTGTCTCCGGGTCTCAGCCCTTCCCTCCCGGGCGTTCCCTCAGCGCGGGGCGGCACCGGCGCACGGCTGGGCCCCGCCCGCGCCCGCCAGATGGCGCCCTTGCGTCGGCCCGGCTCAATCAGCGCGCCGGCTGAATCCCGGGGCCGATCCCGGCTGAATCCCCTGCGCGGCCCGGGGCCGATCCCGGCTGAATCCCCTGCGCGGCCCGGGGCCGATCCCGGGTGAATCAGTGCGCCGGCCCAGGGCCGATCCCGGGTGAATCCCGTGCGCCGGCTCCGTGCTGATCCCGTGCCGGCTGATCCCGGGAGATGATGTTAAGCAGCGTTGCGGGTGGAGGGATGGAGATCGCTCGTGCTTTTCTGTCTGTGCTTGTGGCGCTGGGAGCGCAGCTGCCTAGCTGTGTTTTCAAGGCTGAAACTATTTCAAGGGCTGGTTCGCAGTGACATCAAAAGCAAAGCTTTTGAATTTCTCTCAAATTGCTTTATATGAGTGAAGTTTAAATGGTTTTGAAGGACAGAGAGCAACCTGTCCATGCAGAAAACCCAGAGAACTGACTATTTTTTCTGTCCCTCTGCTTGCTTTGTCTATGTTATTTTGCCAGTGTTCAAAATGATATCGAAACCCAAAGGAGAAAGGAGCAAGCCCGAAGGTCCCAGCCCATATGCTAAAAGATCTGCATGGATGTTCATCTTTTGGCGTGACATCTTGCTTCATGTTTTCTGTCAGGAGGAGGTGGACATGCCTTTCCAGGTAGAGCTGGAGAGCAGGGATGTAGCGCCCCTGGTCCCCCCCCAACTGGCTGGAGGGTAGGGCAGGAGCCCATCGGGCTGTGGCACTCCGTGCTTGGAGAGTGAGCTCTTCCTCACCCAGTTTTCTGTCCCCAGAAGAGCCTCTGGCAGGACAAGGATGTGTGGTGCAGCTCCATAAGTGTGCAAATGGTCCGAGCACGTAGGTGGAGGCAGGAGCCTTCTCACAGCCACTCCACCAACACCAGACAACAGAAGAAATCCAAGCACTTTGATGTGGTTCTCTAGGCCCCTGGTAAGCTGCCCAAACTAGTTTAACCAGGCCCAGAGGCAGAAGAGGTAGGAAGAAATGGGCTCTGCTGAATAGCCAAAGGAGCGCTTCCTTATCAGCCTCATTCCTGGGGAGCTTTTGCACTGAAGTGAGCCTGTCCCAAAGGTGCAGGAGTGAGATAGGCCTGCCTGAGACTGAAGGAGAAATGTATTTTCTTATTAATTGTGAGGAGGCCATCTGGGGTCAGTAACTGTTGGTTCTCCTTTTGAAGGAAGGATGGGCAGGTGCTAAATTCAAGTCTGCAGAGTAATCCTGCTTGGGGTGCAGGCTGTGACTGTCACCACATCCTACTAATGACCTTAGGAGGTCACTCAGACTTCAGATGACCTCAGGAGGTCGCTGAGATGTCAGATGGACTGGGCCTTCTAACAGCAGTGTCCATATCTGTCCATGGATGCAGGGTGACCCTCAAATAAGGAAGGGATGTGACTCACCTGGCAAACAAGAAAACAAGAAAAGCTGATAGCCTGTGCAGCCTGCAGCCAGATTTGTGGATCAAAGCTGTCAAGCACCCTGAGCTGTGTGTGTGGTGAGCCCCTCCACCTCAGTTAAGTTGGTCTAACAGCAGAAGAATGGATGGAATATTCAGTATTGAGAAAATTTTCTGCAGAAAAGAAAGGGGGAGAAATTTCTGGCACTGCAGAGCTTGGGCATCTGGCCAACTTGACCAAAATAGTCTTTAAAAATAAGATGGTGGTTTCTCAAAATTTTAGGCATGTGGTTTGAGAGTTTTCAGCTAAATCCTTGTAAGCATTATCCTGTTAACATGAAATGTTTGTAGCTTTATAGACTTTCTGATGGGGCTATGAAACAGAGGTGCTAATAGTGAATCACCTGAATGGCAGGTGTTGAAGCCATTCTCAAATAGACCAGAAGGCTTTTTTTGCCTTTTTTCCCCTCTAATCTTCTACAAATACTGATTAGTGTTACAACAAACAAGACCTGTCTCCTTTGTACCCGTCTTCCCACAGGAGAAAGAAAACATTCTTTCAGGAGTGGTGGGTTTGGATTTTTGGTGGGGTTTTTTTCTTTTTTTGATTCCTTGATTCCAGTCTTGGGAAAGGAAGCCCTTGGTGGTAAATAATTGTGTTAGGAACTAGCAGGATCAATTTAAATGAAAAAGCCTTGTTCAGCAATTCATTACTTAATTGTACAATGGACTTTCTCAGCACTGCTTCCTGGTAATCATCCAAATCCTTCAGCTCTGATACCTGTAAACAATTAGCATTCTCCCACATGGCACACAAACACTTTATCAGTGTTTAACAGGATATTTGTGTGTGGCAGCAGTTTAACCTCCTTAAGGAGTCTTCCTGTCTTCCTTCTGCCTTTCTCTTCCATGGTCTTTCCTCCCAGTTACTGGCGTATTCAATTTATATACAGATTATAAATACAGCTGTTTATATGTGATGCTACTGTCTTCTCTGTCCTAGGAGCTGTAATTGCACAAAAAATTGTCAGGTTTTAATTGTACATCTCTAGACGTCTTCCAATGTTCACACCTGCTTTTCAGTTTGTTACAGGGGTAAGCTGTTGATGGGAACATGATGTTCCCCTCTCATATTGGAAAAAATGAGCCTCCTGTGAGGTTCCTTTTATTGCTGTTCTCCTCTTGGGTTTGAGCAGATTACTACTTGCTACTTGCCGCTGGACTGGCCAAAAGCATAATACGTGGAAGGAAGAATTACTATGAAATGTGCATTACCCAGGATGTAGCTTGGCCACTGGGTGACATGGAGTTAGACCTGTGGTGCTGAACCTCTTATACAGTGTTAAAATGGATTGAAAATCAACATGTAATGAAAGACTCTTAAAAGTACATTTCTGAATCAGAGGACATACTGATATGGAATACGTACAAATGAGAAAAGTCTGGGAACTACTTCTTACCCACTGGTGAAGGGTAAGTAAGTCAAAACAACCCCTAGTTGAACAGTAAAAGTGGCTGACTCCTCTGTACTTCTACAAAATGGAAGGGGTCCTAAACAGCAGCTTTCTTTGAGTGAAGCATTGCCCAGCCCTGGTGCTAGTTTTAATGTGTGATGATGAGGCATGAAAATTGCCATGGAAAAGTTCTGTGCTGCAATACTGCTTTGGAAAAGAACCAAGTCGCAAATCTGTGGATGTTGTTGCATTAGCTTCCAGTTTTCATGAGGTAAATGCACAGCCTCAATGATGTGTTTACAAAGAATAACTTTTTTAAATGTACTGAAGCAGAATAGAAACAATGTAGTGGCATCTGAGATGCTTTTGAGCATCAGCTGCAGTTGAAGCCCTTCAGGATTCGATGCTTGTAATTCTCTTGGTCTTCAGCAACCTGTGCTAGAAACTGACTTCAAGGATCAAAGTTACCCATATTTTACACCACAAGGTTGTGAATAACAACTAGCTAGCAATTTACCCTTCAACAATATTTATTTGTCAGTAAAGATCTTCAGAACAAGGGAGAAATGGAACTAGCTCTTTTTTAACAGCTGTTTTGTTCTTATAATGACTAAGGTTTCTTAATAACAATGCTTTGCATTTAAAAGTAGAGATACTTCTATTTGGAACTTGAGATATGTAAGTCTTACTGCAAGAACTACCTGTGTGTTTTATCTGACTGACCATTTCTTATTAATTACAAAGCTAGAAGTAGATTGGGTTGATAAGGCATAACCCTGAAGCTGCTTCCTGTACATGATCCTTAGTGTTTTCTAAATTCTTTTCTTATCACATCTAATCATGTCTGGCATCATGACACATGCCTTCAGGGGATGACAGTCTCTGGTCCTGTGGGATTTTTGTTTAAGTCTTCTGGTGTAAATTTTAGGAAGCTTCTATTGACTAGGTAACATGTTCAGCTTGTGGATAGATGCTGTCTATACCCTGGCATGTAAAGACTAGTACAGGAATACAAAACACTGACATCACAGGCAACAGTCTGAAGTTGATATTCCATAGTCCAATGTTTGTGCTGTGACCAGGGCAAGCTAAGATTGGGCAGGATTGTTAGCTCAAGGAAAGCCTAGAGAAGTAAATAAATGTTCAGTGTTGCTTCAGTCTTAAAAAAAATCCCTCTGAAAGGTAGACAGCTCGTGCCCTTCACTGAAGCTTCTAAATATCAAATCAATTTCTTGAAATAAGACCAAATGCACTGAAAAACAAGTGCAGGGTGGTTTTGGTTTTTTTCTGGAAGCTCAAGTAAGTTCACTGAAGGGCTGATATTTCATCAGTGAGTACTGCTGGTAGCTGTCTCCACACAGCACCTCTTTGCATCATAAAGCCACTCCTTTAATGAAAATCCTTAGTGTAGAAAGTATAGCTCTGTGCCACTACCTGGGGGTTTTTTTGGGTTTTTTGTAGTTTTGGTTTTATTTTAATAGGACTGGATTCATTTGATGGACCTAGTTCGTGAGTTTCTCTTGTAAAGCCACCATATGGTGCATCAAGGCAGCACCTGAACAAAATGCTTCACAGAAGTATGTAGCATCACTGGAGAACATAGCTAATAAAGCAAAATAAGCATCTAAACACTGAAAAAGACCATCCTCTGTAGCATGTCTAGCTCACATTTTCTTAACTTTTCTAAGCTGATGTTTCATGAAGGCAACTCTTGGGCAAATTCATGCTGTACAAAAATAATCACTTACCAATCCCATACTGCTTCTGCCAGGTCTTTGGAAGCTGCTCTCTTCAGACCAAAACAATGTTTAATCAACCATGTGTACAAAACGAGGCATTTAAAAAAAAAATCCATTGTTTTTCCTAAAGTGTTCATACTCAATTTAGAGTTAATGCTTAAGCTGTATCTGTTCATCTGACTTGGTCAATAAAATGCTACTGCACTATTGCTATGGAATGCTTTAAATTATTGGAGTAGAGTGACATCTGACAAGTATAGATTACTTTGGCAGATTTACAGAAATTTTGTTTATTCCATCAAAAGCACATTTGTTCATCTATACTTTAAATGTTAAAGAATTGGAGAATGTCAAGTTATTTGTTCCTATCAGTTGAGTCTGTCAGGAGGACATTTAGAAAATTAAACTTGTTATATAACAAGTCTCATTTCCATTTAAAGTATTACATGTGTTCTTTCCTATTATTGGCTAACTTGGTCCATGCGTGGGTCTACTCTTCTCCCACTCAGTGTCTTGAGTCCTGGATGATTAGAGTGGTGAATACAGAAGAAAAATGTACTCAGGGGAGCACAGGAAGAATGCAAGAGGTAAAGAATCTGGAGAGACAGAGAAAGGAAAGTAATTACCATATTTATTTTTCAAACAGTTCCTCCTTTCATTTGAATAGTAAGAAGCTTACAGTGACCCACTACTGCTGGTAATGAAATGGCAGTATAGCTCTAACCTGAGTGGGAGTTCTTCACTTCAAAGGTAACTTAAGTAGGGTGTTGTACTGATCAGGAGACAAACTTATTGTATGAACACTGCATGCACATCTCTACCATCTACTAGTTTGCTTTCAAAAGCAAATACAAGGACATCATGCTTAAAGACATTAAAAATTATTTTTAATGGAGAATGACAGTGCTTGAAGTAGGTTCTCACCAAACTAAAGTAACCACCACATTAGGTAGGAGAGTGTAATCACAGTTGTAAAACATCAGTCTTCACACCCATAGACCACTGGAAAACTCAAGATTGGACACCTAGATTTACTTTACCATTCACACTTATTTGTGTAGGTCAAATGAATGCAAATCCTATGAGAGAGCTGACGTAGTTAATGTGTTACCCATGTAGGAGAAAATACAAGTGTACAATTCTCTAAAGTCATTCTGGTTGGAAATGACCTCTGAAGGTCAGTTGACCTAATCTTCTTTCAAAGCAGGGTCAGCTGAATTCAGACCACACTGTGTCAATGCAGCATTTGGATTTCTGCAGCATGCAGCAGGTCTCTTAATAAACCAGTATTTCTATGAATTGTATCTTTACAAATTCGAATGCCTTTAGTAAATTACATGTTCCAGCTGGAAGAATGGGGATAATAGAAAAATGCAGATTTTTCCCTGTGTGTACAGTTACTCTTTGAAGCTGCAGTACTGCATCGTGATCATTTGCAAAGTGTGTTGACCTGTTTGACTGGCTTCCTTCATTCTTGGATGCCTGGTTGCTGAAGTAGCTTCAGGGTGACTTAGTGGCACTTGAGTTACTATATCCTCCAGTGCTGTTAGATGGGATTAAGATTCAAGTAACCACTAAGTTGCTTTTCTTTTGAAAATACCTTGTAAAATATTAATTTTGAAGCTGTATTCATCTTTGTGTTGCTGTTTAGAGATGTGATATAACCAACAGGCATTTGGGCTTTGTCATGTTAAAGCATCTTGCTTTTTATGTGGGACAGCAGACCCTACTCATTCATGGCCTCTGAATGGTCAGGAATTTGTTCTTGAAATGTTTACAAGACCTTCAGGAAATTCTTCAGAAATAGCTGCTTGTGAGTACCAGTCCAGGGGAATTCTGGAGGAATACATAAATAAAAGGCAATTAAAATTTTCATCTGTTAAATCTGCATGATATGAAATAAGGTTGAGAAACTGGTCATTCTGGATGAGTAGCAATCTTGCAGCTGAACTTGAACCTCTTGAGTTTGTTCTGTTTTCATATTCAGTATGTTTGCATCATGCTCCCTTGCAAGTACCTGAAGTCGCATGTTTGTATCCTTTCAGACAAAATTTTTAGGAGTGTGGATTCCTTCCAGGTAATTCGGTAGTAAAGGGAGAGCGTGATAAGTCATAGTTATGCTTAAAAGAACAACTCTGAATTTTTGGATGCCCAAAGATCTGTTTAGTGATTTAGCGGACATTTGATTTGGGTTGAAGGTTATTGTGGAGCCTGTCCTTTCATTCCTGTTGGTTTTCTGGGCATCTGAGGATGTTTAGGGAACTGCTCAAGGTATCTGAACATGACAAGCCTATTGCCAGTGGGTGCTGGTGGCACTGGTAGGTGAGTTGGCCATGCAGGAAAAGCATGTCCTTCTAAGGAATTCCACTGCTCTGCACTGTAAAGGGACCATTGAATTTTCAGGGGTTTTTATGTTACTGTCTAGCATGTCAGTCTGTTGCTGTTCAGTCAGTCTACGGTCTTCTATGTAAGTAAAATTTCATTATTCTTTCTGTAAGCTGTTAATCATTCGTAATTCTGTTTGTATAAAGTACTCAGATACTTCAGCCATAGATGTTCATATATTATACTCTAAACCTCCAGTTGTCTTTGCTAACACAAACAGCTAATTCCTACCCAACAGAAATCTGTCTTGTGTTCTTCCTTGCTGACCCCACTGTGCAACTGCAAGAGAAGAGGAAAGTTCAGGGTGCCCCACGGAATGTGAAAGTGAAATCACTCAACATGGATACAGCAATAATTATTTGAGAACAGCACAGGGAAAAGTGGTCACTGGGGGCTTGGTTCTACTGGCTTAGAGCACTATTTAGATAAGTGCTGCTGTGGTCTGCCTCTCCCCTTGTAGTGGCATCCCTGGTTGTCTAATCTCACTGTGAACTAGTTTAAAAAAACAAATCAACAGGGAATTTCACTTTTTTTTTTTGGCAGCGTTATTTTTCTGCTTGTTTAAATTTCTGCACAGTTCGACCATGCAATCAGCCAAGTGCCAGTACTAACACAGTGCCTGTAGTCAGTAAGGAGGAAGAAGGCAGAGTCCATGCAGCACCCCAGACATAAAGGGGTTTCAGTTCTGTTTTAAGAGTCCCCAGTTATGTAGTTCATGTGCATCTTGCTTTGCCTTGTTCTTCAGCTGAACCTACTTTTCTCCTTCAGACCCATTTATGTGACTCGCTTTTATGGCTTCATTAATGGTAAAAGGTTCCTGAAAAATGTTGGCATAATTGGTGTGCTAAAATATTTGGGAATGTTACCATGCATGGCAGCTTCTCTTGGTGGTGCAAAGATTATTCGGGATTGGAGCTCTTTGCCTGCCATTTCTGCATCAGCATGGCTGGTCACCCCTGGCCTCTTTGCCAAAAATTATTGTCCCTCCCCAATTGCAGTGGTAGAGTGAAGGGTGGGTTGAGGAGGTTTCAGTCTAACCCAGGAATAGAATCACAGGTCTAAATCCAAATGGTAGGTAAAGAGTACATGCTATGGGGGAAAAAATGTGTATCATTTGGACCAGGATGAGGGCATTAATTAGAAAAGCTGAGGTCTCCTATATGACAGACTTTTAAAAAATATTTTTTCTGTAGATAAACTCTGAGAAGATTTGTCGCTAGGACTTTTTTTTTTTTAATTTTGTGATAGATTGTGAGATGCAATTAATTCTAATTAAAAACAAACAAACAAAAGTTTGTATGCAACTAATTGTGTTTGGTTCTTAGTTTACCATCCGATCTTCTGAGTCTTTCTCTAGGTTACTGCAACTTATTTTGGTTTGTGGTTATTTGGTTGGTGTTTTGGTGTGGGATTTTTGGTTCGGTTTTTAAGTGCCAGGAAAAGACTCCAAAACTTGAGTTCACATTTTTCAAATGAAAGGGTTTGTGTGTGTCACAATTAGTGATCTTCATGCTGATAAGGAGAGCAGTGGTAAGAGATTAAAGAATGCTTTTCAGTAATTGTCAACCTCTAAAAGTTTCTGGAACTTGCCAGATCTTGAATGCTAACTTTACTCTGCCATGTAATTATGCCATATGCTTTTGTAAAATCTCCTGATTTTCTGTTCTTAGTTTGATTGTTTGGTCTCCATTGCACCCATGAAAGCAAACTCAGGTCTGGTGCTTATAAACAGCTGCTTGTAAAGGTCAGGTGTAAAAAGCAGAAAAAGGAAAAGGCTTAACAAAAAACCAAACAAGCCAAACAAACAAAAACAAACAAAAAACCCAAACAAAGCCACCAAACATTTTTAATGCATTCCTACTGTGTATTCACTTCTCTGCTTTTAATGAGGACTTCTGAGGTCCCACATTTGGGGGCTTGTAGAGTAGTGCTGTGCCAGATTGTGTGATGCTTCCTCATTAAGTTTTCTACCAGTAAATGGATCTTGGTGTTGCCAGAAGAAAGTTCCTTGAAGAGGGGGCATCTTATAGAGTATTAATCAACTGTTATTTAAAAGATGGTGCTCCGAGATGAATGTCTATTTTTATAGATATCTATTTTTATAGATGTAAAATATTTTCTTGGTAGATCAGCTTTGTGATTTAATGGTTATCAAAAATAATCATACAGTAAGTTCAACATGTTTTTAAATTGTGATCACAACTAAATCTTTTAAATACTAGTATATTGTTGCAGAGAGCAAACTTTTTATTGTAGTCTGTTATTGTGAGTCTCAAAAATTGGTGATGATAAACTTCACAAATTTTTGAACTAAAGAGTGATTAAGCTTGATCCATGCAAGTTGTGGCTATGAAATATTTGCCAAAAATTGTTGGTTCGTTATGTTCTAGTCCTAGGGAAGGGGGATCCTGGATGCAGCTGTGTGCTAAGTAGGCCACATCATGCTTTAGCAAAGAAGCCAAGAATACAATGTACAGAAACAAGTTCATTTGAGGTGATACCTATAGTTAAGTGATAAATTGATGTTAAAACTCTACACTGCCAGCAATCTGTGCTGTTCATACTGTGGTTAAATTTTCTTGTGTATTCTTGTAAATGTAGATCTTAGAAGAAAATAAAAAGGCACCAGATCAATTAATGCAATTTTAAAAACACAGAACAGGCCATGCATCTTCACACAGCCCTGAACTGCTACATGATCTCTTCATTTATGCTGTGTGCAGAATGGATGTTTAAAAAAAAATATTGGACAAAATACAGCAGGCAAGAAGTGGAAAATAAAGTTGTCAGATCCTCCAGCTGCAGTAAAAAGCAAACTCAAATGCTAGTTGCTGAGGTTTCTACAGCACTTGGCTAATAATGCATTATCTTGCTGTTTTCTTAACTTTGAGCAGCTATTGTGCTAAAGTGTGGGTCCCGGCTGTCAAAGTCTTTCCCACTTTCTGTGTCCAGGAATGGCTGGAGCTCTGAGAGAACAGATTGTCTGGCTCTTTTTTTTCTTTTTTTTTTTTTTTTTTAGCCAACCTTGTTTCCAATCTGGTCTGAATGCAATCAGTTATCTGTAGATAGCAAGCAGTGACTGGCTATGAATAATGTCTGTGTTACTTAGAGGTGACATCTGTGACTTGCCAGACTGCCTACGTGAAATGCCTCCAATGATCTCGCTGTTGCTCATGCACACACGTAGGAGGGGACAGCAGCCTCAGTGCAGGACCAGAGTGCTCTGCTTCGCTCTGTTGACCTAGGTCATGCACTGCTCTAGCCCGAGATCCCAAATCCTGGTATATATGATCCACTTTAAAATGGCATCAAGGCTGGAGCGGGGCCACGTGCCACTCCTGTTGCTGATGGCTGTGCCCTCTTCTGCTATTGTGCAAGTGGTAGTAGACAGGAAAACCAGGAGTTCAGAAACCCTGTGTTCTGACACTTCTTCAGAACATTTCCTTTTCTGAAAGAGCTTATGTGTTGAGCTTGAGTCATGAGGATTTTGCAGGGAAAGTTGAATTTTCACTTCAAGGGTCAAAACAAAAATCTTTTGCAAGTGATAATATGAACAGCAGATCAGCCTGGTGGTGGCTGAAGAGTCTATTTTAAGAGATTTCTGAGCTTCATCTGCCTCTAAGAAGGGAACAGAAGGATATTTGCTCAACTGTAATTAAAACTAGGATCTAAAAGGCTCTAGTTCCTCTGAGGTGTAGGCGTAGCTAGTGCAGTATAAAATAAAGTCTGATTCAAAGGGCTGCAGTGGCTAACTGCTTGCACTTAGAGCCTAGACAAGTTCTTTATCCCACTGTATTTCATGATGCTGTTAGGCTTCAGCCTAGTGATCATGGCATCTTTCCCTGCCTGCCCTGAAGTGTGTGCAGCGTTTGTACTGTTTATGTTTACAGGCGGGTCAGTGTTTGCAACCATTCAGAAGAGATGGAAATACCCTTTTTAGGAGGGAAGAAAACTAACAAGGACAGTTAATTGAACAAAATCCACTTATTTATCAGTAACCTCTCACATCTGTTAGCTATCCCGTGTGTTGATTTAACAAGGAATGTAGAGATACACTTAAGTGCAGAAGAAGGCTTGTTTGCCATGCTCACGTCTTTATTCTTGGTTGGTAGAAAGAGGAAAATGATTCTCACATATAAATTGTAGTGTGTTGTGCAGAGAACATAGGTGCAGGTTTTAGAAAGAATTCTAATAGTGAATTCTGTCTTAGGAGCAATAATTACAGCTTTGAAACCTACTGAAGCAAATGACTGAATGCTGTCTCAGAATGGTATTATTTTGAGTTGGACTTGATGATTGTTGTGGGTCACTAGTGAGGCAGGATGTTCTATGATTTTTTAAAAGTCAAATCCACATCACAAGATACTTAGAAACTCAATTGGGGTTAAACTCATCAACACTAAGTAAAGATTTTTTTTTATTTTTTTATCTCAGTTCCTGTTGAGTTGGGTGTAATTAAAATACCTTATGGTTTGGGTCATGTTAACTTAATCCTGAACAAGATCCCCAAAGCATAACTATTACTTGTTTGTGTTAATTGATGGTGAAAAGTTAAGGTAACTGAGTTGAGTTATGCCTAAGGAAATCAGACGGGGTTGCAGGTTAGAATGCCTCACAGTTCTGACCAAGTTTGTGTGTGATTTGTCTCCTGAACCCTGGATTTTTTTTGGCACTTCTGTTATGGACAAATGAATAAAGCTTTGCTGCTGTCAGTATTTCTCAAGCCAGGTTTTGTGCTTGCTGTTAACTTTATATCCATACTCTCCAAAAGCCTAGTAGCAAGTAGGATGGGTTGTTCTCCATCATCTATGTAGTTATTAACTGGCTGATTTGAGGAACTATGGTATGCTGATATGAAGACTGTCCTTTGAAACCGACCCTTGAATCTGCACTCAGGTCTTCTCTTGCAGCAGATGAATAACTTGTTCACACATGTTAAGGTGTGTATTTACAGAAGTTCTGTTTCCTGTCTAGCCAGGAGATGGCTCTGTCTAGCCATTCCCAAAGCACGTCAAGATTTCTGAAGCTAGAGATAATTAGTATTCCTTGGGAGAAGTGTGTTTAAAAATTGGCATTTTATGCATCTGTTTTATGAGTCGCAGGATAACTGCAGGGAAAAACTTGAATGGGAAGGAATTCTGAACAGAATTACAGTAAGAAAAATGGATGTATACTGACATGCTTGCCTGTAATTGGAGATCTGTTTGTAGAAGGTCAAGATAAAGGCTTTACAATAACCAGAACCTGGCTAAAAAAGCCTGACAAGCAGTCACAGCATTGTCTGGCTGCTGCAAACGCAGCCTTTGGGCTGAAGTGTAAGCAGCTGTCAAGCATGGTTTTCTTTTTTCTTTGCAAGTGTTGTTATACCTAGCAACTGCTTCCACTGATCTTAAAATAAAATAATAGTGGTACATGCTGAGTGGCCTCATGCTGTTAAGCCGCTGATATTTCAGCCCATGTCAGTCACAGGAAGAAAAGGGAGGGCTACTGACACAATCTTTGGTGCTTAGTGGTCTGGTACAATATTGGGGGACCCAAAGGGTGTGAATAAACACAGACTATTTCACTAAATTGCAGCACCAAGGCAAATACTTGGGAACACCCATCAAGAGCAGTTGTTCTCTGTCTGCTGCAAAAAGTGAGGAAAGCACATGCTGAGAGTCTTGTGTGCTGCACTGAGGGAAATATCATGTGAAGGAAGTGTTATGTGTATGTAGATTTTATAGTTAAAGAACTCCGATAAGAGCAGATGCAGTCTGAACATGAGTTGTATTTTTGAACTATTAATGCAGGTGGTGAGGATCATAATTAATACTTTTGTATCGTCTAAATGTGCACAAGTGAATCCCTGATGATTAGGTCATTTGAAGTAACTGCTGAGTATCTTGTCTACTGATGTAGCTTCTTAGGCCAAAGAGAACAGAGTATTTTTCTCATGGGCAGTAGTTTATTAACAGTTGTTTTTTTCCTGAAGTCATATTAAAACTGGGTATTTGGGTACTATAAAGCTGTTTATTGTTCTTGTGGTGTCTTCTCGGTTGCATTGCAAATGACTTGCTGAATTTAGACACACATTGATGAATCTATAGAGTATTCACCAAGCGTAGGTCACTTTAGGTAGAATATTTTAGTCCAATTGTACTCTCTGTTGGTAACAAATGTTGCTATGACTTTACATAAGCAGACATTACTGAAAAAGGAGGAAACTGCATTTTCCAGCTAGTAAATATTAGAAAGTTCATCATTATTACTGTTCCAGCTTCTAGACAGCTGGACTTCTCTGTGAGTTTTCACTATGGTTGCTTTTGTTCATATATTTGTTTTTCTTTTTCCCCAGTGGTTTTGTGGAACTGAGTAGCTTTTGGGCACACAAGGCTGACTTCTTTCGATGTTGTTGTTGTTGTTGGGGTTTCTTTACCTGATATTTAAATATTTGTGTAATAATACCCAAGTATTTCTGACTAGTTATAAAATCTGTATGGCTGAATGGTCTTGTATAAATGTTTTGCAGTGTGACAATATATGAAGAGTAATCAGTAGAGGGAGCTGTGTGGAAGATCAGTGGTTTTTTACTTTCTGGGGTCCAAGTTCTGCAAGGCAAGACTAGACTATTTTAAAAGGATTGGAGAGCTGGCTGATTTGCTGTAAAATACCACTGACTCTTTACTTGAGGCACTGGTGTTAACGGATCTAAATGCTTTTCTATACAAATAAGTCTTAACTGCAATTGTCCTTTTTCAGACGTTTATGAAGCCAGAGGCCGTTCATAGGAAGGTTAATTTTGAGATGCAGCACATATGCTGTACATATTTTGAGCAACAAGTTGCAAAAGAGAATGAAAAGCACTGATTTTTAACCCTTTGAGTATCTGTGGGGCTCCTCTGTACAGGGATCATCTTTGTCTTAATTTTTCAGAGTTGATTTACAATTGTATGAATACTTTCCCACTAAGAAAAGTAATTGTATTTGATTTTTCCCCCACCCTCTTTAATCCTTGTACTTTTTATAGCTCTATAGGAGGATGGTTTGACAGCTGCCTCATGAGCAGCTGAGATATCTTTATTAGCACTCGTCTTGGAGAAGGGTGGAATAGGCAGGTGGGGAACGAATATTTACTACAGTTGTGTAAGGAGAAGTTATTCCAGACTCTTGGCACATCTAAAATCAAGAGGCTCTAGAAAGCAGACTTGAGCTTTTTGTGATCCTTTGATTTACTTCTTCTAAGTCTTCCTAATCTATGAGAATTAATTTGGGGCTTTTAGTGCAGCACTATGAAATAGAAGGTTTGCATTAGTAAGCTCATCATTTCTGATGCACAACAGCTGGTTGTTGAACATGTAATTTTGCAAAAGTTGAAGTAAGATTTAAGAAATTTAAGTGATTTAAGAAAGAAGCTTTTCCTTGTAACTTGTGCATGCATGTAATTAGTAGGTTTAAACTTTTCCATCTGCATGATTGTTCTTTTGCATTACATAAGTCTTCAAGAACAGGTTTAATTACCTAATTAAGGCTATAGTTATTATTTCCTGTGGAACATTTTAATTACTAATAAAATCTGAGTTGAAGCATCTAATGTTGGAGGAGAAGGTTTGTTCCGAGATTTTACAGCTATTTATGCTGGTGTAACTTAGTAAATGTTTCCATATTAAACCCTTAGGAGTGGGAACATTTATTTACATATATCCACCCACAGGAGCAATTCCTCTAAAGGTAGCCTGCAGAAGACATTTTTGAGGGTGCTCTCAAGCCACCTTTGCTTTGTACCTCAAAGTAGGAGGCCTAGAAATTGTTGCAGTTAAGTGGTATATATTCTGTAAATAATTGTTTCTTGTACATGTGTTGGATTAGTTACCTACATCTTGATGGAGTGGTGGTCAGCTTCTCCACAGCATGTGTTTTTGAAGGTTTGCAAGGTACAGGACAACAAATGGAATTTCTTCAGAATTTACATCCCTGAAGTATTAGAAGGTGTTCAATTAGTTATTTAATGACTAAAAATAAATACTCCATTTAATACATCAGATTTTAGTTTGTGATGAGAAAACATTAGAGAAAATACCTACTTAGACTTTCTCTAAGTCCTGGATTCTCAAAAATGTTGATCTTTTGAATTAAATGTTGAAAGCTGAAACAGATTGGCTGAATTCTTATTTAGTTCTTCAGATTGTATTCTTTTCAATAAGGTATTTTATGTGAGAAAATACTTTCTTCTCCATCCCTCAACTGTCAAGTAAATGCAAGCCAAAACCTGTATTTTTTCAGCTGTTTTTTCAACACAAGCAACAAAAAGCAGGTAATCCTATGTGTATGGCAATGGCTCAAGAACTAACGCTTGTACAATCCACCTGAGTTTTCTGTTAGCCCAGACCTGGAGCTTTAGTGTGAAAATGATTTGCAAGTAAGAAAAACTTACTTGGAAAAGGACACTTTAATGATCCAAGTCCACAGACTGCTTTTGTGGAGGAAGCCACGTTCTCCTTTCTACAGGAAAGAAAGTGAAACAGATGGACCAAGTGGTTTGGCAGAAGCAGAAAGTTTTATTGTTGGAAAGGATTAGAGTTTAGGAATTTTGGTTTAGTGGCTTGCACACACCCTTCTGACTAAGTACTTATTAATTTTTTTTAATAAGGATGTGGTTTGAGATGCCGAATTTCTTGAGGGGTTTTGTTGAGAGGTAGGGGAGGCAGTCTTTCTTGACAATTTAATTCATATGTGCTTAATGCCGTGCACTGGAAATGCAGCACAGACAAGGCTCCAGAAGATGAGCTCCAGAAATCTCTCTCTTGCTGGGGAGAAGAATATCCATGATTTGTTTGCCCTAGTGAAGTGAAATGTGGTCACAGATACATGCTTGCATTCAGGCTTTCCAGTGACTGGAAGAGTTCTGGTGAAACAAACCAGATTTTCATGCCACTTGAACAAATGTGAGCCTCTTTTGGGACTGGCAGTGAGAAAGGTTAATCTATTTCTTCTCTGTTGGTGAAGCTTTATGAAATACACGTTCTGTGGATGGTTCTTGTTCCCAGTAGATTTCTTTCTCCTTCAGCAGTGCGTGTCTGGCCCAGGGCCCTGGAGTGCAGCAGATCAGGTGGATGGAAGAGATGTGTCACCTGGCTGTTAGGCTAGCACTTTAGGAAAAGCAGCCATGGCTTTACACAAAATATAACATAGCTATTCAGGCTCTAGCCATAGACTGAAATGGAGGAAAAAATCCCCAGCAATTTCAGGCTTGTTAAGTTTGTTGGGGATTTCAAGTTATTTCAGGGCAAATGCCTCTTGTACCCACACAAATAATTAAGAAAGTTCTGAAGTCAGTTTGCATTAATTACTCTGGAAACAAATTTTACTGAATGCAAAATGAATTATTCCACTATAAGATAGATGGAGGTACTTAGAATAAACTGCTTTGCATCTTTTAGCTGCGTGCTCTTTAAATTGTACTATTACTTGCTTGTATCAACTTGTCTGCTGCTGTGTCCTTAAGTGCTCTGGAATCATCTCGCTTGCTTATAGCCTTGACTCTGTGTGTGTACATACATATACACACATGTAGTGTGTATCTTGTTTGTGAGTAGAGCTAGAGCCTGCAGCCCAGCCTGTCTTCGTTGTAGCTCACAGTCTCTGTGCTCTGCCTCCCTTGTCTTGGTTCAAGATCTTTCCCTCCCTGCCCTTCAGAGTCCTGTCCTGAGAATAGCAACCAAACTGCTGAGAGAGAGAGGGAGTGTCTGGATCAGTACTGCAGTGTAGTTGTCAAAACTGAGATGGCCCTGGGGAGAGAAATCCCAAGGCTTGTATTGCAACACATCAGATCGCAAGACAGATGATGGGGCAGGTCCTCCCTTTTGCCAAGCAGACTACCATGGATATTTTTTGCCATCAGAAAAATAGTTGAAACCTGAAGCTCCCTTAAGATATTAAGCAGAAAAAAAATCTGATGCAAAATCCAGTCGTAGTGCTGGGCATCCGTTATTCCTGGGCAGAGGAGTGAGCAGGAGATGCTGGGCTGAGTGTAAGGCAGACTGCATTCTGCACTGAGCAGATCACCTCTCTAACCATGGTTCACTGTGGCTTTCTGGCTTGCTCTTCTGAAAACTCTGCCTTTTCAGGAAAGGTGGCTCTGTGCCAGCAGTGTCCTTGCTGCAAGGGCATCCTCTGGAAGTGCAGATGCTGTTACTGAGCCTGCTCCTGCTGTCGCTTTCCTCTTCCCTGAGATCTCCTGGCACTGCTGGAGCCTGGGGGACCAAGATCCAGTCTCAAACAGGCTCCAGTGCACGGTCAAGCCTCTCATCCCAGTACTTTTCTTTCCCTATAAGCAATTCCAGTGATTTATGTGGCTTAATGGAAATTGTCTTCTTCCTTCCCTTCCCTTCCCTGCTCTGCACAGCATTGCCTCATGTTTTGGCCTAAGGCTATGGGCCTCCTAAGCTGCTTTCCTCCCAGTTTCTGGGTCCCAGCTCAATCTGCTGCTTTGGTGTTGGCCATTTCCCAACATTGCCAGTGCTGACTATGCAGCTTATTTATCGCATTGGACATTGTAAAGTGTTGTATTGTGTTTTGTTATGTTAAGGCCATTGTTTTATTTGTTAAAATAAAGCTTCAGTGTAATTTTTAGGCTATTTGGTAGATGAGTGCTGTTTGTACCTAAACTGTCATAGTTTCACTGGTATTTAGAGACTTAACTGAAAGTAACAATCCTTTCTACATTCTGTCAAGTATTGAAGTCCTATCTGAAACTCACCCTTAAACAGCTTTGCACTTAGAACATTTCTCTTTGGAATGTTTTTTCCCTTGATGAGCATCTGTTTCCAGATCCAGACTGTTGGTTGTTAGCTCTCCTGTTCACCTGAGTCACCCCTTCTGCTCCTGGGTATCACAGCTTCTTGTTAGGATGGGGGATGAGGATGGGGAAGGAGATTGGTTCTTAAATCTCTTCCCATCCTTCAGCTGGCAGGAAGATGGTGATTCATCCTGTCAGCTTTCACTTGGAGCATTTCTAGGCCCCAGATGTGTGTTCTCAGCATTCCCAGATTGGCTCTACTTCCTTGGAAGCAGAAGCTGTGGGGGAATGCAAGAGACTTCCAATTTTAGCAGCACAAGAGCCATGCAAATGCAGCTATATCATTGCTGGGCCAAGCTGGATATCCAGCTGCACTGCATCATGTGGCTTTATGAGCCTGTGTCTCCACCAGCTCATGAGTCTCTGTTTCTGATCTGTTCCTTGGTGTCGGCACGCACGTCTTTGCAGATGTGTGAGCTCAGGGCTCCAGCCCCAGACGGCTGTAATTCTTTATCTTACCATTTCAAGCACTGGCTCTTGAGCTGTGATTGGCAGGGAGCCCAGCAGCCATATGGCAAAAGGACATATTGCCCAGTGCTGAATTCTCTTCACTGACTCCATTTGGAGTCATATCTAAGTTTCTGAACCCTCCAAACTTCTGGATGAACTAGCCTGTTCTTGAACTTTGAAGCACTCTCACCGGAAACAAGTGGGCAACTGTGATACCTAAAATGCAAAAGAGGATTTTAAACCTTTTTCTTACCAACCCCCTGAAATTAACTCTCCAGCAGGATTTTTCTTAGGGAGGTGTGCTTAGAATGCGATAAGCAACATGAGCAAACCCAAAAGTGTGATGAAGGAGTGACTTAAGACATAATAGCATTAATGAAGAGATCAGATCTTCGAGATCAGTAGTAACTGTTTCAGAAAACCTAGTCCATCAGTTTCTGATAAAACTTTACGTACTGAATCTTGCTTTCATTGGCTCCCAAAGCTGTCCTGGATTGCTTGTGTGTTACACTCTAAAGTTAGACATGTGTTTTTTTTAATAAATGCTTATTCCTGTATCTTGGTCTAATGAAGAGATGTTTCAGGATAAGCTGAATGTTGCAAAACCTTATTCCAGTGTTTATTTTTCCTCAAATCATGTTGCAAAATGACAGGTTGCACAGCAGCTAAAGCAGGGTTGTCACGGGAAGCCATCTAGATATTAACTGATTAAATTTTAACTAAGCTTTTCATGATAGAGCTGTTTTGTCAATCAGGTCCCTGCTTATATATGCTTTTAAGAGTGGCATTAAATTGACTGTTCTCCTTGAGTTAAAACTTTCACAGGCACTTTAGCCTGCTATTCCATGGTTTTCTAATATAAAATTTGCAAAAATCAATGCAGAATGGAATGATGATTACACCCACTGTAAATTACTTATTTTAAATAAATGTGTGTCATATAGGTAGTAGACATTCATGCCTCATTGCTAAACTTGAAATCTTAACTCTAGCTTTTTTATTCCCATAAAGCCTACTAAATGTTGTTAGATACCTGAATATTGCAGATCATTTTTCAGTAATACTAGCTTCAGAATTCTTCTAAAGGGAGTAATTAATATGCTGCATGTAATTACTAACAGAGTAAAATGGCTGGATGGTCCCTGGCAACCACTGGAGTAATAAAATTCTTCCCTGGTTGTTGTATTCCATTTTATTTAAATGGTATGCTCTGTCGGTCACAGGTTTAGAGCATCGTCTGTCAGAGTGCTGTACATGTCTTGATGTTGAAATGCTTTCTATTTCAGCATGTACACCTAAAGCAGTGTGTTTACAGAGGCTCAAAGACTTACTACAGATGCTCAAGTTTTGAGGTCTAAAGAAAGTGGGCAGCTCCAGGGAAGGGACTACTGGTGTACCTGCTGGTTGTGTAACCATACCGGTACACACCTGGAAAACTCAGGCACAACCGCTTGGTTTTAACTTTTGAGAGAATCTTTTCTGAATGTATTTCTGAAAGCATAGAGGTTGCTAGCATAAATATTTAAAACATCTCCTACTAAATTCCTCCAATTTTGTCTTCTTCACTGAAAAGCAGGTTCTTCTTGAAAAGAAATCTCCTCCTAGAGAGAAGGCAAGCATGTACTAAACGTTTGTAGATAAAAGAGCACGTAAGAGATCAGAGAACTGTGTGTTTTGCTTCTGTGACTAATTGAAAGGTAATGCATTAGAAGGGAGGTGGGAGGCAGAGGACAAAAGAGAGGAAGAGAGAGACTAAAGTGTGCAAGTAACAACCACAAGCTGTACTGCTTTGCTGGGGTGGGCATGGAAAGAGAGGGCATATCAATGTACTTCAGCTGAGATGTAATAAAGCCGTGGGACAAAACTGTTTGTAACTTGTGTGTTATCACACCTCAGCCTGTCAGCCATGGAGGTTAGGGTTTTATTTTGCCTTAGTCAGTTTTACTAAAACTACGGTGTTGCCCTGTGTTGTGGTTGTGCCCTGCTAGATGTCATATGTTGGCATAAACTGCTCTTGCAGCTTTGCTGCTGGGATAGGTGGAAAGTATGTGAGTCTCTGATGCAGTGATCTTAGTGGGATGTGATAATATAATAGCTTTCATTTGCATGTGTTCTTCGTAATCATGCTTGCAGAAGCTGATATGGGACATCCAAGTGAAAGGGGTTTTTCCCATTAGAAGGGAAGTACAGTAACTGGAAAAAGGGTAATTCCTTCAGTGAAGATTGAATCTAATCCATATCTGAGTTTAAACTGTTTTTGAGAATTAAAACTTAATTTAGTCAGAGTTTGTTTGTGCTATCAACAGGCAAATTTTAGAGGAGATGACTTTGGTTTGCTGTGGATCACTATGTTTACTCCTATGTGTAAATTGTGGCCTGTTGATCAGACAGGAAACATTTTGGGTTGAGAGCTTCCTGTCATGTCCTCATTCTTGTGAAAATGAAGTTTCTTGCTGTTACAATCCTTTCTGGCCCATCTTCTTACCTGCATCAGAAGGGTTGCAAGCTAACGGGTTGAAGGAACTGCACTGCAGACATCCGGAATAGACTGCAGCGCTCTTTGCAAAGGATGCTGCTGTATCCAGACAGATGGTTGGCCTAAAAAACCAGGGCTGGGACTCTGGGCTGTTGCTCCAAAGAAAGTAGTGAGAGAGTTAAGTGAAAAGGAATTTTTAAAAGATGAATGATGTGCATATTTCTTGTGCTCAGGGCAGCAGACCTTTACTTAAAACATATGGTTTATGTGTGATGGAAGGTCACGCTGAAGGAAGATCAAATACTGGGAAAGATCTGAAGCAAGTCATCCAAGATCTAGATAAAGGTATGTGCATCCAGTGCTGATGCAAACCGGCAGATGTGGGATGAGCACATATGCACCTTAACAAGCATGACCTATATCACATGATCCTGTGATAATTAGAGAGTGACCATGCTGACTGTGCTGTGTCCTTACCTTATAGCAAGCTAAAAAACAAACAAACCCCGTGTCCCTTTAATCATCCAAGGGAGTACCGGCTGTCCTGCCTATACAGCCTGCTTAAAATGAATCAAGGTTGGTATGTCAGACATCAGATAATCAACAGATCTGCTCTTGCAAGTGTCCACTCCTCTGAGTCCTCCTCAGTAATACTACTGTCTGCATATTTACTCCCGTGGGAAGGAAAGTTGCAGGTTTGTGGGATATACACAAGTCCTGCTGGACCTGCTGCAGCAGATTCGTTGAGCCTCATATTGTGGCAGCCCTGTGTCTCTCCTGGCCAGGTATGGGCTTCTCTGTACCTAGGAGAAGAAGGGAACCTGCTTTGGGTGTGGAGGCATGTGATGGATTTGCTGCATTTCACGTGACTTATTTTATTACCTATTTTTCATTTGCTTAGTAAGGACTCTGACCTCTACATGAAAAAGTCTGTTGGATAGTGATGGCATAGAGAACTTGGCAAAATCAAAGCATTTACAACATCTGTATCTTTGAAGTGCCTCTTTAATAGTGCCATTGTCATGCCAGTTGGAGGCAACACTTCTCTTTGCAATTGAAAGGCTCAGCAGAACTAGCTGATAAGCACTGGTGCCCTGCTGGGAAATTGACCCTTTGAACTGGGAAGAATCTCTGCAGATAAGCAAGTAATGGAATTTTTATCAGGTCTTGCTTTTTATTGTAGCTTGTTTAGGGTTGTCAGGCTTTCTATGTAGCAAAAGTGTTTTCTCTCTAGTCTAGTAGGTGAGGGGGTAATGTAATATTCACAAGCTAAAGATGATGCTTCCAGGCTTGGAAGGGATAGTCATGTCACAGAACAGAAAAGAAACAATGACAGTATAACTTAAATAACAAACATATGTTGATTTAAGAGCCAAACTTGCTGAGCATCCTAACTCCCAAGGGAAAGGAGAAGAGTTTTGAGGATACTCTTAGGATCTTCATAGGACAAATGTAAAGTTTTTTCACTGTCTTTTCTTTTCTTTTTTTTTTTTTTTTTTTTTTTTTTAAGCCAGGAAGTTTCTTTAACAAACTTCAGTTTTAATTTCGCAATAGAAATAAACTAAATTAAATAAATTCCTCTACACTAAGCCTCATAGAAACATTTGTTTCAACGACATAATAATGCTTGAAAGCAAAGCACTGTTAAACACTGGGCTTTTTTGTGTGAGTGAGAATCTGCTTTCATTTAAAACAGGGTTCGAGCTTTTCAAGTCTTTTCTTTCTAAGCCATAAAACTGAACCATTAGACTTCTTGTCTCAAATCCCAGTAACAAAAAAGCAATAAGGAGGAAACTAAAATTCAGACTTTACCTGAATTTTGAGTCATGTTGTGTCTCTGTCCTGAACTGTTGATATTTCCAGTGTGACCATTCCAGGAGAGCACAGTGTGAGTTGTGGCAGGGCTGCTGTGCTCTGTGGGAGTGTTTGAGTGGCCTTTGCACGTTCTGAACTGGGATGTTGCACATTCTGCCTGCGCAATCTGTTTAGAAAAGCAGCCATTTCTGGGAGCCTGCACATCCCATACAGATGGTTTGAGTTGTGAAGTTTGAGACAATAGCAGAGAAGATACTACTCTATTAAAGATGTCAATTTGAACAAATCCGTCTCGTAGATGAGATCAGAAGAAAGCTCTAAGGGGGAATACAGCAAAGCAATGTAGGAAGCTGCTGCCATTGCAGTGGGGGACGGGATGTGTTGCTCTGAGTACAAATTAATCAAGTTCAGGCTGACATTCCTTCGTGTCAGGTTTCCCCTTTGGTCTCCACAAGACACTGCTGCAGTGGAAAACCTTTCTCTCCAAGTAGTTTTATGCCACTTAATTGCTCTTTAAAATGTGTTTTCTTCCTTGCTAATGATGTAGCACTGCTGTGCTATATTAATGAATTTGTAGTTTAAAGAAGGGGGGGCAGGGGCTCACATATGGCAAATACATACTTTAGTTCTGGTAAGCACATGATTTTGAAGATAAACAAAGCTGTTTCCTTATCCTCAGCATGTACTTTTTTTGTTTTGCTGATAATGAGAAAAAATTAACAGTGTTAAACTTGATTGAAAACAGCAGTATCTTCTGAAATTAATGTCTGTGTGAATGACACTGAAAGTCCCTCTGCTTTTTTGCATTTACTCTAGGGTTCTTTTGTAAGTGTAATATGCATTAAAAAATCATCCAAACTCAAAAAAGGAGTCTCAAATTTCGCCAATTTTGACTTCAGTCTAGTAACAATGGTCTCTCTGCATTTGCTTCTCAAGTGTATATAACTAAAAGCTATTTTTATTAAAAATTGATTCTATCAAAAAGTTTCCAAATGATGGAAGAGTTTCTGAAAGTATTTTATAACTTAGATGTTTTGAATTGAAGTTTATAACTACTTCCAGCATTGGAAGTAGGCTGGAGTAAATCATAGTTCCAAATTTTTTTTTTTAAGGACGTGTTTAAAAGACGTGTAGATGCAGCACTGGGGGACATGGTTTAGTGGTGGACTTGGTAGTCTTAAGCTAATGGTTGGACTTGATGATTTTAAAGGTATTTTCCAATCTAAATGATTCTGTTATTCTAAGGAAACATGTAAGCCTAAAAATTGTGGGAAGGCAGCAGTTACACTGCTATTCCACATTTTAACCACGGTTATTAAAGTCAGTGGAAGACTTCTCAAAAGCCAGCCCTGGGCAACCTATCTGGGCAGTGTTTCATTTAGCAGGAACTGGTCCTTTGACCCTGAGACCAGATGCTAGATTGTCCAAATCCATTGCCCTTGCCCACAGTTTCCCTGCAGTGTGCACTGCAGCACACAGGTGCCCTTTTCACAGGCATTGCTCTTTGGTGGATTGTCTTTTTTCACATTTAGCATGTGTGAAATACTCATCAGGGGGCTGAGGGTGGCTGTTGTGTGTGTTGGGGTACTACATGGGCTCAAAGACTCTTTGAGAGGGGGCTGTGGAGGGACGATGGAGAAACCCAAGCCCAGCCCTTTCCTGGCCCACATGGTAGGAGCACTCCATGGCCTTTCCTGTATCCCACTCACCGTGCCCAGTAGTGCTAGTTACTCAAACCACCCTGTGAAGCATACCAGCAGTGAAAGGGTGTGAGTGACTGCAGGCTGGGGCTCCCACTTGGGCCCTGTTGCTGTTTAATGTGCAGCGCAGAGCTGGTTGGAGTGTCCTTTCCTTTAAAGGAGGGCCAAGGTACTCTAAGTGTGGGTATTTGAGGTCCGGAGGGTATTTGACACTGCAGCTGCACCAAAAGCTCATGGCTTGTGTCTCACAGGTCCTCCCAGACCATGCTGTGACATGAGTGTTCTCCGAGCCTCCAGTGCCTCCTGGGCTGGGCGCTGGAGCCTCTCAGCACTGTTCTCAGCAGGGACACAGTGGGACCTGCTCACCCAGTCTGCCCCTGGGGGCTTCCTCTTTGGTGATTGCCTGCCTCCAGGGAGACAGTGGGCCAGGAGTCCCCAGAACATCCCTCTGCACCCACAAGATGCAGGTGCAGTTAGTTTATTCTGCATATGTGGTACATGAGAACTTAATTGAAGGTGTAAAAAGGGGAGCTGGGTTGAAGAAATGCTATGGGTTCCCTTCCTGAGACTGAACTGTGATCAGTGGTTTGTCCAGAAAAAATTTGGCACTGCTGCCTTGCAGAGGTAGCACCATCTCTAACTGTTTACTGAAGCATTCTAGCAGCGAGTCTCATTGAGTTTATTGGGCAGGAGGCAGATGCCATGAAAAATAGGAACTAGTTTATAAAGATCTCTGGCGTAACTCAGTGTATAAGATAACACCCCTTTTAAGATAAAGCCCAGCCTCTGAAGTGCCTTCTCTCTGCCAAATCTGAAAAATGTCTTTGTGCCCTTGAGTTGTGGGAGGAAAAAAGAGAGCATCCAATTTGGGGTTATCCTGTGATTTTTTTTCTCTCCTTTTTCTTTTGAAATAGAGAAGTGACCTTAGCTGTTTCCATGGACTGAGCTGTAGATGTAAATTTTTTTTAACCCCTTGTTATTTATGCTGTGATGTTCTCCTTCAAATTGACTGTATTGTGAACAGCAGAGTGGATTATTTTATGTTTCTTCATAATTCTGATTAATGATGTCTGGTTTCTTCTAACACCTCTCACACAAGGGTTTTAGCTCTGCTCTTTGAAGCAGACATACACCTGTGGTGGCAATTAGACAAACTCCAGGGACTGAACTTGGTGTGCTCCCCCCAGAGGGTTTCTCCTCAGGATCCATAATCGAGAGATCTCCATGCAGATCAAAACATGTTATTTAGCTGGAAAAGTGGATTCTGGTGCTGCATTGGTCTTCTAGATAAAAGAAGTGCATGATTAAACCTTTACTAATCAAAGGGCAAAGTTCCAGTCATTCAGAACAAACCAAGCTAATTGTTGCCAGTATTTCATGTACTCTCCGTTGCAGGTGAGTTGAGGCACAAATGCATCCAACATTCTTGTATTGTTACCCCTTATGGTAAAACATGTTTTCTTGTAACATAACCAGAGTTTGAACAGCGTGACATTAATTTCTCCTTTGTTGTGAAAAGCTTTTCTTTGCCTTCATTTAACTGCATCAAAGTAGCAAAATGTTGGTGATACGGTGATGTGCTATTTTACAATATTGTCAAAGCAGCATTCAAGTAAATCATGAATCTGAGCAAGAAAAGGGTAGTATCAGCCCATCTTTCAGATGAGGAAAGCTGATAAAGAATGCCAGTGGTGTATTAGTAGTTACAGGAAGTCAATGCTTACCCTGAGCTGTATTTGAGGAGTTGGGTTTATATATGGCACTCTGTTTTCTTAGCTGTTATGTCTGTCTTTAAATGTTCTGTATACGTCTAATGGTACAGAAAGTTCATTCTGTGTCATCAATCAGAATTGCAAGGGTAGCACATAAGTATCTTCCTGCAAAATGTGACAAGATACTACTATTTGGCAATGGGTACAGCTGGTGCTGCTTAGGATAACTGAGAAAACGTACAGCTCTGCCTCAGGTAGTCAGCATTGTCCCAAAACGAATGCTCGCTGTTCAAGGGATTCAGTCTTTCCCAGGACAACCCATGTGCTTAATTATTGCCTTGGTGCTCAGAGCAGAGGCTGGCTTTCTAAACCGTGGGGTTTGCTTTGGGTTCTCATTAAACGTTGTATGCTCTAGTGTGACACACAATATGCCCTGCAGTGTGTCATGTGCTGTGATGCTAATCAACATTCAATACCAGAGGAGGAGAGCAGCTGCTCCACAGTCAGCATGTCTGAACAGTCCTGCACTCAGCAGGGTATCACTTAATTCTCACTAATGGATAAAAAACTGGCCTCATAACACTTGTGTAAATGAGGCTAATGATCAGGGACAAAATGCAAACTAGTTTTCATTTATTCATAGAGATACGTGTAATTAGAGGTAATAGCTGGATCCAAAAACTTGCTCTCCGGCGTTTATTTGTTGATAATACAAAATGCGAATGACTTGTTCCACCGTTTCTCTCTTGTCAAGTTATTAACTTCACACAGGACTTGAAATACGTATGCTCTTAAATTCTCATTGAGAGACTTACAAGACTTAATGGGAAAAAGCTACAGATAATTGCATCTCGTAAACTTACCTCAGTAGTTTTCAGTGTGGTAACGGATCTCTATTGTCAATCCACTGCTGGCAGGATCAGCATATTGCTTCAGGTTTTTGACCTTTTTCCATTGGCTCCACTGTCTTCTGTAGATTAGAGAAATCAAGAGGCTTCAACTTGTCCATTGCAGTGATGCCAGCTGAGTAATAAGGTCGTAATTAGGTACAAAAGTCTTATTTTACCATCTAAGCTGCAGAGTACTAACTGCCCTGTTCCATTTCCCCAGCATTGTTAATTTTCCTCATTCAGGAAGTCTGATATTCCCCTCACAAGTGTGTTGTCCCAGTGGCACCACTGATGGGACTTGATCATACATGTCTTGAAGGATCAATCAGTCACATTGTGACATAGTCCAGTGGTATCAAGCAGAAGTTGATCTACCTGGAATTTTAATAAGTCATCATCCTGTTGGGTTTGCTAAGAAGTGCTGAGTGCGTGCTTCTCACCCTGCTCTACACGCTGGTTTTGACTGTGCAGATTTCTCCAAGTGTAATCCTACCTGTGTGATGTGCAGGGAAGTAAATCCAGCCTTAATCTAATTTACATGAGGAAGCTGAGGCTCTATGGTCCTAGCAGAGACCCAGTCTAGGTTTGTGGCCATTCCTCATGTTGTGCAAACTAGCTACATAAAATTCCACAAGAGTGGGTTTCATTCCTCCTAAGCAGGCCCCTCTATAGACCTTTGCATGGTAACTAAGTCTTGAAAAATTTTAGGTTTTTTGATCTGATCAGTACACCAAGAACTGATTGAGGAAGGACATTCTTAATCCAGCTGTATAATGGCACCATATTGGTTGTCCGTATTTTCCATTCTTGATTCATCAATTTCTTAATGAAATTGTAGTTAACTAGATGGTCTTTTTAAACCTTTTATCTTTTTTTTCTTTTTTTTTGATGTGCCCATTAGGCACATCTATTAAGTTCCTCTTTCTGTGCATGAAGGTTATGCAGCAGTCTGAAGGTGAGTGTGGGATATCTGCTGATGAAAGCAAATAATCCAAACCTAAAAAGTGATTCTTGCCCCAGTCCCCACCCTGCACTTTGTTGGAAAAAGTGGTTCTTGCTTTATAACTTAGTGGGAGATTCAGAGTGCCTTCAGAAGACTGGGGTTCTTCTTATCAGGTGGAAATAAAGTCCAGGCCTGCTGTCAATTGCATTTACAAAAACAATATTATTATCACTGACTCATTAGTTTTGCAAATCAGAGAAGCATTACGAAGGAGAAAATAGCTGAAGAGAAAGTAGCTGCTGACTGAGAAGGGAGGGATGTGTGTGACACAAAAATCCAAAGATTACGTTAAGCTGGAGAATGATGGCCATTGTGAAACGTTGATTCTCATCTTTCCTCTGCTTACTGATTGTCTGAGAGTTGATCTTGTCCTAGCAATAATTTTTGTAGAAAAGAAAGCCACTTGGGAAAATATGCAATTATAAAAGGACTAAATTGTTGAAAACTTAAAATAATACTAAACATACATTAACATTCTCAGGACTTATTTAAATAGACTCTACATGTGATGAGTGCCGTTTTCCAGACCTGTAAAAATGCCATGTCTTGACAAATCACCTGTCATACATATCTGAAGTCATATCACACAGCTCTCATATTCACAGGTTTTACTTAACAAAAACCTGGTTTGTTGAAAATTGAGTTCATATTGCTATCTCAAATATATGCTTTCAAAACCTATTTAAAAATAATAAAATATTATGTAGTGGAAGAGTCAGATGCTTTTCTCTTGTCTCCTGCTGAAAGCAGTTGAACTTTTTTCAGAAATTAATCTTCAACTATCTTTGTGCAAGCGGCCTGACACTTGACTAGATTAGCTCAGCCTCTGCTGTTGGAACTGGTAGCAGTTCACTTTATAGTGGCTGAATATAAATATATTTTAATATTCAAAAAAATGGGGGCAAAAGTTGTCAATTCTAGAAGCATGCATTGCCTGTGGCCATAGATTGCATTAGCACGTATTCACTTCCATTGAATTCTGGTACTCTTTCAAAACTAGATGTTATTATTTCAAGGCTATGCACCCAAAGGAATTCGTCCTCCTGGGCAAGCTGCTAAGAAAAGCCAGGACGTGCTGGCAAGCCCAGGTGGGTGTAGCTTAAAGCTCTGCCAGCTGAGTGTCAGGTATTGTCAAGCAGTTGCTGTTTCAGCAGCTGACAGTACCATGAGGTCTTAGGGATCAAAGGATATTGCACAAAGGTCAAGTCACCAGCTGAGTGCCTTAAAACAATTTCATTTCTACTGTTTGCTTCATACATAAGGATTTTCAGTACCTTAAATAATCAAAAATATTTTGCTCCTAAGGTATCCTTATATATTCTTAAGAGTCTACAAACATTTCTGTAAATACAGATAAGGAAATACATATGTGTGGGAGGCTCCAGAATTTTCTATAGTAGTGTCATGTTGATGAGATGAAGCTTGATATTTAGGGGATCTAAACTGATTTTCCCTGTTGTAGTTACAACTAATTATCTTGCCAGTTGGTGTGGAAAGGATAATGACTGCTAGCTAAAAAAACATAATTAACTGGATTTCTATTTGAATATTTGTTTAACTACAATCTTCAATATTATCCTACTGAACAAGAAGACATAACTTGCATCTTGAACAGACACTGCCTGCACACATGGCCTTTAAATTCCAGTGCAGTGGAGATGAAGAGAAGGAAAGGAACACTTTTATGTTTCCACCTACCCAATCCTAAGCATCTAGCTCTGTGGAGAAGGGAATACTATTTCATAGTATCATCATAGAATCATAGATTATTTGGGTTGGAAGGAACCTTAAAGATCACCTAGTTCCACCCCCCCTGCCATGGGAAGGAACAACTTCCACTAGACCAGGTTTGCTGGAAGCCCCATCCAGCCTGGCCTTGACCGCTCCCAGGAATGGGGTATATCAAGCCATTGCAGCTCTTGGTGTGCCACTCTCCAGCCAGTTCCTTATCCTTTCAAATGCCTGTGGATGGTGGCTCTGCTATGTCTGAGGTTTTTATTGAACTTGCTCTTCTTGCCTAATATTTCTCCTCAGTTTATACCTGAGCATCCATAATCACAAGGGTATTTGGCATGAACCTAGGGAAGTGCTCTTGAAGCCATCTTCCTGACTGCCTTTTGATGTGGTTTGGATGTGTCAGTGTAGTTGTGATAGCTAGCTGCTGACCAGGAGTGGGACCGTCCCTCTTGGTGTTCCTCCCTTTTCCTAACACTGACAACTGGGCTCAACTCATCCTGCAATAAACCAGTTCTGGGAGCTAAACCAGCAGAGGAAAGCTAATCATGCTTGGAGCGGGGGGAAGAAAAAGAAAATTTTAGAAAGAAAGAAGCAAAAGGAGAAGGGCGAAAAAAATGCAGCCTCCAGATAAGCATTCTTCACTCTGTTAAGCAGAAAGCCTCTTTGGGTTTCCCAGAAAATGTGCTCAGTCATCCCATTGCCCCCCACTCCCCAGGAAAAGAAACAGCAAGCTTCAACCATCTGTGTTTACCCCACAACTTATTTTGTCATATGGAGTTAGATTCATAATAGTAGGGTGAAGTTTGTACTAGGGGCAAAAGCCCCTAAACACTGATTTTTATTTGTCCAGGCACGTAAATGGGGCATGGTTTGTTGCCCATTTTGGAGTAGGGGATTACATTACAGTGCTTCCATTGGGGAAAAAAAAGGTTGGATTTTTTTTTCCAAAATGCCAGCATATGGAATTTCATAGTGCATTTAAGAAAGACAAAGGAATGAAACTTTCATGGCTGTCATTGAAAGAACTTCAGTTAGGTGGATGACTTTTTCTTATATTCTATAATTTTTTTCCTTCCTTTTTTTTTTTAATTTCAGGGTTGGAGAGAATAAGAGGAAGGGGGACATACGAGTATCATTTCTATTTTAAGGCAGCAATTTTAAGGCAACACACTGCAAAACTGTGTGTCAGTTCTGGAGTCAGGGTGTGATTTGGATGCTGCCTAGCCCGCTCCAAGCCTTCTTAAGTGTGAGGAAAAAGAAACTTTATACAAATGAAACTACAGTAACAGTAGTGGCACACTGGACTGCGTGTCCACAGAAGAGCAGTGAACCTCTGGTGAGGTAGGAGCCTGCCCAACTGTTTTTTGCTGAGCAAGAAGTGAGTCTGAGTGTTCCCAGGCTCACCTGGCTCAGACAATTATTTAGCCATTGATCTTTCTATGCAAAGTACTGAAATTTTTTTCATATTTTGGTGATGACTTTTGGTAGAATTTCATGGTCTTCAGTGTTGGCAGCTCATAAATCAGGTAGTGGCTCTTGCAGCTGCTGTGCTAAGGAAAGTTAGTAAAGGTGTAATGCATGTCATTATCCACCTGACATTTTTTGCATCCTTCTTGCATCACTGTCTGCCTTGAGGTTGACCTGTGACATTAATTTGGTAAAATAAACTAATAGTTAATCTAAGTGTTCTCCTCTCCCTTGTGTTTGTAGTGTTCTGTGCATATAGCTTGTGGAAAATGGCAGTGTAGAACTGTGCAGGATACCTATTTCACTGGTTGCTGGATTTCCCTCCTGCGGATTTTAAGCAAGAGGAGGTTATCACAAACCTTTGCATATCTCATCTTTGCCTTTAAACTCAGTTCTGTTTTCTCTGGGTATAATCCTGCAGGAGCAGTGGTAATCATCCATGTCGAATTTTGTCTTCACTAGAGTAAATCACTTGTGGTTTTTTGTAAGTTCAGGCTATTGAAAAGCATTGCCAGCAACAGGGAAGACTGAGTGTAAGTGAAGCATCACTCACACAACAAAACTGCACTCACTAAGGGTTTTAAATTTTTTTTCAATTATTAGCTCCAATATTTGTTTGAATTATTAGTTTATAGTATTACTAATGTATTATTTTTCTTCTTATTATTATATTTTTAGCTTCTTTACATAGGTGTCAGCTCCTGGGTTAAACATCCCTTTGTCTGCATGTATGAATGTTGCCCACAGTAGAAGATCCACAGAGTTCATACCATTTCCTTTTTTAATCTAAATAAATTTTCAAACCAATTCAGAAAAATTGTGAGGAGGCAAGGCCTGGGGAGCAGAGCTTGACACAGAGAAGATGACGTCATTCACCATCCATAGAGGCTTTGGCACAATACTTGACTGAAATGCCCTCAATAAGCAGACAGTGCATTAGCACAGGCTCTGCAACACCTTCCCCTTGCACAATGGTGTTTGTGCTGGATGTTATTAAAAACCCAGGCAGTGATTCCACCTGCATCAGCCCCTGCTACTGGCAAAGCATTGCAGGCACACTTTGTTGCTGCAATGCCCCTTGTTGTGCCTTGTGCAGCCTGGGAACAGGGCAGTGACTATCCAGGGGCACTGGTGCGGTAGGGGAGCCCCACTGGCACCCCACAGCTGGTGGCTGCAGTGGTGCTGTGGGCACCTGGGTGTTTACCTGTGCCCTGTGTGACTGTGGGCTGCGTGGAGCCAATTAAGATAAAATCTAGATTGCTGTCTTCAGAGGAGCCTGTGGGTTTAAGAGTTTCCAGATACAGCAACAGACCTGTTGGTTCAGGAGCAAGTCCTAGCCCGATCTGACAAGGAAGGGCATTTTAATGAAATTTTAATTCTTTACTGCTGAAGCAAAGTAGGATGGTGGTTTTAGACGATGTGTTGGTCTTCAACTCTGAGAGCATTAAGGAAAGGAAATAAAATAAACCTTAGTCAAGCATTCCCAACACACAGCAGCTTATGCCAGCCAGTCCTCCGGCCATTTCTAGCTGGTGTAGCTCTTCTAAGCAAGCAGTAGGCACTGTTTCCCATCTTGGTACCTGATTGCTTGATGCCTCAGCAGATCTATGTACCATTGGCAGGTGAAAATAAAAATGAGCTATTATTATTATTATTATTAGTTTAGTGCTACTTGATTGCCTTCTGATCTGTTCCTGATGTTAGTATTTTCATTGGGTGTATTGACTTACTCAGGCAGGCTGAGAGAGGGCAGGCTGTTAGGATGGCAGAGAATACAGCAAAGAGAAGAGTAGAAACCAAGCACCATCATATAATCACAAACCCTTGCTGGACAGAAGTCATCTTATTCTTATATTTCTAACTTGTTGCATTTCACATGCATGCTTCCTTTTAATCCCTGTGTCTCTTTATTGCATATCAGCTCTTGTGTTTTACATGTATGTCTCCTACAGAGGTGCTTTTTTCAGATTTTAAAGGTTATCTAAATGTTATTTTTAAACATTATTTAAAGATTGGCAAAGAGTCAGACTTTAGAGCCTTGAGAAGTCATGAGATGTTGCCTCCACACCCTTTCTCTGCAACCTCAAAAAAGCAAATAAGGAAGACGCCAGTCAGGGGCACAGTTGAGAGGCCTCAATACATTGGTAACACCCCTGCTTTGCCTCTGCTCCTAGCAGAGGCACTGTTGGTGCCAAACTCCACAGTTTGGGGGGCAGGAGGAAGCAGGGTTGAACAGGGAGGAGTTTCACCTATGGCTATAGGCGTGGAGTGGCACAGAGAGGGGTGGCCTTTGCCTGGTGGCCCACTGAGGTCCTTCAAGCTTTGCTTCAAGGACGTGCCATGTGTGAGGTGTCTCCTAGTGACTGTAGATAGTGTTAAAATTGTGCAAACATCTATCTATGAAGGCATACTTCCACACTCATAACCTGGGAGAGGAAACCTAGGACTGGGTTTGGCAAGATGTTTAAGTATCTAGAGGTGCAGGTGGATGTCCATGGAGGTTTCTGTGTACACCAAGGCAAACAAAGTCAAGTGCTCTTGGAGGTCAGGCCATTTTTATACACCAGCTAAGCAAGTGTGTGCAAACAGCCAATTTTTCCAGAAGACAGAGGGAGAAAGGCTGGCACTTCCATCTCCACAACAGTCCAGCCTCACAGGAACCAGTTATGTTTTTTTCTTGTGCTAACACTGGCAAGTCTAGGGAATTAGACCAGTATTCTTCAGTGGGTTCCAGTAGATCATCTCAGATCATGAGGAAACTGCTTCCCTGATTCTGGTCTCTCTGCTCCCTTGGGGCATAGACCCAGGGCCACTGGGTGTGGGAAGGACCTTGGTGCTGTAAATGCATCCTAGAGTTCCCAGTGCTGTAGCCTTCAGGCAGGACCATACATGGTCAAGTCATTATCTCTAAAATTCCTGAAGGCATACCTGCCTTCGTCAGACATTGCTTTGATTTGCATAACCACTGCTTGGGGAGCAGTTGTAATTCCTGCTCCGTGGACTCCTGTGCTGTCAGATATATGGAAAACTGTTCCTGATTTATTTGAAAATACAAAACCTGAAACAATTATCGAGATTTTTTTGTTGTTGTTTTTGTTCTAGTTTCCACTCAAAATACAAAACCTGGCTTATTTTGGGGAGTTTTCACATTGATTTCTCTGAAACAATTATCGAGATTTTTTTGTTGTTGTTTTTGTTCTAGTTTCCACTCACCTTGCTGCATGCTTTCACCTTTCTTAGCTGAATTGTAACTTTTTATTTTAAATGAACACGTGAGATGATAATTAAAAGTCTTGGGATGGAGGTGGTGATCATTAAAGGGTGATGACGTAGGTGGTGAACTCTTCTGTTTATCCACAGAACTAATCAGGCTTGAGAGGTGGGTATTGTGCCACTGTCCTACCTGGAGAAGCTGCCTCTGAAGCACAAGAGGTTAATTTGTTTTCCGCTGCTTGGTCTCTCTTCTGTGACTTCCAACAAAGGTAGCAATTACCGGTGTCATCTGAGGGGATGTTCCCTGATCTGGCTAATTTGGAACTGGGAAACCACACTGACAACTCAGCAAATTTCTTACAGGCCAGACAATATCCCTGACCTGGTCAGTAGTACAAGAAAGTTGTTACCTAGACTAAATTTGTGCTGATACCTTATAGCAAAAGGTTCCATCTCCATTGCAGGTCCCTTGAAGCATTTGGTTGTTTGAAGGATCAGCTCTACCCAGACGCAGTCAAGAATGTGGGATGTGTTGTAAAGGGCGAGTCAGTTTGTGCCTGTCTTTTTAGCTTTCATTATTTTTTTAAGGCAACTTCTGTGGCATAGTTTGCACTTCACATAACGAGTATGTATGCTGTCATATTTGTTGTGTGAAAATAAAGAAGAAATCATAGCAATACATTTGTTCTTGTGGAAGCAGCCGAAATCAAAGGAGGCAGTTCAGGAATGACTTTCACAATTTGCAAATGCCTAAGGGGAGTTATGATAGCTGTTTCTTTAGCCTAACGTTCAAGGATACCATGAAATCAAGTGTTTGAGCATAGAAACACAGCAATCTGAGATTAAAAAAAAGGAAAAATAACATACTGTAAAATAATTTACTACCTGAAATAATTTAAAAGGGCTTTAGATGGATTTAACAGAAGTTGTAGTGGGTTTTTCATTGCTCGTACTTTTAAATCAAGATCAAATATTTTGTTCATGCAGACAGGAAATGTAGGAAAATCTCATGACCACATTCGTTCAGACTAGAAGATCACAATGGTTGGTTTTGGCCTGGTAGTGTATAAGTGCATTGTCCAGAACAATACAGTAGTTTCTGTGCTCAAGTCACAAAAGTTCAGGAAAAAAAATAAGAGCCATGTAGCCAACCATCTCTGTACACCTTCCGACACTTCAGTGTCAAGGAATGCATTAGCAAAATGGGGGACAGCTTGATTTTCCAGCAAAGCGAGTGAAAATGTCTTTTTTGGCTTCGGTAGACTCTTGGTCATGAAACTTTGCAAACTTATCTGCAGCCATTGAGCTGGTTGTGCTGCAGCAGTTCCCAAAGGAGATTCTCATTTTTGCAATTTGCTCTGCAGAGGTGTTGAGCCCTCAGTGTGGGGAGCTGCTGAGAAAATGTCAGGCACTTCTGGAAAAGGAGTAGACAATATATGCAAATTGTTGGTATTTATTCAGTCATGTAGTGGTGGAGAATAAACATTATTCCTGACATTTCCATTTTTGATTAATGATGAATGGAGCTGGCAGATGTTCAGCTGGCCGCCAGATGGGGTCTGCTCAGTCCAACAAACAGAATAGGAACAGTCTGGATCTCGTAAAGCCAGCACAGACAAAAGCTCTGACAAAATCTCTAGTTCATCCAAGCGATACGCCAATTTTGACCTCAAAACGACTGAGCTGTTTAAGAATGGAAGCAGTACAACCAGCGAAACTGCTTATGGAAGTGAAATGGGGTGTGGAAGGATGGGAGCTGGTTAGTTTGCTGGAGTTTAGCAGGTTTTTTCCTGCCGCAGGAGCCACAGACTGCGGCTTTGATTCCCTGTGGCTGGAGCTGCGCGGGGCCCCGTGCATTTACCCACGGTCCCAGGTGTAATGGTCGTGTCTCTGGGCACATCTCCTCGGACCGTGGTGGGAATCGACTGCGTGTAGCGTCGTTAGCCCGGGATGGGCCGTGCCTCCGGGATCAGCTAGCCCGGCGTTGGTCCTGGTCCCTCGGCCGGCCGGTCTGGCTACCTGCTGCTAGCGATGGGGAATCATCCCACGGGAGGAGCTGTGGAGGCTTCTCCCGGCTCGCCATCACAGGGTCGGGGCAGCCCGCGGGGAGCGGGTGCCAGTGCTGAGGACAGGGACGCTGCTCCGAGCACCGCAGCCCGCTCCCGTTCCCGTCAGGACCGGCTTCCTTCGGCGCACTGCGGGCAGAGCCATTCAAATGTACAGAAGTGAATTTAAACCCATGCAAATTCGGTTCCTGGGGGAAGCGATAAGTGTCTGAGAAGTGCCCCGTCGCAGTCCCGGGCAGATAAGCCGCCCCCGGCTGCGGGTGCTCCGCGGGGAGCGAGGGACGGGATGCGGGGCTGGGTCGGCGCTGCCCCTCGCAGCGGTGGGGCCGTGTGTGCTGCCGCTCTGACCCCGAGATGCAGCGCGAATAAATTCCCTTTGATAATGACTTCCCCAGGGAGACAAAGAGCGGCAGGGAAGAGGAAATTTGACCGCGGTGTTCACGGTTACATTGGCGGTGCCGGGGGGGAGCCGTCCGCCTGCCTTTGAAGCCGGAGCACCCGCCTCTCGGGGCTTTTTATGCCTACGGGGTTGGGGGAAGTGGTAAAAGCGGGGGCTGGCAGCCTCTTAGAAAATGCCCCGGTGCTGCTTCTCTGTGCGTAAGCTGGGGCTCGGACGCCTCTTTCCCACCTGGAATGTGCCAAGGGAGGCAGTGATGGACGGCTGCTCTCTGCGATCCTCGCCTTCAGATAGGGTTTATTATTTTTATTATTCGCGTACAGAGACCTAGAACAAATGTTTTCCCGTTCTGAACCGAGTCCTTCCCGTCCGGGGGCCGGGCCGGGTCAGCCCGGAGCGCGTCCAGGGTGGGGTGGGAAATCTATTTCGGGCGTAAACACGAACAAAAGCACTGTGGCCAAACCGTGTGTCCGTCGTGTCCTGAGCGCAGAATTTATTGCTTCTGCAGGCGCTCGGTCCTCTGGGTGGGTAGGCGGCCGGGACGGCGACCCTTCCTGCCTCGGGGGCGGTGGCAGGAGACGCTCCCCCTTCCCGCACTCCTTCCCCCGCCTTGGGCAGCACTTCGAAGGAAGATCGCTGGTGGGAGCGATTCCTCCCGCCGCCGGACGGAGGAGAGGTGAGGGGAGCGGGGGTCGGGGGTGCCCCGGGCGTCGGCGGGAGGCTGCCGGTGCCGGTGCCGGTGCCGCTCCGGGGCGAGTTCGGGGAGGAGCGCTGGGGCGCTGCTCCCTCCCCGGCCCCCGGCCCGCCGCCCCGCGGGAGGGGTCGGGGGCGGCGCAGGGATCTGTCCCGCTGCGCTCCCAGCAGGCAGGACGGGGAAAGGAAGCCGTGGCGCCGCCCGGCAGGGACAGGGCTGGAGCAGCCCCCGCTGCCCCTTGCTCGGCGGGGCCGTGCCTGGCGCTGGCCGCTCTGCCGGGGCCGGGAGTCGGTCCGGGTGTGCGGCAGCCCCGAGCTCGGTGTGAGGCTGCCGCGGCGCGGGGTCGGGTCTGCAGCCGGCATCGCCTCCGCCTCCCCGGCTCCGCCAGCAGCCTGGCCGCTGTTCGGTGTCGCACAGAGGTAATTTGCGGTGACTCGCATCCGCTCTCCCTCGCGGCAGCTCCCCCGGAGCGGCAGCGCAGACGGCGGGTGTCCGTAGCTGCGGGTGCCTTTGCGCATCCGGCTCCAGAGCGAGGGGACCCGGGGACTGGGGGTGCCTCTGACCCACCTTAACGTCTCTGAAACTTGGTCAGGATGGAAACCTCCCACCTGTCCTTCAGGGATCTCTGCCTGCTGAGGAAGGCACCGTCCCGGCTCCTCCGAGATGGGGCGCGGGGCTGTCAGGGTGTACGGGGCTTGGGCGCGGAATATTTTTACTTTTCTATTTTTTTACCATTCCTGTCTTGTGACTTATTGAACGCTTTCTTCAAGTGTTTTCTCTGGAAACTTGTCTCAAATGAGGGCTGTGAGCCCTAACAAAGAAGGGTGTTGTTCGACAGCCAACAGGTGATGGGGTGAAACCTGAGTATATGTGTACATTGGAGTAAAGTCTGGCTGCTGTTTAAAATAGAATTTTAAAAATCAATGGGAGACTGTAAAAGGCAAGATTTCCTTCTTTCTAAATCTGTACACCCTTTTAAGGAGAGAGGGGGAGCATCCGTGAGAATACCTCTTTCTCGGCTGGAGGTTTGGGTCTTGCCTCACTGCCGTGTATGCTTGAGTTCCTATCAGCGATGTGCAGAGCCAAGGATAACACGGCCAAATCAGATGTGTTGGCATGGGGCGATGCTTTGTCACGGGGCTTTCTCCTTTTGCTAAATGCAGGTAGCCTGCCTTTGCTTTGTGGCTCGTCAAAAGAAAATACCGTGAGAAGGATCGTCTGACTTCCAGCTGGAAAAGTGGTCTTGGCACTAGGATGCTAGAGGAAGAAAGTAGTTAACTCCTCTTTGGTCCTTGTATATTGACTAAAAAAAAGGAAAACAGTTCTTCTAGGGTCCATCTAGAATGAATGTCTTTTGAATAAACAAGTAGACTGGCTCTATTCCTTCCCGACTGCTCTGGGTAGTTCATTACTCAAAAGGACCCAGCAGCTGTGTGCTGGTGCTGATCAGCTCTGCATCCGGATTTCCCACACAGAGAGCTATAGAGCTCGCCTAGCTCTGTTATTTGTACTGTAGCTAGGGAATGGGACTTCCTGATCATGTGCATAATACACATTAGAAGTAGGCTTTGAATTATTAATAGTTACTTTATGGTGGTTTATTGTTGTTATATTGTGCCCTTCCTCTTCTAATGTAGTTATCTTGCACCAGAGATTAAATAAGCAGGTGAATGGGCTGACCACGCTAATCTTGAGTCGTTGAGCCTTCATTGTGAATGGATGCATGTGATATGCATCTTGTATCCCCTATAGCCTTGTTAACAAGCCTTCTAACAAAAAAGTTGTTAAAACAATTTGCCCTGCAGGACAGAGTAAAGCAGCAGGGGGTGGGCAAGGAGATGTTTGTCTAACTTTGCTTACAAATCGTGACCTCTTCTATCTGGTCAGGGGGAACATAATCAGTGAGCTGGAAATCCTAACATGGGGATAACCTTCATATGGGCTTCAGCAACAGCTTTGTTCTAAGTTTGATATCCCAGTATTTTGTGTACCCATAGCTTTGTAATTAGGAGTGTAGTTTGTCTTTGCCTCTAAGGAATTTGTCATATGACTGTTTTAATTCATCAGTGGAAAACACAGTAATTGCTTTTCTTTTCAAATCAAATTTAGCTGTGTAACTCAATTATGTTATTCATAGTTGTCAACCTGCCAGTAAAAAGCCTCCTATAAAGCCTTTTTTGAGAGGCAGTATTGGAACAGAGCTGAAACCTCAAAATGTTCCATGGTCTTTAGGAAAGCAAAGCAAAACAACACATCCTTGCTGTGTTTGGTAGGTGTCATGGCAGGAGTAGAAAGACCACCGTTCTAGTCATCCCTTGGAAAGCACTTATTTTTTCAGCTGTTGTTTATATTCATTTGAATCCTCCTTAGAATGTAATCATTTTAAACAGATCACTTTGAAGGATGAGTGAGGCTGGGGGGCAGGGAGGAAGAACCCTGTAGTTTTAAAATGCAAACCAAATTACACTTGAACAGGAGAGGAAGAAGAACTCCTAAACAAGAAATTGCTAAAATAGTTCTTCAGATAGCCTGCTGTTAAGATAGGCTGGATTAGAAACCTTCTTCTCTGCAACCCCACAGTATTTATGATGTGGCTGTATTTATATGTGGTGTGTTGTCAATCATTTTATAGCCAGCTTCACATTCATCCAATAGGAGCATTTTTCTTTTAAAGTGAATTATGTCCTTTGAGCTGTCCTAATCTCAGTTCATTGAGATTTGTGGACCTTGCTTTGAACACTTCTAATCAATTTACCTGGGGAGGAGAACCCTGACTGTAAAGTTGCATTTTACATGTGGAAGTAAGATGTATTTTTCTTTTATTCTCTATCAGCCAAACTTTCATACTGCCCTGTATTGAGTGGAAACTGGACCTGCGGTTCTGTGGTTTCCTCTTGTTGGAGCTGGTGTGTGTGCTTTCTGAAATGGATGTGTCAGAGGAGGCCCAGGCAGGGCCTGTCTCTGCAGAAAAGCAGCCTTGTCTCTCTCTTACCAGTGCCTTGTCTTCCTTAGGAATTAGGCAACACTCCTACACTTCTGTACCTTTGCTGTGCTTACGATCCTGACATTGCCCAGTGCTGCTTTGTTCATTGTGGGAGTAGTATGTAGCCTCAGTGTTCAAAATACTCAGAAAAGTTAATAAGTCATCATGCATTCAGATTTTGTGTTGTTTCCTTGTCTTTCAAGAGAAGTTGGAGAAGTTAATCTTGTGGAGAGAGGGTTTTGAACAATCAGTATGAAGCAATTGCTCAGTTACTTGGTGTGAGTGTTGGGTGTTGTGAGAACAAGGCAGGAGTACACTCTGCTCAAGTGCCCAGGCACTGCCAGAGCTGTACCTGTCTCTTTGCCTAAATTATGTTTCAAATCTGCTTCCTGTGGGATGTGGTTGAGGTCATGATGCCTAATGAAATATTGTCAAAGATGTTTAACCTGTTGACTCCTTTTATTCCTGGGAGATTGGGCAGAAGTCAGTTCTTGAAAAGGGACCATTTGACCAATATGAGTTCTTGCAATGCCCTAAGAATTTGAAATACCAACTGAGGTGTCAGTGAGTGGCATGTTATTGCAAACCAGGCATCTGCCCCTTTCTAAAAGGAAATGGTAAAATAGTTCATCTGCTGCTAAAGTCATCTTGGAAGGAATTCACCTTCTCAATATTCCTAGTGACTTTATATTTAAGAATTACTTGGATATAGATGATGTGACACAAGCTGCCAAACTGAGCATCCCTATCCATCAGCAACAGTGAACACTGTTGCCTTTTTTTCCTAGAGTGACTTCCTAACTGCATCACATTATTCATTCCCCTGTCCCTCCTTCCTTGCATCCCAGTTTTATGCAAGCAATAACAAAAACATACTTGATGCATTACTTTACTTCCACCCATAAGTGGGAAGGGAAAACAGTTATGTATTCCTTGTCTTATCATTTGTTTCTGAGAGCATCTAATTCAAGGGATACAGTAGGAAGCCTGTCTTTCTGCTTTACATATATAGGATTGAGCTTTTAGGATTGAGTTTGATTATACTTACCTTCCTTGAGAAGGACTGTAATATGGTGATGTTAAGCTCAGAAGCTGTTGTGCTAACCTTTAGTCGTTCAACTTGAGGAAGATTTCAGACATGTGCCTGACAGCTCACCAGCTTTCCAGAAATAGCCCATTCTCAGGGGGGAAGTTGGCAGGTTTGCTTGCCCCATCAAATATTAAATTAATCTTCTATTACAGTGCAGCTATGAAGTGTCTTGGCATCTTAGCAGTGCACCAAAAATAGTGTGTATGTTTTTGCACCAGAAGTTTTTGAAGTAAAGTTAAACAACTTCATTTTTTGGAGCACTAGCCCAGTGGAAGAGTTAAGTGATGCCACCTCTTTTTATGGGCTGTGGGAATGTATAGACATCTTGAAAATAGGGCTAGATAAGACTGTATACTGGATATTATAATTTCTCTGAGTTTGTAGCTTTTGGATGCATATGCCTACTTTTTATGAAGCAGGTTTGGGTTTATGTGCTGAGTTATCAGAACCTGGCACTAACCAGTGCCTTCCGCTTGAAGGAGAAACTCCTGTTGAGTAACCAGCAGAATATTTGGGTAAGCAGTCTTAAATCTTCTGCCTGTGATCTAGGAGCAATTTATTTTCTCCCAAACAGTGGTGATGAGACTGGAAATGTCATGTAGGACCCGGCAGAAGTTTTTAGATTGCTCTTCTTGTTAGACCCACCAGCAAGGTTTATCAAAGGCGATCAAAATTTTCTACAGCTCGGATGTAGCGCTGACAAAATTGGATCTGTGTTTAGATGAACAGGTGAAAGAATGTCCTAAAAGAGGGAAGGCAACACTCACACGTAAGGTCGTACTGTATGAGCAAGCTTGTCCCTGCCCCAAGAGGTCAGGGTATCTGTTGTGTTAGGACTAATCCTCTGTGCTTTTGGTTATCTGTATTTCACTGAAATGCCTAAGAACTTCTGCTAGAATTAATACAAGACGTATATCTTGTTGCGCTTTTTACTGCAGACTGCTTCGGATCTTGGTGAGAGCCGTCTTTGCCAATTGTGACTCAAAACAATCCCACTGATACTAAGCTTTGCAGGCTTCATGAATCAACAAAATCATCTCCCTGTAGGGTTTTAAATTGACAGAACAATCATTATGCATTTTACAGACTAATCTGGCATAATTGGATTTCAGATATTTAACAGGACCAACGCCCTTCCGCTCCCATACAGCTCTACCAGAGTTCTCAGAGGAACCCAACAGATGCTCTTGCTCTGTGCCTGCCTTGTGAACAACAGGATGCTACTTGCACAACCATCTTTCCCCAATAATTTCTTTAGTTTTTGACAAGTGGTTGTCATGTCTTGTTTTACTAGGTTAGTGGTTGTAATGACTTCAGGAAGAGCTTGTGTCATTCCTGTTGTTAGTACCTGCTCAATGAGTCTTTCCTAGATTTACCTAAATATATGTATGCTGTGATGTGAAACAAGCAGAACTGTAAAAGGTGACAAGTGTTAATACTGAAATATTTTGTGGTTGCCAAAAGTGGTAATCTGAGCCTAGGTTTCTGGGATTTTTTTTTCTTCAATAGTTTTATTTTCATAACTTTTTTGAGCACTTTTAATTGCTTGTAGCAAGTTGTCATGAAGCATCACTAATTTATTGTTCTGGGCAACACAAGGAATACTAAACCATTGTAAGATCATTTACACTGATAATTAGTTGTTCATGTTCAAATCTATTAAAACTCTGTTAATCTTTTTCTCCAGATCACTGCTTGATGAGCTGCAGCTGAAATATTTAACACTTCACACTTATGCCATTGGAGATGGAGCCCAAAGCCAATAACCTCATTTTTGGGTGTCAGCGAAGCTCAACCTCTGACGATGACTCTGGCTGTGCCTTGGAGGAATATGCCTGGGTCCCCCCGGGCCTCAGACCAGAGCAGGTACCAACCATGTTTCTGCATTTTAAAAATAAGCCTCATAAGAACTGTCTGAGAGAGTGATATGCTGCCTCTGTAGGTCTAATTAAATTCTTATAGTGTCTAAAACTTTAATTCCTGTAGAACTTTTCACTTCTTTTGTGTTTCCTGTCCAATGGGGCTGTGTGTAGGGAGCTTAAAGATCTCAGCCCTGAGGAGTTTTATGTTCCAAAAAAGTTCCCAGTCAAGCTTTTTCAAAAAGTATATGCTGCAGAGGTATGTATTGCCAAGTAAAAGCAGCATGGAAGCTTGCTTTCTTTTTGAAAGAAGTTATTAGGTTAAATTAAAGCTCATGGCATACCTCATGACATTGTGCTCCCTGGCCAAATATTTCACTGCACTTGTATGACTCTTCAAATAATTAGGCATTTGACATCTAGAATATGGATGGTACGGCAGCACATATAAATGAAAGTGTTCAGTCACTGTGACAGGTAATAATGTATTTCACGCTTGTTTAAATAGTTGTACGGCTGCCATTTGTTCATGCCAGGATTCCTCTTGCATGGTGTCTGGAGCTGACACTTGTGGCTTGGTTGGGCTGTCCTCTCCCCTCTTTTCAGTCCTCTTTTTTGCGTAACATCACGTGGCAATGGCAATATAAGTGAACGTATTGATGACCAAGTTGCTTTGGGAGACAAGAATGAGCTGCTCATGGTATTCATTCATGGTATTGATGATTTTGCATCTGTGCTGAAGCGGTGTACTCAGTAATATTCAGAACTCAAGACTTCAGTGTTAAATGGCCAGGGTGGCTTTGCAGCATCTGCTAAAGGAGGCAGAGCGATCCTGGCAAGCTTATACAGTCCATATTTTAAAAAAGTGCAGAAGATGTCTCTTTTTTGCAATGCAGAGATTTTCTTAATAATGAGTAAAGTAACAAGTCAGCAGAAATTGCAAATAACAGGCTATTTTTAGGGCAACTCTTTTTATCACTTACTTAAGCATCTATAAGAATCCTGATGAATCAGACCTTAAGGCAAACAGTGAGCTAACATTTTGCCAGAACAATTAAATGCCCTAAAATATCCTCATAATCCCAGCTAGCCCAAACTCACCAAAGATGGGAGGATTTTTCCCCCAGAAGGATTACTTATTTTGAGAACAGTGCAATAAACTTGAGAAAAGGGCATAAGCTATTTTTAAAGCTTCACTTATTGCTGCATGTTATCTTCTCCTGGAGCATCCTGAAATATAGTCAGTAGCAAGTGGGCTTATAGTAGACTTCAGTTGTTTAGATTTTGGTTAAATGAAGAGCAAATCTCTCATAACTTTGTATTGCTTGTACTACCTGTCTCTCATAATTTTGATTGCTTCCTGACTTAAGTGACTGATTAATGCCTTTTTTTCATCTGTCTTGCACAGTAACAAGCTCTTGACCTGAGCATTATTTAAATCTGTATGGCAAGTAATATTTTTGCCAATAGTCAGCTCTTACAGCCCCAGGCCTCGTGACAAGCTGGAAACTGCATAGGAAAAACAATAAATCTGTAGCTGTTCCACAAAAATATTTTTTGCCATTGGGCTTTGTCATAGTGTTCATTACAGCTTTCCTGTCATAATATTCTTTTGAAAAAAAAAAAAAAGAGTGAAGACTGATACAAAAACGTTCATCCTGTGAAAATTTCCTGGTTAATTTGCATTTGATTGAAATGTGGCTGGATCCAGCCTCCTCCCAAGGGAAGGATGTTTCCACCTTCTTACCAAAGCCCACATGGAAGTAATGAAAGCTGATGCTTTGGGTGAACCTGATCAGCAGGAGACTACAGAACAGCTTTTGTCTCAACAATGTGTAAAATGCAGAGAGCAAATTAAATTTGTTTATATAGTGGCTGTTTTCTGGAAAGCTTCGTGCCTTGTGTGGTAAATTGCAGAGGGAAACTTAGAATTTCCATGGAGTTGTTGACCAGCCCTGAAGGGGGTGGGAATAATGAGAACATTAAATGTGCATAATTTATGATACCCCCCTAATTGTCACTGCAAATTGCATTCCAGAAAAGCAATTCAGCAGCTGGGTGCTAGTTTTATCAGAGAATTCAGGTTTGCTGAGCTGGTTCATCTGGGTCTTGTATTTTCAGCACAAACCCTGTCACAGTGTAATGTAGCATGACCTCTTCTTCCTTAGTAAATGAGACCTGAGATAAAACAGTAGCCAAAGGACACTGGCAGTGCTTAGGGCTGTGTGTCTCTGGGTCTGAACTCTGCATTTCTCCTGGTCAGGTCCAGCTGTATTTTGCCTGCTTGCCAGAGGAGAAGGTCCCTTACGTTAACAGCCCTGGAGAGAAACACCGGATTAAACAACTTCTCTATCAGCTGCCACCCCACGATAACGAGGTAAATACAGAATTTAGGATGAACTGTCAGGGCTTGGGTCTCCCTGGCAGCTTTTCCGTGGCGAATTACCTGCCTGTGTATTTATTACAAGCCTAAACCATGGCCTGCAGTGGCATCTGAGCCATAAAGCAGTACGGTGTGTACACTGAGTCCATTGTTCAGCTGTCCGCTTGGCTTGTGTGCAGATAAGAGCTGTCTGGAAGGACACTGCCTTTGCTTGTTAGGGAGGCTGGTGTCACTGCAATAAACTTAACACAAGTTGGTTTTATAGTGTTTGCAGCCACCCACCAATTACCAGGAACCTACAAATTCCTGGAATTGCATTGTGGCGCACAAAAAGGATGCTTTGTGATAGTAAAAGGTTTGCATCTCAGTTATGCAGTGTAATTTGGGGTAGAAGTGGAAATAACAAACAAGCTCTTTGTAAGGAAAGGGGCGGGGGTGTCAGTACTTAAGGTCTTGTGTATACTGCAACACTTAGTTGTGGGCACTTAACCATAAATCTAAAGGACAATATTATGGCTGATTTAAGTTCATTCCGTTATTTTAGGTTAGCAGCAGACTTTGGGCTAGCTTCTAAAAATCTTTCTCTTGCTTAAACAACTCCTCAGTTTAGCGTGGTGAGTTTTTTCCTGTAATGAAAAAAAAAAACAAAACAAGCTCTCTCCGTACTATTTTTGTGTTATGCCATATTAACTAAATATTAAGATGGTAGAGAAGGCAAGCAGGAGTTTAATTATAATTGGCAGCATGCCTGATGAATTCCTTGCATATATGCACTTACTTACTCATCTGTTCCATTAGAAGCTCAGTCTCTAATATAAGTTCTCCTGTGTTTTCACTGGAAGGTGAGATACTGCCAGTCGTTAAGTGAGGAGGAAAAGAAGGAGCTGCAGATGTTCAGTTCTCAGCGCAAAAAGGAGGCACTGGGACGAGGCACTATTAAACTACTCTCCAGAGCAGTGATGCATGCTGTTTGTGAGCAGGTAACATACTGCTGCCATAGGCTAGCTACAGGGCTGAATAATGTAAAACTATGGTTTTAATATCTCAGTATTAAAATTTAAACTTACCTCTGTCTATGTCTGAAAACAACAACAACAAAAGATTATTTTTGAAGCTGCATGGAAGAAGAAAGAAGGTAGTGTTTGCTTAAGCAAAATATAACCTTTGATACTACCGGGAATGAACTGAGTCTTTGATATATTTCCTACTCAAAAAAAACCCCTAATGCTGACTCATATTAAAGTAAAAGCAGACATACGCTTTAAAATGTTATTTTGTATAAAGTAAACTTATATTTGCAGAAGGTTCATTGAGATGCAGTTCATCTAGACCAAAACTGATACTTTTCTTCCTATTGTCAGAATTTTGGGATAAAATCTCATATTGGATTTTGTGTTTTAACTTAGTTTAAATGCAAGAAGCTAGTAGTTTTGGATAGGATATGTGTTCACGTTCTGGTGTGTTTGTTCCTAGTGCGGTACAAAAGTCAATGGCGGTGAAGTTGCAGTTTTTGCCTCAAGAGCTGGGCCTGGTGTGTGCTGGCATCCCTCCTGTTTTGTGTGCTTCACATGCAACGAGCTTCTTGTTGACCTTATCTACTTCTACCAAGATGGAAAAATTCACTGTGGCAGACACCATGCTGAGCTTCTCAAACCTCGATGTTCAGCCTGCGATGAGGTAAATAATAATTCACATTTTACAGCCAAGCTATATTCCTGTTGTTCAGTTGACAAACTGCATCACTTCAGAAATTCTGAACTCCAGATGCAGTCACTCTAGAAGTCAGGACTCTGCTGCATAGATGTGTTTGAATGCTGAGGGATATTTAATTTCTTGTCAAACTGAAAATATAACAAGCAATAAGATGGTATTTAGAAAGAAAACACCTGTTTGTGTTTAGAATTGAACATTCTCAAATATTATGAATTATTATCCTTATAGAAGCTTCTGTAATGGTTGAGTTCCGACATTAGGTTCCCCTTTTTTTGTGGCTTTGGAATGTACTGTTTTTCTTTCTTTTTATTTCTGTTGTGGGAGATTGTGTTTCTATCTTTGTATTCAAAAGGGAGCAAAATGAAAATAAATTTTGCGTGTGAACTGCAGAGTTAGGATATTTTATGTGCTCTAACTCCCAAGATGAGGTTTAGGCCACTTAACTATAAGTATCCTTTTTCTCCCTGAAAAGATAATTTTTGCTGATGAGTGCACAGAAGCTGAAGGTCGCCACTGGCACATGAAACACTTCTGTTGCCTCGAGTGTGAAACAATCCTGGGTGGACAGAGGTACATCATGAAGGATGGGCGGCCGTTCTGCTGTAACTGTTTTGAATCTCTCTATGCAGAATACTGTGAGACCTGTGGGGAACACATTGGTAAGTGTGTCCTTTTTAAGCATTAAACTTACAAATTAAGGGAAAGCCAATTTATGAAATTATTTCACATTCCAGAAGTATGAATTCCGCAAGTAATTTTTTAGAGAGACCCAGAGCATTGCTTTTTCTCTCTTTCCAGGTGTTGACCACGCTCAGATGACCTATGATGGACAGCACTGGCATGCCACAGAAACTTGCTTTTCTTGTGCTCAGTGCAAGACCTCTTTGCTTGGCTGCCCTTTCCTTCCAAAGCAAGGGCAGATTTACTGTTCAAAAACCTGCAGCCTGGGAGAGGATGTTCACGCCTCCGACTCTTCTGATTCTGCGTTTCAGTCTGCTCGATCCAGAGATTCCAGGAGGAGCGTCCGCATGGGAAAAAGCAGCCGCTCAGCCGACCAGTGCCGCCAGTCTCTGCTCCTGTCGCCGGCCCTCAATTACAAATTTCCTGGCCTTTCAGACAATGCTGATGATACTCTTTCTCGTAAGCTGGATGATTTAAGCCTTTCAAGGGAAGAGGCAGGCTTTGTTAATGAAGACTTCTGGAAAGGAAGAGCAGAGCAAGAAATGCCTGAGGACCCTGAAGAATGGGCTGAACATGAAGACTACATGACCCAACTTCTTCTGAAGTTTGGTGATAAAAGCCTCTTCCAGCAACCCACTGAAGTAGACATTAGATCAAGTGAACACTGGATTTCTGATAGCATGGTCAAGAGCAAGTTGGACTTGAAAAAAAATAATCCAAGCCTAGCAAGTAAGAAGTATCAGTCAGACATGTACTGGGCCCAGTCACAAGATGGTTTGGGAGACTCTGCATATGGCAGCCACCCAGGCCCTGCCAGCAGCAGGAAAATCCAGGAGCTAGACATGGAACATGGGGCCTCAGGATACAAACACGACCAAGCACCGTGGTATGGAGGTTCACTTGAATGTTTGTCTGACCTGAAACAGCAAGAACAAAGTGTTCGAGACTCAATGGATTCCTTGGCTTTGTCTAACATAACAGGTAATGGGGAAATCAGTTACTGGTTTTGATGGAGAGGTCAACAAAAGCATGTGTGTTGGAGTATTTTGTAGGAAAATTTTTCATTTTAGTGATTTCTAAAAAGCTTTAGTATCAAGAGATGCATGTAAAGTAGGCAACAGCTTTTATCACGCCCGTAATCTTTTACAGGATATGTTTCTGTTACTTAAATCTTATTAGATTCTTCTCCTTTTGAATTCTCTTTTTTTTGCTTTAAGCAATGATGTTAAACAGAATAAGAACAGTCTTCCACTACACATTTGTTATATACAAACCACTGTTTTAAGCAAATTACTATTTTTCCATACCTTATGTATAAGAAGTTGCATTATATATTAGGATGATGTTAAAGATAATCTACAAAGCACTTTAGATAACTTCCTGATTTGCTTGTAAAAATACGTAGAAAAAATCTGAAAGGATGGTAAATTTCTTAGCCTTAGGCAATTAGGTTTGTGAGATTTATTTTTCCCCACTGACTAAAGGGAAACTGATAATGCACTTTTGTGAACCTCCTTGTCAAACATGACTTTATCCCCCAAAGGGATAAAGTGTGCACTAACATTCTTTCCTTATTTTTGTACAAAAAGCCCAAACTTGGCAGTTAAGACCCATTTGTCCAGTCGTCGTCTCCTTTCTTTCCCTCCTGTAACCCGAATTACGGCAGCTACTTGTCTAGCTGAGGCCCAGCCACAGGCTGGCTGCATTTGCCAAGCAGCAGTGAAGGAACTGAGGAGGGGAGCTTGGTTCAGGGGGCATGGGAGGAGGAGGCACTGGAGGTATTGCACCTGGGACCATCACAGGGCACGTGACACTTTTCATGATTTTTGATAGTAAGGATCCTTCTTTGCAAGGCAGTAAGCTTGGCTTCCCTGTTGCAACAGCTGGAACATTAATTTGGCAACACTAGAAACGTGAAATATTTTAGCCTTAAGAATGGCAAGCATAGACTGCAGAATAATTTTAAGTAATCCTTTTTTCTTAAATGGCGTACCTGTATATATGTTTCAAAATTCTCGACCCATTGAACTTCTGCTCTTGATGTCCTCATGATAGCTAATTCTTTGGTTATCAGCCTTAATAGTTAAATGTTTTAAATCAAAACAAAGCTTATTGTACTATGAAGGGAGTGTTTTTGGTAATAGTTCAAAAAAACACTTGGTGACAAGAAATGTTTCATGTTTTGTTATAATATTTGTCTCTTTGGTACTCCTCTCATTTTCTTCTTCCTCCTTTCTCCATTCCCACCACAGGGGCTTCAATGGATGGAGAAGGCAAGCCACAGCCATCTCTCTACTCTTTGCAAACTTTCCAAGAACTGGAAGTGGAGGACTGTGAGAAAATGAGCAACATGGGAACTCTGAATTCTTCAATGCTCCATCGGAGCACTGAGTCCTTGAAGAGCCTGAGCTCGGAGTTGTGTCAGGAAAAAGCGTTGCCAGAGGAAAAGCCAGTGCATGTGCCTGTACTGAGACGATCTAAATCCCAGTCTAGACCACAACAAGTGAAGTTCTCAGATGATGTTATTGATAATGGAAGCTATGAGAATCTTGAAATACGTCAGCCTCCCATGAGTGAAAGGACTCGTAGGCGTGTTTACCATTTTGAAGAGCGTGGAAGTCGGCCTTCTCACCATCGCAGAAGAAGTAGGAAGTCTCGTTCAGATAATGCACTTAATTTGGCTGCAGAAAGAAGATGCTCTCCAAGAGAGAGATTCCGTTATTACTCCCCTCAGGATCATGAAAAATTTATTCAGAATAGAAGCTCGCGTGAGCTTCGGGCCTATATTCAAAATGCAGAGCTGTATGGACAATACGCCCATACCAGGTCTGACTATGCACTGCGGAATCAGGTGGTTGATAAGTTCTTTGGACTGTATGGTGAGGAAGATGACTCCTGGTGTTCAACTTCATCCTCATCATCTGATTCTGAAGAGGAAGGATATTTTCTAGGACAGCCAATTCCACAGCCACGGTCATTGAGATATCCATACTATACAGATGATCTTTCTGGTCCAACTACTGCATTATCCAGTTCTCAGTTTGGACAAAGGACAACCAAATCAAAGAAGAAGAGGGGACACAAAGGAAAAAATTGTATTATATCTTAATTAATTACTAGTATTTCTTAATTGGGAGGACCAGTCAATTCTGTAGCTACAGTTTGAACCACATCTTTTTTATATTAATAATTGTACTTAGGCAAGTTGCTGAAGTTCATAATGCTTTGCCACTGTAAATGATAACCGTGCCAGAGTTTACATTGTAAAAGCAACATGCAGAAATGTCACCATGCCAAATGATCTGCTCAGATACTGCTAGGTTTACATACTGTGTTTCAGCTGTCAAAATACTGTTACTGCAGTTCTTAATACAGAGTTTTTGTAGACGTTTTATTTTATGTTCACTATTCACCTACACTGAATTATCTGAGAGAGAGGATTCAACAAAAATGAATAAATAAAAATGTCAGTCCTGTGCTATAGCTATAGACACACAGGGTGATCTTTGACTTCTTCCTCTTGCTGCCAAGAAAAAGAAGGCTCTATACTGTGCCCTTTCTTCACTGATAAAGCTCACTTCCTTGTTCAAGTTTCCATACAAAAACTGGATTCTTTTTATTTGGGAAAATGCTCCTTAAGAAAGCAAAACCATAATGTGGGAGCTGAAATGCTTGAAGCCTTGATGTATCCTAAAGCAGCAGTGAATGTTTTGTACATTTAACTTTCATGGTTTTTCCTCTACAATTTTTTGAGAAAGTGTGAGGTGGCTGGTTTTGGTTTGGGGTTTTTTTCATGCCTGTTTAAAGGAAGATATTAATTTAACTTCTGGAATTGGACTTAGCTGCCAATGAGTGGTGATGTTTTTTCTGCCATGCCCTCCACCTCTCAGCAGTGAGAGAGGTACCACTGCTGGAGTCCTCTGCTCAGGCATGTAACCCCATTTAAGTCAATGGATCTACTTATATAACAAATATTTTCATACAGGCTTAAAGGATTAGGCTCCAGAACTGTGTCTTTTCACATGCATTATCCAGGTTTTAAAATGTATTAGCTGCAATTCTAAGTCAAAAAAGGTTGATATTTATAATGTAGTATTTCATAGGCTTAAATGTATTCATAATTTAACAGTGCAAATACTAATGTACATATTGTACAGTTAAAATTTTAAAATCTGAATATTTTTATATCCCTGAATTTGAAGAAGTTTGTTACAATATCAAACTAGATTTGTTAGGGATTTAACAGCAGTGTTATGGATGAAATATTGCTTGTATTTTAGTCAGGGGGTTTAAGTTGAAAAATGTTCAGTGCAAAACAGCTTAATTTTGTCTACTAGGTATTAAAAGCTCTATATGCATGGTGGGGCTATGTAAATACTCTCTATGGCCCTCTTAATCTTGCAAGTATTATTTATGGGTCAAGCAAAATGTAAACTATATAAATGTAAAAACCACACAAGCTTGGAATATATCATTACAACCAGTATGCAACTCCTGTGGACGTGGATTTTTTTTATTACTGCTCCCTCTCCTTCCCCAAAAATAATTTCTGAAGTTTGCTTACCTAAAGGAAGAGAGATACTGAGTGGTTCTAGAAGGCAAGATGGCAAAAACTATAAAGTAGGAGGTAATCACAGTAGGTGCCTTGAACTCCAGATATGGAGCAGGAGCTATTTAAAGTTATAATAAACTTCTTCCACTGTTTTAAATAAAGGGCAAGAATTTCTTAACAGTGACATCCACTAATGAAGATAGTTCCATTTCCCAGGCTTTTTTGGTAAGAAGTGTCTTATTATTTCATTAATTTCCTTTCTTCAGGTGGTCAGAAAGCCAACGGCTTCAGCATTTACTAAGCTTGCCTTTCTTGAGGATAGAAAAGTATGGAAACAAAAGCAGCTAGAAGCAAAGGAGGGCATGAACATGAGCACTAGTTTGCACCAAAGAAAATCAGGCTATTAGTAAGAGTAATCAGACTAGCAGTTTATTGCTTGTATTTTTCAGGGTAAAATGAGCAGTAGATCCTTTCCTCTGAGAGGTGGTGCTCACCACATAAGTCACTTTCCTAGTACACACAGTCTTGTGGAGGTGAAAGCTGATCAAAGCCATGCCTGGGTGCCTCGTGGGGTGCTTCCATCTGGCTGCTGCGGGGCTCAGGCAGCTTTCCTAGCAGCCACATGCCTGCTGGGCTCAAGTATGCTACAGCCACCATGCTGGCAGGGCTACAGGGCTGGAGATGCTGACTTGTTCATAACCTCCCTCACGATGATCCAACAATGATTAGGACCTTCCATTCTCACCTGCATTTCCAAAAATGGGAAACCAGGATCCTCGGAAACAAAATGCTGTGCCACTAGCGCTGTGTAGTATGTTGGAGACATGGAGAAATGTGTCCACAAATAATTCCTCTGATGCCACACCATCTCCTGAGATGAAGCAGATGCACTCTCCCAAACTGTAGTTAGTACCTTATGGAATATTAGTTCTCCTAGATTGTTAGCTGCTTCTTAATACTTTCTTTTTTAAAAAAAAAGTTTAAAGATGACTATATGACTAGTTTTTAAGCTTGACATACACAATATCTTACTATTTTTGACAACCTCTTATGATAAATATTTCTAATTGATTTTTCTACCTTGAAGAAAATTATATAGGATATAGTGTCTGTGACAGCAGAGATACAGCCACAAAAGCTCTAAAGTGTTGTTAGTGTTATTGGAAGAATTACCTGTATTCCTAGTGGAGAGTATACCCTGGTAGGCACCTAAGCATGACACAGCTCCTTACTCACTACTCCCCAGTGGGATGGGGGAGACAAAAATAAGAAAACTCATGGGCTGAGCTGAAGACCATTTAATACATAAAAACAAACTCCAAACAGAAAACCCTGAAGTGATACCAAAAAACTCACTAGCTCAGCACTAGCCAAGTAATACGCAGCCTGTCCTTGAACAGCACCAGCCCTGGCAAACTCCTTGCCCCTATCCCTAGTTTTATATGCCAAGGATGATGCCCTATCACCTGTGGGCAGTTGGGATCAGCTGTCCTGGCTGTGTTTCCTCCCAACATCTTGTGCACTCCCCACCCTTCTCACTGGTGGGGTGGGCTGAGAGGCAGAAAAGGCCTTGACTCTGGGTAAGCTCTGCTCAGCTACAGCTGGAACATCCCAGTGTTATCACCATGTTTCCAGGAAAAACCTGAAGCACAGCACCACTGCACCAGCCTTTACGAAGAACATTTAACTCCATCCCAGCCACACCCAGTACAACCTTCATGGTAGTAAAAAATACTAAGGTAAAACTTTATCCTCATCGAAATTGAAAATCTTGCAGACAAGAGGGTGATAAGGATTTGGTCCTCTGATACCTGGCATTACCTCCTTTCCTATCAATAGTGGTTTTGTTGCTGATTTTCACCATTACTGCTCACATTGTCACTCAAAGCTGCCAGCTCACCCAAGTGAAGTTACAGAACGTCAGTCTTGGCAGACAGCACTAAATTTCCATGGTCCTTCAATTTCCACCTTATTTTTAATTTTTTAAGGGTATCTGCAACATTAAGAAATGCTAGGAGTAATTTCTGTTTTCAGGAGCTTTGAAGGTGACAAATTAAATTCCTCCATCACAGCATGTTTCCTTCCCTTCCCCCAGTGCTCTTCCTACAGCTTTCCAGAGCCCCATTGAGGCTGACCACTGGACCAGGGACATTTTTTACATTACATGAAACTAATCCAAAATACATACTTGTAAAGCAAGCAAGAATAAAAGTCATATTTCTTCCTTAAGTTAAAGGACTTCCATATTATATTTTACTTACACCAACTGAAAGCATACATCACAAAAGGTTAAATGCAAGCATTCAACACAATGCCAAGTACTAGATGGAAAATCAGTTACTCATCACTTACAAATGTGAATTAAACCTTTCACAGAAATAGTACTTACAAAAAACTCCCTAGTTCACAAGTAAAGTTTAATCAATTTTAAAGAAAGTCAGATTAAGCAAATGATTAGGCATAGTGAATGGGGTTACCTCAGGCTGGCAGCTGGTCACCAGTGGGACTCCACAGGGCTCTTTAATGGAGGTTGACAAGTCAAATGTCCATTGAGTGAGTTTGCTGATGATACTAAATTGAGAGGAGCTGTGGACTCCCTCAAGAGCAGAGAATTCCTGCAAAGAGATCTGAATGGACTAAGAAGCTGGGAGGCAATGACCAGCTGCATGAAGTTTAACAAGGGCAAGAGCCACATTCACCACCTGGGACAGGACAGTCCTAATTTTCTGTAAAACTTAGGGAATGAGGAGTCAGATAGCAGCCCTGCAGAGAGACTTGGAGGACCCCATTGATGGCAACTTGTACTCAAAGCAGCAGTGCCCTGGCAGCCAGGAGGGCCAACCCTGTCCTGGGGGACATCAGGCACAGCATCAGCAGCCAGGCAAGGGAGGGGATTGTCCTGCTCTGCTCTGCACTGGGGCAGCCTCACCTCGAGTTCTGGGGGCAGTTCTGGCTGCCACAATATAAGGATATAAATCTATTTGTGTGCCCAGAGTAGGGTGATCAAGGTTGTGAAAGGAGGACCCCAGATGAGACTGAGGGGTGACCTCGCTGCATTCTACAGGGTCCTCAGGGTGGGCAGCAGAGGGGCAGGCAATGAATTCTCTCTGGTACCCCGTGACAGGACACAGGGAAATTGAATGAATCTGCATCAGGGGAAGTTCAGATTGGACATGGTTAGTCACTGGAACAGGATCCCCAGGTAAGTGGTACAGCCCCAAGCCTCCCAGAGTTCAAGGAGCATCTGGACAATGCTTCTAGTGGTTCAGTGAGGAGCAGGGAGATGCACTCAACCAGCACTACAGGTCCCTTCCAACTTGAGATATTCTAAGATTCTATGAGTGTAAACTTGGGCCTTACTTTACAGAAAAGCACTTGAAAACTTGGATACTTGTATAATAGTAAACTTAATCAGGCTTCTAACAAAGGAAACTCCTAACAAACTGTACAGTAACAATGGTAATTTTTAATAAAAAATATATTACACACAATTTTATTATTTTTCCCATTAGCATTTCTAACCCAAAGTAGAAACTCAGATGTAACATCCCGAAGGCTCTCAGTCCTGTAGGCAAGTAGTGAAGTGCTGTAGTTATGCTTCTGCATCAGAGAAGATTTTGACTGATCTCAGTAAACCAGGTTGTTGCCAGAAGGAGTAGATCAGGTCTCACTACTATGTCACAACAGCCTGCCTCTTTTCTCTCTCCCTCCCCAAACTGGCATCCTGTAGGATCCATGAGCTGATTCCCACTCACTGTGCAGCCCACACAATCCCAGATGCTAACAAGGGTAGTTGCAGGTCATCTCCTTGGAGCAATGTGAACTCTTAGAAAATAAGACAAGCCAACTGCAAAACTTCCCCTTACTGACCTGAGAACTAACCAGGCATCTCAGGAATCTGATGCAATACATATTTAATACACCATATCAAGATTTGCATGTGTAAGATGCTATGATACATACAGTACCTTGTACATGCCAAATCACTGCTACTTTGTGCTTCTGCACACCATTCTGATGAAATCTGGAAATTTGGTTTAATAACCAAAGGAATTTGGTTATTAATCCTTTTACAGAGTTTCACATGTTCTAAATGCAAATGTATACAAAACAATCATGCTTATACTTACCTCCTTGTGATTATCACTTTATCATTTTCCTAAAATGTTCATAAAAACCAATACCTTAATAAATGTATTCATCAGGATTCCACCACATCCTAAATATTTTTCACTGGGAAGCTCTTGGCTTTCCTCAACCACTGCACCAAACTGCAAGTTGTTCTATCAGGTCAAAAGTGGGGCCAGACACTAACCAGAATCACCTAGATTTGAAGTGATAGTGAAATCAAGGACTTAGGGATAAACTTTGTGTTCGACCTAATTGAAAGCAACCTGGTGTCTTAGGTTGCAATGTAAGATGTCACCACAAGTATGTATTCTATCACCATCTGTCGAAACCACGTGGAGCAGTGTTCTTTATCTCTTCCATGACCCATCCCTCATAACTCTGGGGGGGGGGATATCCTGTTAATGGGCCAGCTGTTAAACCAGGTGGGGCAGTTTTCTTTATCTCTTCCAGGACCCATCCTCAGTCCAGGGAGATGTCTTCTGTTAATGGGCCATCGAGTCTCACTGCATGACTGAAAATGGCATCATCCCATTGTGAGATGCTCCACCCAGGGGGAGGAGCCAAGCATTCCTACCTAGATAAAAATAGATTTGGAATACCAGAGGAGCCTTTTTCCGCTGGATTCCCAGAGGAAGACCAGGTCTATCTACACGACAACTGGACCTTCAGAGAAAAACTACACCCTTCTACAGGATCACTGCTCCAACAGAATGACACCTGTCACTGCAGGAGCACTGCAGCCCCCATTAAATCAGACTGCTACCAACACACTGACTAACAGGTGTTAGGTTGTATTCTGTCAGTGTTGTTTTGTATTACTGCATTTTTATTTTAATTTTCCTAGTAAAGAACTGTAATTCCTCTTCCCATATCTTTGCCTAAAAGCCCCTTAATTTCAAAATTATAATAATTCAGAGGGAGGGAGTTTACATTTTCCATTTCAAGAGAAGCTCCTGCCTTCCTTAGCAGACACCTGTCTTTTCAAACCAAGATGCCTGGATTTACTGGAGAATGGTCCTGCTCACTTTCCTTGTCCATCCTCGACACCCCAATTTCTGCTTCTTCTCAAAGTTGGAAATAAAGATTACACACAGCATCCTTATTGTTAAAACTGATGGATGAAAAGGCTTGAGAAGTTGTAAGTGTGGAGAGCAACAGAGGAGGAAAAGCAACCTTTCCCTGCTCAGTGGCTGCCTACAGCTACATTCTGTACAGTGTAGTTAAAAGCAGAGCAAACAGTAACAAAAAATGGAATCCATCCTCCATAATACTGCTTACTAGTAATGAGTCATGATATGGAAAACACCAAAATTTAAAAGGCATTTTGTAGAACCTGCAATTAGAACAAAAATACAGCACTTTTCACATCAAGTAGTTAATTACTCTGGCAGTCAGAGACTAGACATAAACCCTAGTGTAATTTTACAGAATTCATCTCATTTTTTTGAATTAAACCAGAATAAATAACTTAAATCATAATTGTGACCAATTTTGCAAGTTTCCCTTTGTACAGTATGTATGATAACAAGACATATTTGTGCATAACTTGAGGAATGAGAGCGGCTTCATGTAATTTTAATAAAAAATACGTTTCAAGTTACACTTGTAAGCATCAAAATGCAAGTGTACAGACATCAGACTGATCATTTTTTCCAAGGTAACTGTCTAAAGTTTTAAAAATAGTTTGTTGCTTTGTGGCAGTTTTGAAAAGAACATCCTTTCAAAAGAATATATGTCAACAAGAACAGGTAGGATGAATACAATCATGGAGACCACAGTGGACAAGGGAACAGTCACCTGAGCTATTAGAAAGGAGCACAGGCCTTGGGTTCAAATCTCGAACAAAAGTTCCTCTTTCCCCACAAAAAGCAGATTTATGTACTATGGCATACACAATGCACAGGATCTAAACGCATATTTTTGTCCTTAGTATGAGCCCTCTTTGAAGGACTCTGATACATCTTGGTTGGCAGCATCGTACTGAGCAATGAAATGTTTGAGTTCTTCAATGCATCTCTCACCTATTTCATGCAAATTCTGCCTCAGGGCAAACTGAATGGACTTCTCTAATGATGGATCTTTATCAATTAGCATCTTCACTACCATGCCAAAGGTTTCACAGTCTTGTCTGTAGACCTAGAAACAACACATTTTAGAAAATTACTAAATGCAAAAGTCATTACATTAGCACATCAACAGCCCTTATTGAGTTAGATCCAAATGTAACAAAGGATATTGGATTTTACACGAATTTCAGCTGTAAAACTTACTGACCATTTCCTCTCTTCTGACCTCTGCTAATAAAAATGTAACTAGCTCAGCACTATCTGGATATCAAACATGACTTTTACAGGGTGAAATACCGTAATAGAGAAATGAAGTTCCCCTTGCAGAAATATTTAATAAATAACAGTAAAGCAAAGTACAAATGCTAAACCAGATTTTCTTTTCATTTCAATATACTTAAAATGAAACTGTGAAATGTCTAGCAATCTCAGTCTTCATACAAAGCACCAATAATTTCATTTGTGATCCTTCCTAATACTTTAAATATAAGTTGTGTTTAAATAATTTCAGCAAATTTTGTTTGTTTGTTGGATATCTGTGTCTTATAGAACTCCTTGACAAAGAAGACTTTAATCCGTTTGGATGCTTTTAATCACTAAGGATTAAAGAAGCCCTGGCAGTGGTTTACCTGAACCCATCTGACCTTCTCCCACAAAGAATGGAGAGTTTGCAAGTTAGTCATGCACCACATTTGAAGTGAACTAACTTTTCATTATCTCTGCAACTGTTTTTCAGCAACAAACATATGACCATACTCTTATGCAATTTCCAAAGCAAGTCAGTGACATTTAAGTTTTTTTTCCAAGTTCCAGCTAAGTTTTTTCGTCTGAACACCCAGCAAAAAACAAATTTCTCAAAGTATTCCAACTGCCAGATGCAGTTAATTTTCAAACCTCTTAGGCCAATTTCCATTTTAGAAAATACATTAGCTTTTTGACTGAAGATAAGTACGTTTTCTATCTCCATACTTTTTTTTTTTTTTGAGGAAAAAAGCTAAAATGTTGATATTCTTCCAAGTATGATTATCTTTTGGTATTGTCTGCTTGTCTTAGAACTTTTTTTCCACAGAGATGTGCAACTCTTTCACATTTATCTGTATTGTGGACAGAAATTATACAACTGCATGTAAGCAAGTCCCCTTTACTAAAAACGAAAGAAAAAGCCAAACAAAGCACACCCACCCTAAGAACCCGTTTGTAAGAACCAGTCTGAGGTCAGCTCAAGCATCTTCATGTCACAAAAACAGCAAAAAATCCCAACATTCTGTACAAAACTAAACAATTCTTAGAAACACAATGATTATCATGATACCTTGATGAAGACAATTCTTAAATGCTTAATAGCATAGTCTAGGAAAACAGTTTAAGATCATACCCACTTTTCAAACACTGGCTGGCAAATAAAAGAGAACCTTTTGGAAGGAATTAATCTTCAGTGAAAAGTAACAAGTCAAAAAGAAGAGCGTAGCCCAAACCAAACTTGAGCCAAACATTTCTGACTGTGGAAACGCACAAGGCATTTTTTTCAGAGAGGGGTTTGTTTCCTGCTTTGTAGTTCTTTGGTAGTAAAATAACAGCACAAAGGCCAGACTCTCAGAGCTCATGCTCCACAGCAAGTAAAACATGTTACTTTGCAAAAACTTCAAACAGAGAAAATCTGCATTACTTTTTTCTCTCTTCCCAAAGAAAAAGCTCAGAAAGATCTGCATGAGGAGGCACCCAAAGCTACAACTGGAGGAAATGCTCTACTTTTCATGGGTCTGCAAACTAAAGGCAAATAGTGCTACCTGCTACTTCTCCCACACACCACAGAGAACTAGCCCAGATGAAATTCTCTTAGCATATAAATACTAGCTTGATCTAAGCACATTTTTCTTCCAAACTTTCACAAAAGAAGTCTTAGAAAAGAATCAAGAGAGCCCTTGTCATCACTGAATCTGAAGTCAGAAGTCACTTTGCTGTCACAACAACCTGGAAACTAAATACTTTCACCTAAGAGATGAATGTTTTCAATACTTTGTGACCAAAGAGTTTTTAAAAAATAGAATTTACCTAAATTAGGGGAAGAGGGCAAAGGTGGAGCAGGAAGGCACTTTTAACAACAGAAAACAAAGGAAACAGCTCAGCTCCTCTGACAATAATTGAGCAATTTTCTCTCAACAAGCTTTCTGCCCTAGCTGCTAATTCTGATCCTCCTGCTACAATCTGCCTCCATCACAATTGTGCTGATAAATCTATTTGTATAGCTGCAATGTAAATTGCATCACTGAGATGTTCCCTTTTAAAATTACATTAATTGCATTCAATTCTAAAACCAGATGGATCAGCACAAATGAAAGAACTGTGAGCCATGGTCTTACAGTGAAAACTTCACAAAATAGTTTATATCTGAAGTCAAGGCACAACTATCAACTTTCAAAGATATGTTACTATGATTTACAGAAGGAAATGAAGATTATAAATTACAAGAATATCAGTACAGAATATGTTAATTACTTACAGTTTAATGGTACAATCAACTACTTGAAAAACTTGTGAAAGCACTAAAAACTCTTGAAAGAAAAGGGAATGGTAGCATGACATTAATATCTATCTTTAGAGAGAATAAAAGGAGGCTATTTCTGACAAATAAGATGAGAATGTGATGCTTGAGGAAGAAAGAAAATTGCAGAAAAGATTCCAACCATGCAAAAAGAGCTCTCTGTTGGAGAAAAATACTGGCAAAACTCATGACCCAAAAACATTTGAAAATAACCCTATCTTTAAAATTCCAGCTGATATTGATTTTGAGCTCAGACCATGAAAAGCTCATCTGTAAACATCTGGAACTAAAACCTGAAAATGATTCCATGTGTGGAGAAAGAAGAAATAACATTTTAAAAATGAAAAACAAGAAAGGGAATGATACCAATGACATTATTATTCTGTCTGACATATAAATCAGATAATCCTGAAAACAGCTAGAGGGTGATCATTTACTGTGGCCCTAGCATAAATTCATTCTCTGACCTAAGCTACAGCACCAGCATAATGGAAAGAGTGTGTAAAACTTTAGTAAGTAGATGAAGAAGAAGTAGAAACAGCTGTTCTACTTCCAAATATGTAAATATAATTTTATATACACACACTGTATATATCTATATCTGTATATATATAGATATATGCACTCTTGCTTCTCCTATGCATGGCAAGTATTTAAGCTGAATTCAAGTTTTTTGAAGTGTTTTCCAAAATCAGCACTTCTGGCATCTGTGAGGTCACAAGATCACAAGTATGCATACTTTTATATTATTCTCATGGAATTTTAGAATGTTACATGATAAAGACATAGAGGCTCTGGCTGAGATCAGCCCTTTGCCATGCCATTCTCCGTGTAAGAACTTGATGCAAATATAAAGTTGTGATGCACCTGCAATATGTTAGTGAACACACCTCATTTATTTGAGAAAGCTAAACCAAAATTTGCACTCAGAACTGTTTAAATATAGCTAGAAGACATTTACTTCCAGACCTAGTTAGAGCAATGGATATGTCAGTTGCCCAGATTGGAGGCAATCAAGCCCTACAACTCCCCAGGCAGAATGAAACTTTTGAGAACTCCTTCATCTACATCTATGCCAAGTTTTCACAGTGAACTTCAAAGTGCCATCAGCAGTGTCATATATTACAATGTATGACACTGACATGGAAAAAATTATGGATACCAAACACTCTCTTATTCCAGCTCAGCTGTGGAATGTTAACCTCTGAATGGGAAGAAAGAGGGCAGATGCAAGCACATGGGGACTGCTCATGTCTTTGACTGCTATATCCCTCTTTCACTGATAATCTAAACATGGTCTTTGCTTAAACAGAAGAATGAATAGCTTTGCTGATGGGTGAAATTATACATGGCTAGGGAATATCTTGACAACACGCCTACTACTCACTGACAAAGTCCATATAATTTTCTGACTAGCACAGCACCATCTTTTTCTTCAAAACTGTTCCAGAGCTGCACGTACACTTTGTGCAAAAGAGCTGTTGGACAATATAAACAGTAATGACAATGCAAATTAGAACTTAGGATGTCCTCCCCTGCAAATAACTACAGGCTACAAGAATTGTAAGAGCAATCTTGATCTCAAAATCTTGCATATCTGGCCAGCTTTATTTCAACAGCAAGACCAAATAATGGTATTCAAAGGGGGTGAGGACAAGCCTTATTTCAACCCGTGCACCAAGTTTCCCTAGCTTAGCTCTACAGTCTGTGCAAAGAAGTCTTTTTAACTTCTCAAGGTGACTCAGAACAGCTAAAACCACAGTATCTATTCTAAACAGGCTTTGAGGAAAAGGGAAACAAGAGAGAAATTCTCTGATAATTGGAATGATTCTCTGGAAGACTGGTCCCACCAGGATACAAAAGTTAGCCTTTGTATGTCTCATGTCCACAGCTTGTAGAAAGTAGAACTGAGTAGCAAATAGGAGATGCAAATTTCTCCTGATTCAGAGAGGACTCAAATGAATCTCCACTTCTCATTTCTGGGAGAACTATTTTAATGGATGTACTTTATTTTATATGCAGGTATTAAAACACTTTCCTCTCCAAATATGGTTTTGAATGAATATAACACTGTGGCACTTTTTTTGAGTGCTCTTGGATTCATGCACACGTGAAAGCCTCTTCAATAGAATTCATCCAGACTTGCATATGCCAGGCTTGAGCAGCTATATGCAGGAGATGGGCAAACTCCAGTGCAGAAGGAGATATTTCTGCTCACAGAGACAAGCAGGACCAGCAAACACAATAAAGACCATGTCCATTAGGTCGATATGATGATTTAGCAAGTGAAATTGATGCCCATGATTTAATCTGTAATTTCCAACATCTTGATCTTTTTCCTCACAGCCTTTCCTGGGGGTTTTTTGAGTATTTTTAGCATTCCATACATTTCAAGATTCATCTAACACTCTCTCGCCTCCACCAGAACTTTAGAGCAACAGAACACGAGTCTAGACTCTGAGCAGCTCTGCACCATATGCACACAGCCCACCATCAGTGCCTGTGAGTCAGTTCTCAGCTTCAGAGATGCCTGTTCTCAGCTCCTCATCCAAAGGCCAAAGACCCCAAGGCTCAGTTACCACAGGGGAAGGAGCTAGGGCTGTGGCTCAGAAACCACATTAAATAGCCTGCAACCTTTAGATACTAACTCACTTTGAGAAGACCCAACATGCCCAGCAATCACAATTTTGTATCTGTGATTCACGCAAGTACTCATTTAATATATTATCTTTCAGAAGACAGAAGCTTTTCAGTTACTAAGGGCATATTTCCCACAAGTATCAAACTCCATGCAAGAAGTACAGAAGCAACATGCTCACTGGTAGTTGTTTGATTTCACACTGACAGGCAGAGCATCAACATGCAGAGCACAAGTACAGCACAAGCACAGTTTGAAAGCCATACCGTGTCCATTCCAGACACTCCACGAGCAAACTGCTGGAAATTTCCCTCACTTCGATGATGCCCCAGGGCCCCCCTACACCAGACAGAGATAACAGCTTTTGTTCCCTCACCTGAACTATGATAGCTGGTTTGGTATAGCCCTCTGGTGGTATAAACCAGCTTATTTCCCCTCCTCAGCAGACCTAAAATAAGTCTGACAAACCAGCCTTCTATTAACCAAGCCATGTCTGTACTAGGTTTTTCCTAACATGGGTAAGACATAAGGTATAATTTGTCTTCTACTCCTAACTAAAAACAACACTGATTTTTTTGTAATGTAGACCTAAATCTAACCTGATTGAATATGCAGTCAAATTTGCATTTTAATTGTGCATGTAAGCTTAAGCAAATTGGTAAACTATTAAACACTGAATTGCCACTATCATTGCTTTTTCTTAATGGCATCTTTTAAAAGGAATTATTATCTCTCCCCAAATCTCTTTATTTTTCATTTATTTATGCATTACCTTGGAATTATTTTCAACTGCTTAAAATAGATTTCATTAACTTACCCAAAATTTACTCTTCTAAACTTCAATAAGTTAATCCTCCACTAAAAGAGTACACAGAAATCTTCATCACTGCAGTGGCAATGTAATTGTACTGTTATGAGTACAAAATATAAGTTTATAGCTCCACAGTGCAAAGAATGCTCAGAACTGTCATTAAACCACTTGCAGACAATTTTCATGATCAAGACATTTAAAACTGATTTTCAACCAAGATGAACTATTTTTTATGGTTACAAAAAAACTAAATTAACATAGAAGAAATTCAATGCTTGGTTATGATAGTATATAGTTCACAATGGCATACAATTTTTAACTATAAAATATCAAGACGTGTACTTGATTCCTTTCTTAAAAACTAACAATTTTGCCCTGTATCTATGTAATACTTTCTGCACCCATTAATCAATGTGTTTATAGACCAATTAGATAATCACTGAAATGCAAACTGGGGGAAACAAGTTATTTAATCTATTATGTAATAATAAACAATTTCATGTCAATTTGCTTCTTACTGAGGAGATGTAAATTATTAAAGTTATTTGCACTTAAATACAATTCTGCCTCCCTTTCCAATGAAACTTTCAAGTTCCTTTTTAGGAACTTCAGTAGATTTACTCAACTTTCAGAAATAACACCCACCATTTTTGGCATCTAGATATCTCACTGAAGAGTCTCCTGGAAGCGCCTTGTGTGGAAGAGATGTTGATAGAGCCCTCACTTGAAAAGAGATAGGAATTCAGGTTTGAACTGCACTTTGTCCTCTAGGACCAGTATTGGCAGCACATGGGGGCAGCAGGTGACAAAGCGCAGCAGGGGAGGGTGCTGGGAGCCAGTGTTTCTGTTCAGCTGATCTACAGCACCTCACTTCTAGGTCACAGCATCGCCCATCCCCTTCACTAAACTAATCCGATACAGGACATGCAGCCTGAAACAATGCCACCACGAGGCTTCCCCTTCATTTAAAAGCAGAATTCTGCTATGAAAAGTGCTCTGTAAAACTGAGAGTTGGGTGTTTGTGTCAACAGTGACCAACTCTGCTGAGTTTACAAACACATTTTCAAGGCTGAAAATCAAGAGCTGGCTTGGGTCCTGTGACACAACCCTGGTCTATTACACGCACTGGGCAGAAAACATGTGGGCAGAATTATTGAATTGTGTGAATCCATTACCTGCAGTTTAAGCTCAAGACACTGCTTTGCTTCATACCACGTCCCTCCTGACACCTATGCAGTTACAGCGAAGCCACGGACTCTGCATGGCATGGAGCCCACCACTGCCCAGGAGAGCCTGCAGCTGGCCCCAGCATCCCGTGGCTGCCCACGGCTCCTGCTGGCCAGGGCTCAGCCCTGGCAGCAATCACAGCTGCAGGGAGGGCAGGCTCAGCCCTGGCAGCAATCACACCTGCAGCCATCTCTGCAGAGAGCCCGCACGCCGCCTCAACTCCCTTCTCCTTCCCTTCACCATCCAAACAAAAAGTTACACCTTCTCCTGCCTTTGCTCAATGCTTATAGAGAGATCTAAAAATGAACATACAGGTTTTGTATGACATTGTTGAGGAGACCTAAAGAAAAATGTAATTAAAAAGCAATAAAAAGTGAACTCCCTCAGCAAGTGTAGTACCTGTTTACAGCTGTGGTTACCGAAGGACAGATCTGTAGAGCAAGGCTGTTATAATTCAGAACAATCATAGCAAAAGTTGGTACTATTTAGAAAAGAGAGTCTTCATTTCATTGAAAGCTTACAAATTCCAAGTAGTTACTTACTGCTTTAAAACTACTACACACAAGTTGTCAACAAGGAGCGAGAATTTATATAAAATATATTGCTAGGAAATCCATGTGTTTACTATTTTTTTAATACTATGGTGAAGAACTTGACACAAATGTTTAAATGAACAAGAACTGGTACACAACAGAAATGTAAATGATTATACACTTCATTTAATGTTACATTTTGGCAAGAACAAGTGTATTATTACTTCTTCAAGAAATGTCTTGCACAGTCAAGCAGAAGTAGCTCCCATGTGGGAGAGCAAGAACTATTATGTTACATGGTTTTACTGGAGATTATTCTTTACTAAACCAATCAGACCACATAATAGCAGCATTTTAACACCAACTACTGGCCCTTGGAGACCAGTTTGTGTGTGGCCTCGATTTCATAGTCTTCTTTACAACAGATGTGTTGGATGAGGGTAGAGTTACTTCATATATTAACTTGTGTGTTCCTTAGGTAAAACAGCAGTACAAGTGTAAATTCTGCCTCTTCTTATAGAAAGTGCATGCCTTGTGCAAGGAGATGATATCTATGAAATCAAAAAACCCATTGCAATTACAATTGATCCGTTTCTCACTGGAAGAACTGATGATCACTCGAAGATGTGTCTATAACATCTTTGCAGCTCATGTTTACGAATGCCATGGCGCAAACTACTGTGCAGCCAAGTCCAAAAGTTGTAAAAGGGTGACTATTCATATATCTAATAATTTCTCTTTGTTCTATAATAATATGCAAACACAGAAACTGTATTTTTGTAGGAGCATAAATGAAAACAAAATCCTAAAAACCCTCCTCTCCAACAGATGCTAGGAAACTTCCATTAGTTGAAATACACCAGTTTAGGATTAAACAGGAAATAATCAGCTTTATGCCAAAGGAAGGGCCTCACCCTACAACTTTTTATTTATAAAATACTGAATTGATGGAAAGCCACTTCCTAAATCTGATCCACAGTAAAATTATTGCTCCATCCAAAACAGGAAGGGTGAAGTTTATCTGCAAAAGACTCTATGTTAATTGTCTTGTTAAAATGCTTTAAATAATTTTCAGTTACGTCCACTGACCATAAAGGAAAGTGATACTCATTTAAGCTTCAGCAGAATGGGCTGTATATTAACAGCAACAATAAAATGACAAACCAATCTCTCTTGTCATAAAGCCAGACAAATATTTTGTATGAAATGTACAGTAGTTCAAAATCCACACAGATTGACGGTATTGAAGTCAAGATCAAAAATGATGCATTTGATTTTACCCAAAACTGACTTATGATGACTTAGTTTTCCTTCAACAAAAGTCATCCCACTTTCCATTTCAACAAATATCCTCAGCTACAAATATTCTCAGATTCAACAACATTCTGCATTAAGTGGGCTCATTTTTGTTAATGGGCAAGACAGCATTTTATCCTGAGGTGTGGATTGCCTGTATTTTCTCCAATTGCACAATGAAAATAAGCAGTAATAAAAAGCAAACAAACTACCAAACAAAAAAAAACAAAAAAAAAAAAAACAAAAAAAAAAAAAAAAAAAAAAAAACCCACAAAAAAAAAAAAAAAAAAAAAAAAACAAAAAAAAACAAACCCAACAACCCTTTCTTTCCCATTAAGAGCAACTCTGAGCAGATTAGTTGCACAATTAACTGGCAGCAGCATTGCTAATATAAATTCAAAGTTGGTGGATCTATGAGTTTAAGAACCAGTCCTTACAAGAGAAGATTTCCTCCCCATCACAGTATAAAGAGCAACTTGAAGTGTTTTTTCAATGGTTAAAAAAATGCTAAAGAAAGTATGAAATTGCATGCCAAAGGGTAGGTTTTTTCATCACATATGCAGCATAAAGAAAATACTACACAAAAGTAAACTACTGTGTGCAATGGACAGCTTCTCAGAAAAGAGAAGCAACAGCTGCAAGAAGAAAAACAATTACTTCGATTACCAACATTTTATGGCTTAGTTTATGTTAAACCTTACTGCTTCTGAAGGTTTAGAATTACTTCACACATTATATTAGCCTCACAAATCAGTTTTATCAGTGCCTCAATAATGAATCAAATTTTTTTAAAGTCCAAGTCACTGTCCTGCCTTTACCCTTGAAATAGTCACTCAAAATTTAAGTACTCATTTAAAATCTGAAACAAAATAGAAAAGTAAATTATTTTGGAATACTTCTCTAATCTTTTCTTAGCTTGTGGATACATGTGTTTTTCCACATGCAGCTGTGCCAGCTGAAAAGGCTATTCCCCCTTCCCAGCTGTCAGCATCCCTATGCCAGAAACCATCACCTCACTTGTTTGTGTGAGCCAGTGTAGCCATGATATTATGAAAAATCCTTTGCTGGGATTTTTCCTCTCCTGAGAAGCTGAGGAGCCTCAGGAGAGAAATGTAAACATTTACTATCTGCTGCTGTGGAATGCAACAGGTGCATCCATGATTGGTCCATGTGGATTGTTTTCCATTGATGACCAATCACAGCCACCTGTGCCAAGGCTGTGAGCAGTCACAGGATTTGTTGTTCTATTCTATTCTTGTTGTAGCCTTCTGATCTCTCTGTTCTTTAATATAGTTTTAATGTAGTATTTTAATATAATATTTAACATAATAAATCAGCCTTCTGAAATGGAGTCAAGCCTCGTGTCTCAACACACGGAGAGTCCCCAACAAGCCAGTAATATACAGGACCACTCCTAAAATGAATTCATAGGCAAAACCAGTCTGATTAGGTCACATGCTAGGACATCAGTTGGGCTGCAGGGAGGAATCACCTATCCTGGGTGAGAAAGCGATGAGCAGCTATGGATGACATCTAAAGAGGATGTTTATCTATAGCTTTACACTAGTGTGTCCACCTTGAGCTCCTCTGGAAACATTCAAAGAACTTCCACCTAACCCAGACAAAGCACATGGGATCTGTGTTTAAATGTTTGCATATCTTAGTATGTAACTTCAGTCAAATACAAAATATATACAGAAACAGAATGTGAAGCTGGCACAATGGCTGGGGCTGGAGTAGGTAAGAGAACCTGTATGATGAAGCCTCATTTCTTATTCTAAATATATTCATTCCTTCTGTGTCTTTAGTATTCAACACAAAAACTCTCTCCTTCTAAATCTGTTCCCACAATTCTAGTTATTTCCTCATCGATTTGGAAGCAGAAATCTGATCCAAAACTTGGTAAAAACAGAAAGCATGTCTCTCCCTAAAGAGAAAGCCACAAGGAGTAGAGATTTTTTTTATGGTTAGTAAATCATATGTCTTAGGGCAGCTATTACCAACTGTGGTTCCAAGGGAATGTAGTACAAGTTCTGCATTTACTGAGTGGATGTACCACTGACTGTATCCCACGGTACTTGGAATTAATTATTCAGTAAGTTTGGGTTACAGTCATAAGTAATACTGAAGAATCACAGCGATTAGCTGGTTCAAAAGAGCTTGGAAATCACTTGTCTTTTTCATTGTGAAAAACAAGCCCATTTTGTACTTAAAACCGTCTTCTAAGAACACAGGCTCTCTTTTCAAGCTTTCCTTAATGAGATAGTTACGCAATGCTGCAGCATTTCAGCACAAGAACTGTTACCTATCAAACTCATTCAAGGAATGTCTTGTGCCCTATTCAATCCAGTGTCACGGAACATTTTCCATAAGTTGTCTGATGGGGTGGGTGAATTGACAGAGGACAGACTGGGAGCAAACTTGGCAAGATACACAAACACACTCGTGACTTTTTGAAGTGCTTGTGTGTCTTGGGATTCTGGCATACACTGAAAAGCTTTGATTCTTTTTGAATCTGGCTTCAATCTGTTCTTATAAAAAAGAGAAGAAACTGGGACGACCAAATACTGTTCTGTGCTGGGGTTTGTTTTTGAGAGCTTTAGCTCTGTGTTGTTCAGACAGCTTAAAGCAGCTTTCTGTGATGCCTGACACCTACAAATTTTGGTAGCAGCATGATGCAACAAATCCACCAGATCAAAAAGTAACAGAGATATTTCCAATACTCGGGAGATAAAACTCAGAATCACAGAATGATTAAGGATGACCTTGAAAATTGCGTCCAGCTGTAAATATAACAGTGCAAAGTGTACCACTAAACCTTGTTCCTAAGTGCCACATCTACACATCTTTCAAATACCACCATGAATAGTGATTCTATCACTCTACTGGGCACCCTGTTCCAATGTCTGCAACTGTTTTGGTGAATTCTTCCAAATATCGAACCCAAACCTCCCCTGGTGTAACTTGGGGCCATTTCCTCTTGTCCTGTCACTTACTACCTGCAAGAAGAGACTAATCCCCACTTGGCTGCAATCTCCTTCCAGGCAGTAGAGTGATAAGGTCCCTCCTGAGCCTCCTTTTCTCCAGGATAAACACCCCCAGCTTGCTCAGCTGCTCCTCATAAGAATTGACTTTCAGCCCCTTTACCAGGTCTGTTGCCCTTCTCCAGACAAGCTCCAGCTCCACAATGTCCTTCTTGTAGTGAGGGGCCCAGACTGGACACAGGATTTGCCTCACCAGTGCCCAGTACAGGAGGACAATCACTGCCCTGGTCCTGCCAGACACACTAATGCTGACACAAGGATACAAGCAGTCTAGGCTCAGTCTTCTTGAATTTACTTCATGAAATATCCTATCTACTCCAACTATAAACAGGGAGGCTGATTATGGTAACAGTACTTGTTTACTGGTAACAACAGTATAACATCATGTAAATGTATCATGTTACATCATGTAACAAGTCAAGGAAAAAAAATGGTTAGAACAAACTAGTGTCTGCCCTCAAACTCTGTCAGCTTCCTGCAGGTTACAGATTTGTTGAGTGTCACCAGCAGCATTATGAATTATGGCCACTTCAGAGATACAGCAAATTCTGCCTCTGGCCAATACTCTAATGTGGAGAACTTCACTTGGTAAATCACACGAGCAACTGAAGGTACGGGAGACTTGTTTAACTAAACACTTAATCAAGTTTCAAATTACCACCACCATGTTTGAAGGGACCCCCAAATAATTAGAAAATCTGTCAAAAATCTGCAACGATACTTTGCCATTTTAACCTTACCTTTAGACAGACATTGGGTATAGTGTGAATAGTCTAAAATAACTCACTTTACAGTGACACCAAATAAGTAATTTCAAATCAAACAGCTAAAATTGTGGGAAAGAGTAAGGTAATAAGGAGGTAATACAAAAGAAGATCTAATCTAGATAATGAAATTGGAAACCACTGAACTACAAATGAAAATATTCACTGAATAAAATGTACTGTTACAACACTAACTTTTTATGCCTAATCTCTGAACAGAATATAGCTGCTGCTGATAAGGTCTACTGATGCCGGATTGATACAGTGTGTTTTGGATGCGAACAGCATGGAAAGAGAGCAGTGAAGTCTCTTTTGATAAGCAGAACTAAACAGTTTACTGCCTAAGATAAAGACAGGTTGCTAAAGGTCAAACACTTTATTGCAATAGCCAAAAGAAACATACCATACCATTTACCTTTTAACCTTACATCATACAAAACTACCACGTGCTCTCAAAGATACAGAATACACAGAGGTTATTCATATAAACATATCCTGAAAAAACAAGGCGTTCCTTCCTTCACACAGCCTTCCAGAACTTACAGAACACAAACACCACCCCCAAAAACACCAAAAAAACCCCCTACAAACAACTAAAAAAACCCCAACTAAATGCAAACAAAAAAAAAAAAAAAAAAAAAAAAAAAAAAAAAAAAAAAAAAAAAAAACAAAAAAAAAAAAAACAAAAAAACCAAGACAAAAAAAACCTGAACAGCTCAAGCTAATAAAAACTGAACTATACTGTCTGGAATCAGATTTAAATTAGGAAAAAATATTTAATTATTTAGAACAGAGCAAGCTAAATTAAATAAAAAGCAACAATGAAAATGAATGAAGTCCAGTGGGACTGTTGTTCCTTCAAATCACATAAAGGTATAAACATTGCAAACTTTCTGGTTTTAAATCAGCTGGTATGGAATTTTGCTATTTCAAGGATAAGTATACACAAAGAATTTATTTACATACTAAACAAAGAATTATTTAATTTATTTATGTACTTAAGAGTACCATGGACTTTGTAACAGCAACTGTTCAAGGGAAAAAAAAAGTTGCCTACTCTAGGGTAAGTCAACAGCTTACACTCTTGATGAAGAAAACACAACAAACACTTAACATTTGTTGGCTGCAATGCACCTAAACCTGATTTTAGAACTATTGCTTAGTTTTAACATAATCAATTTACTCTCTTTATATTGCTTTAACTTAATATTAATCTTTTACACTTGTTTACCTCTTTTCTTTGTTCTCCTTAGTTCATCAGTGCTCAGCAAGTTGCACTGACAAAGCCAAATCACTCTTGCTGCTCCAAAGACCCTGCAGTTGGCCAGTAAATACCTAAGAAAGGAAGCACTACTATCTCTGACTACCTTCACTCCTCCCACAATTTCATCTGAGTCCTCTCCTTCCCCATAGCAAGTATTTACTCAAGCTCTCATATAATCCTAGTACTCTGAAAAATAAAAAAATCATTGAAAAATATTTAATATTATCTGGTCATATAACCCTAGTACTCTGAAAAATCAAAAAATCATTGAAAAATATTTAAAGTCAATTGAATTATGTGAACATTTTTGCATTACCTCATGACAGAAATACATTTACATTTCCTGTATTTCTACCAAACAGGAAATTATAAGTAAAAGGTATGTTCTATAACAGCATGGAAATATTATCTAATGAAAGGAAACACTGCCCACTCTATATTCTATGTACATATGTACACATATTCTTTCAGAGCTTTAATGTAATATGTAACACAGCAGCTTTAAGGAATAGAGTAAAAAACTAAAGTAAAAACTTGCTTACTAGTCACACCTACCTGCTGAGTGATACATAGTGAAATTAACTGCAATCATACCAATGGAAGTTTCTGTCCTTACATCCATAAAACCTTACCTGACACTGAGTATTCATACTCAGGTAACGTGCTAAATGTCCTTTCCTCTTATAAAATCTTAGTTGATCCACAACAGACAAAACCAAGCTCAGCACTTTATCCCCAACAGATCCCTGCATATCTCAGTGTAACTCCTCAGCAATATGCACATATGTTTTGTTAGGAATACTTAGAACAACCTTTACAGTAGATGAGATAAGTCTCTTTGGGATCACTGCTCTGGCTGCTTACTGTGACACGAGTAACACCTACACATATTTAAAAGCTTCAGAGCCAGCCCAATATAATGACACATGCTTTTCTGGGTACCAAAAATCCATCCTGCTTAAAGTAGAAAGGAACACTCCTGAAGTACAGGGTTTTTTAGTTACTTATCTGGGTCATGAGACACCAGATAATTACTTGTTTATCTCTGCTTCTGATTTTAGTAAAAGCATGGTTTGAAGAAATCTCCTTCCATATCAACATAAGAAAAAGGAAAACTGTATAGTGAGCTGTAATGATGCCTAAGAGTAAATTTGACAAAAACTATCAAAAGCATTAAAAAAAAACTGTCAGAGCATTTTTGAGTTATGGCTAGACCTACACTTGGGTAAGCAGATTAATAATTTAATAAAATACTCATTTTTACATTAAGTTACATTACATTTACATCCAAGTTGATGACAAATACAGTAAACTGAACCAAACAGAACAGCAGCAGTGAATGGCATGTTTATCAAATTTTTTAGTAAGCAATTCCAGGTACTTGATGCAGGAACGCTGCATTTCCTGCCTTACAATTGTAGCTTCCTGCAGACACCTCAAGGGCATCCAGAGAGGAAAAGACCAAGCTGGAAGCACCTGACTGCTCCCCACTTGTTTCTGGCACCAGAAATAGCACGGGTTTTCTTGCATGATGTAGCGTCTCCACCCTCCAGCCAGGGAGAAACTCCACTGCATTTGCCCATGGGCTTTAGAGCTTCTGTGGAATTAATTCCCATCTCCACCCATGTTCCCCATCTCATTCCTTTCCCCCACCCTCTTGGCTGCAGTTCCTGATCTTGGCAAAAATCTCTTTTTTTTTTTTCAACTGTGAGTCCAGTCCCACCCTTGTTCATTGCTTCCCACACTCAGTTACTAACCCTACCTCTCCTGTCACCATAAATCCTTTCATCTCTTCCAGATATCCTCCACCCTCCAATTCTGAGGTCACCTCATTCTTCAGCTAGAAATAATTCCAAGAACTTAGGGGCCAGCTTGCTTCACAATAAATCAAAGTCTGGCTCCAACAAGCCAGGTGAAAGGGGCTGTGCTGAGGGTGTTTAATGATGCACTAGTGCTTCAAAGTGAGTTAATTCTCAAAAATATGTAGAACCAATCCTGTCAATGTTAGAAGATGGTGAGGTGTCTTAAAGGAAGATGACAATTCTGGTCATGGCAGCTTTATAAAACAAAAACTTCTTCAAGTTTTATCTTCCCTATGATAAGAATAAACAGTTACTGTGCAAATACCATCAAAGACTACAGCTTGCTATAAATTTCTGCCTGATGATTAAATTGCTGTGTCTAAAGCAGTACTTTCAGGATACTGAATGTTCAGAGACAGTGGTGGCTTGACACACAGCACAGGGTGGCTTCTCTCTTGTAGCAGCAGGCACATTTAAGGAAGCACACTGTACTTAAGAGAACTAGTTAAGTAAGCGTCTGCAAATTCTTCTTTCTTTTTCTTGATCTGATTCATGGTCAAGCCCCACAAAGACTACTGTGCCAGCACAGGGAACAATACAAAACAGGCACTAAATTCTTCCAACTATGGTTGCCACCAAACCAAACTCTTTGTAACGTGCACCTGAAGTCTGCAGTGCTACAGGTTGGTTTTGACTGCAGCACTTGCTTAAGGGGCTTCTTGATGTATAATGGGATGCAATCATAATACAGTCTCCACTGGAACTCGTACAGTTTCTGTTACTGCCTATTTTCATAATGCTTGTAACAACTAATCATCTTGGTTTATGCCTAAATTGAATTTAGTTGAAATCAGACAATAGTGTCGAAAGATACACAGCACAGATACTGAAATTGCATAAGAAAGTTTCTCCAGGAAGCCAAGAGAAGAAGAAACATAATAAAATGGGCAAATTTCCAGCTGGAGATGATCACTGAAAAGCTTGTGTCAGCATATCCTAATCTATTTATTATTTTGTGTTTAAAAATGCTTAAGCGGACTTTTTTTTTTTTTTAATTTAAGTAGCATGTTAATAAAAAAAAAGTTAATACATAAATTATTTACTATACAAAGGTGGTGAACTGCTTGTGAGGTGTGTAAGTAAGCACACAGTACCCAGGTAAGTAGAACATTTTATGCTGCTGTAATGAAACCAAGTATTTAAGCTATCTGGAGTAAAGAGAAGGGGAAAGATTGCTAACAAACTAATCAAACCTTGAAGAAACAGTATCAAACCCATGTATTACAGGTTATTAGTGTCATTCAGAGCAGTACCTGAAGTTCAATAGTGCAGAAAATTAATGTATGAACACTACTTCTCAAGAAGCGTGAGACAGAACAACTCATGACCCACTCAATCTTCCCAGTATTCACTTTCTGTGTTTTTTTCAAGTGAGGCTGACTCTATTAGCCTTTCCAAGTCAAAGCAGAAAGGTAAAACAGGCACACCATGAACTTTGTCCTGTAGGGAATCCTGGCCCTTGTTTTTATGCCATAGTTTGTGAAGCATGCCACTGTGATATCCATACAAGTGTATGTCCAGACAACTACCGAAGACTCAAGTCACCACACCAATGCAAATAAGAGTCAAACAAAACAGGAAAGTGATCTTTTGCGAGTCAGCAATAAATGGTGATGCACATTAGTCATTTATACCCCAAGATAAAAATCTAATGCTTTCATAATCTTAAAGAAGCAGCACATGCATAAGCAACTTAGGCAACTGTAGATTTTTTTCCCCACATAATTTAGGAAATTAAACTGTAGAAAAGTTCCTAATTCTGATGCCTTTTAAAACTGTAATATTACCCTGTGTTTTAAAGGTCAGATAAAATGAATGGGCATAATTTTCCCATCTTTAAAACATATTGAGTTTAATCTACTCAATGGAACAACCACCCAAAGAAAGAGGACATCAGGCTAGGTGAGACACTGAGATACAGTACATGAATTTAAGAACCAGGTGACAAACACAACTTGTCAGCAAAGTGTCTTTGGTCATAGATGATCCTATATTTATACATGAGTCAGTGCTGTATATAAATGAAATTACAAATGGGTTAGAGGATTAAACTACAAGCACCAGGAAAGCTGTTATCTACAAAACAAGCTTCTGTTGTATAAAGAACAGTCGGTAAAAGACACGCAAAACCCCACAAAACTGTAGATTCACACTTCAGCAGATTTTCCCTACCTACAGGTTTTGTGTGTGACACTCTTCTGTTGCTGTCTATTTCAACCCCCTGAGGCCTGAAAGTTCTTGTCAGTGCAGGAGAAATGGAAACCAGCTTCCATGTCAAACATCAAGTCCTTCCTGTCACCAGCCCTCCTGCCACTACCATTCATTTGCCACTTTCCGTGGGTTTTTACAAGTTTGCTCAGTTACCACCATCCCATCATCACATATGGTTTTATGGAGCTTTCCCTAATGACACTGTGCTCTGTGTGCCCTATAAATACCTTGTTTTGAGCACCACTTGGGACTCCTGTATCCTCTCTAAGTCGTTCAGAAGATCAGTGTTCAGACTGTATCAGGAATACTGACAAAGCTAATACATAACCAGTGTTTTGAGGGTGGGGGGGAGTAGAGATGCTAGACATCTATTCTGGATAGACATCAGTTTCTGGATCTAATTACTAGGTACATGGGACTGATTCTGTTCTTATTCTGCTTCAATCCAGGAGCAGCAAGTTTCCCTAGTTACAATGCTGAAGAGACAGTAGGTTGTAAGAATAAATTTAATCCTCAGTGCATTGAGCCTACTAAGAGATAATTTTACATTTAATCCTTAAAACAGTTCAAAAAGAAAAAAAAAATCATTGCTAACCTACTTTTTAAATCCACCAATGCCCTTCTGTTAAAGCAAGAATAAGCTGGGGAATAAGTTGTAGAGAATGATCTATCCTCTGAATTAAATCCAAGTTATTAAAACCAACAACAAAAGCCCACCATGAAAAAAACCCCAAAAACCCCAAAAAACAAACCCAAACAAACAAACAAAAAGATCTAACCCACAAAAACAATAACCCTCACTCCCACAGGAACTATTGCCTTTATCAAGGCTTAGACGATTCATTTCTGGTTTTATCCTTCATCATTCCCAGGAGGTTTGCCAGTGTCAATTCTGCTTATCCTTCCAAGCATCTCAACTTTTGACAGTTCTTTCAGTAGGCAATTTCTCAAAATTAATTCTTAATTGTATATCAAGGCCCACACATTTTTAGTGAGTTTCTTCTCTTTCTAACACCTTTTCCAATCCTGTTGACACTCATCATCTCTTGAAACTAATCTTTCTTCTTTCCAGCCCACTCATTATTATAGTTTCCAAGTCTTTCTTCCTGTTTTTGCTCTTCGGGTTTCTCATAACAGAACCAGAAATTTCAAGTCAAACAATCACTACTAGCTTTTGATTGAAAAAATGCTATTTAATAAGTAACTCCTTAGATTTTCACTTTATCTGACCAAGAAGTCAATCTTGTCCTTCAGATTTGAACAACCTTTTTTCACATTTCTTTTGGTTGCAGCTAAGTCCAGCAATTTAATCAAGCACCTAATTACTAGCCCTCTCTCATTTAAGTCTTCCAGAGATCTGCCACCAAATTGTAACACCTGTAAACCATGCCCTTTGAGAATGTCTGTAAGCAAACAATCCTCTGAGATCTTGCAGTCTGCAGGCTGCTTGTTCAGGTAATGAAGTGCCACTACATCAAAAACTCTACATTTGTCAATGGGTTGAATAGCCAGCATTTGACAACTTCAAAATAATGTGATCAACACAGGCCTAAAACTATTTACATGAAAAAAACATAAGGCAAACACAATCTTCAATAAATGGTGGTGAAAGCTAAAGGTGAGTTACATTTAATTCAATCCCCTCTAAGAAATACCCCACTGCTACTGGATAAATGCATGCATTTCTGGTATTAAATTCTCTAAAAAGTATTTCCCTATGAGTGCTGCATATTAAATAACACTCACTTTTTATCAGCTTTCCAATGAAAAAAGCTGCTGGCAAAAATCTGCAATGTGGTAATATAATTCCTTATTAAACCATACCTTCAGGTGCTGAGCAAAATGAGTTGCACTGCTTTTGCATATGCAGCAGTTTGTAATTACGAACATGGCAGTGCACACCAAATAACCCATTAATGTCCACAGAAAGGGAACAGAACACAGCTGAACAAATGGAAAGTGCAGGATTACAACTTCTAAAGCATGGTGGCCCAAACACAAGAAAAGGAAAGTAGCTAAAGTTTTCATATCCTTTCATTACTGCATGGGCGACCCCCGACGAAGGGGAGAGAGAACGATACATCTGACTCCATCATCAGAAGGCTAAATAATTACTTTATGGTTCTATACTATATACTTATCTCTAAAGTGAGTCTGCCTTGCACTCACCCTTGCTCACAACTGCACTCAACTGCACCCATCTCTCAACTCGCCCGTGACAGTCTCTCACACACACACTTGGCCTTGACAGGCCAAGGGAACAGAACATCCTCACTTTGGGTAAACAATTTCCATATTGCATTGCACTTCAGCACAGCAAGCGAGATAAGAATCATGTTTTCCTTCTCTGCTTGTCTCACAGCTTCTCTCTGCTCAGACGGCCTGTGAATACTATATCCTTTTACAAGTATCCTGCTTTAAGTAAATGTATTCGTAAGGAGAATAAATGATACAATGAAGAAACTGACCAAAACCTTTTATATTATTCTTCTTGTACTTTCATGAACATGAAAACACAAATTTCTAGCAAATAGGTCATATTTGCAAAATTGAAGGACTCCAGCACAAAAAAAACCCAAAAAAACCCCAAACCAACCAAAAAAACAGAAAACAAAAAAAAACCCTTTAAGACAAGCATGAAATATAGAGATCAAATAAACATTACAATGTGACTGATTTGATTTTGTAATGGTAAAAAGGAAGTCTACAATAAATACTAAAAGATAGAAAAATAGCAGGTCAGAATTAATATGAAAGAAGAGGTGTCTAAGAATATGTAGAAAGAAATAAATCACTTGACTTTTATACATAAGGAGAGGGATACTGATACAAGGAAACTAATAAACCACATAGGCAGATGATACAATTAAGTAAAAGAGTTATCATCAATTTTTCTGAGAAGCTTAAGGTAAAATAACAAAACCTGACACACATATTTTCCTAATTAGAAAAAAAATAAATTAACACACTTAATTACAACTTGCATTTAAGTAAAATAAACATAAGCTCAGAGGAGGCATGTTATGTAGTACTGTGCTACCAACCAAATTAGACTGACGATGATGAGCCCATCGTTAAGGCCTTGTCACTGTGTATTAAGTACAGAAGGTCTGAAGGACAACAGCAAAGCCAGGAAGGAGTGATAATCTACAGCTTCCCCATCTTCACTCTCATCTGCCCTCTTACTCTTGTCTGGTCTACTCCTGTCAGAAACAAAGCATGTCTGACCTCATCCACAACCAGAAATAATCCTTTAATGTGTTTTTAGCTACTGTTCCAGCTCCTTCAGCTTCACTTAACTCACCCACTTCTTAACTTATATTTTAATTAGGGGATTTTTTCTAAGCTAGATAATTTTGCCTGAAATGAGCAACAGCACAAGCAGATCAACAGGCTAATCAAAGGAAACTAACCAGTTTCCCTTGCTCAGCTGAAGGAGGCTTTTCAAAAGAAAAGATACCTCCAAGGCCAGCTCTGACATCCTCCTTCACCCCTTCCTGGATTCCCATTACTCCAATTTATTAATTTATTTATTTTACTAAAACTACTAGAACTTAAGACACTTAAGTTCACAGCCAAGCCTTACAAAACTTTTCCAATGCATTTACCATGAGCTTATCCCTAGCCAAGGTGCAGAAGCTACTTTATGTTTTCATGCTCTTTCATCTTTATCCTGTTAAAGAACTGTAAAATAGTTTTGCCTGAAGGAAAACAAATCTAGCAAAGGACACAGGAGGGGTTGGGGGTAGTGAGGAAGGCATACAGTAAACTCCCATACACTACACAAACTGTAGCTATTTTATTATGACAGAAAGGTCTTTATAATTTTAGTCATGTTTAGTTGATATTAAAACCAAAAATTTTAAAAAGTCCTTTCAGTGTAAAATATCACTTTGTGAGAGGTCAGTCTTCTCTCAGAGCAGCATCTCCAGACAACAGAGTCCCATTAACAAGTGTCAAGTACACAAAAACAATTCAGGTATTGCTATATAGATCTTACCAGAACAAGAGCCATGACAAAGAAGGGAAACAAGAAACAGCTCTTCTCAAACTACACACACACACTGTAACTGCTAAAATCTCTTTTTCTTACTTAATTGTAACTTCTAGGTCAGAGATGTCAGTAATTTACCTAAAAAAGAAAAGGAGTTAGACAGCAGATCTGGAAACAGAATTTGGACAGCTTGGACCTCATTTTTCCTTCTTTCTATGCACCATAGCTATGAAGTTTCAAACACAAGCTTTAGAAAGATCTCTGATTTTCAGCATCTTCCAGCAACAAGGCAGTCCCATTAGGACAACAGCTCATTAATACTACTGAGGACTCTTAACAAGCAATATTAATTTAGAATGTCAACTAAAGAAGCAATTAAACTAAATGTTTAAACATTAAAAAAGTATTGTTCTGCTGAACATTTAAAAACATTGGTGAACTGAAAGCATACAGTCAACCAGTGATTCCATTAAGAATAAAAAACATTCATGAATGTATTCATTCCTGTACCTAATTAATTCCTTAGATGCCAGAAATCTGTGGTACTATCCAAATTGAGACAGAAACTCAGAGGTTTGATTTTTTTGACAGATTCAAGGAGGGTATGTGGTAAAATTGGCATTTGGTGAAATTTGTCTTCAGAAAAGAATAGATTTTCAGAGGTAATACATGTCACCCCAACTTGAATATGCAACATGTAAGAAAAGTGGACACATAATAATGGACTAATTAAGACAGTGTTACAGACTTGATGTCTAGACAAGATAAGACATTTCAAGAATCCCTGCTACCCGTGCTCATGAAGGAAGAACAAAGAGATAGCCTTTTGTGCAACACTGATGCTGAATAGCTCCAATTATGAATTTAACACCAGGGACACATTTGTCATCACTTCCGAAGAAAATCACCACACTTCAGCACATTACATGCTAAAAGCATATGCTGATCCTTAACTATATAAAACCAGAAACTAAACAACTCCAAAATATTACCTTAATGCATAATGCATGCCATTAAATGCAAAGATATTTAAAAAGTGAATGAAATGGTTACATTAGCAAACTATACACATTTATTGATCCTGACATGCAGATGCAAAATTCACTACAATGCTGCTTACAAGTAACCAGACCAATCGTTTAAGAATCTGTTTAATGGGGCTCTACCTCACCCCGCTCAGGCAAATGCTCAGACAACATTTAACACCTTATTTCAAAATTGTAAAAGCAAAGAAAAGAGGGAGATGCATGTTTAAAGATCTAAGGAAACACCTAACTTCAAAAAAAACCCCAACCAAACAATCAAAAAACATCCCAACCCAGAAAACTAATTATCTCAGTATCCTATTAAAAAAAAAAAATACAAAAAAACTCTCCAAAGCTTTTTATTAAGGAGAGAACATTAAAGAACATATAATGGGATATATTAAAATATGAGACACACACATTAATGCTGCACAATTTCCGCTCCATGCAGAAGAACGAAGATTGAAAAGAGTCTGCACCTGGATTGAAGGGAACCATTTCCACAGTACCTGCCACACAGAAATGCCAGAAAAAAAACCCCTATTCTTCCAATCATGAAGTGTCAGAGCCAGGGGGTTCTAGGAAATCAACCCTTCCCTGAGAACAGCAGAGTCCACTCCCAGTGGGGCAGGTCCCAAAAGCAGGGGACCTCAACAAGGAGTTGGGATTCTGCACTTCAAGAACGCAGACAGAAAGCTGTCAAGAGAAGAAGTGAGCAGAAATCGTGTCCTTGGTGGAAAGAAACCATGTGATGGAAGCTGAGCTCAAGACAAAGAGCTCAAGACACTGGAAGAGGCTGCCCAGGGAAACAGTGGAGCCTCCTTCACTGCAAATAGGCAGGGCTCAATTTGACAGAGCCCTGAATGCCCTGATCTAAGGCCCTGTTTTGAGGAGATGGGCTGGGGCAAGTCCTATGCAACCTAGGTGTTTCCACAAGAATGTCACTATGCCTGTTGTTTCAAAGATGAGACAAAAATGCCCAGGACGTTCAGTCCTAGTTCAGAAATGTTTTCAAGCATCTGTGCATCTGCAACCATGCCCCTCCTTTCCAAGTAATATTGGCACACTTCAAATGAAATATATACTTCAAAGTTTTTCTAGTTTGGGAGCGACACAGATAATTCTTGGCTCTGTTTAAACAGTGTCTGGATTTTTCCAAGCCTTTATCCGTGAGCAGAATTTCTAGTTTCCTCTCTTTGTGTCATCTTCAGTTAATATTTGCAAAGCAACTGCAGACTCCTAAAAGACAGACACTATATAGCAAACAGCAACTAGCCCTTGGTTTGACACATTTTGCCCTGTCATCATCAGCACACAAAAAACTTCATTTTTCTTCAAATGACATGATTTTGCATGAATGTTTGCAGTGAGTCCCACACCAAATAAATAACATACAACTTTTTTCTTGAGGAGCAGGGTGATCACTTACAATCACGCTTCATTTAACATTCTGAAACTGGCAATTGTGTTATTGTAGCTTAGAGAAAAGGCAGTGGCAGCTTTACAAAAGAGTGATGTGAGCGATACGCAAGATACTGCGATGGACTCATTTAAAACAGAACACCTGTATGAATATTTCATTCAATTGCTCAAGGGATATTTTTGATTGTTTTTCTTAAGAGAAAAAACAGACTATCTCACAAGCTGCCACCTCCCTCCTGCCCAGGGCATCAGGCTGCCTGTTTCTCTGCTGCACAGCAATGGATTTGCTCATTGCGACACCGTGCATGTTCTGTCAGCAGAGTTTTTTGCCTCTGGGTTTTCCCAGAGGAAATAGTACCATCCTATGAAGTACATATTTGGAAAATTTTGCTCCTTTTCCAGGTTAGAGTTTTGGAGACAAATGGATATGGAGAAGGCAAAGCAAAGAAGGCTTTATCAGGAGTCTGGAACAGCCAAGAAATACCTGGCAATCAGGCTGAGAATAAATACGAACCAAAAAGCAAACATCATTAGATCTGGTGCTCTGAGAGAAAGAAAAATTAAGGAGACGGAAGTAGAAGTAGTTCAATGGGTCAAACCTCACTTTTTCAAATAGCTGGGCCCTCACCAATTCTTTAACACATACCCAGTGGCACATGCCCTGTCTGACTTCATTTCTTACTTATTTTAAATACCTTAATAGTTGTCCAGTGCATACTGAAAAACAACCTCTTGAAAATCTTGCTTTGCAGAAGGATTACAGCTTCACCATTCTTGCAGCATAAGTCTTTGCAATAAGCATTTTATTTTAGTAATCCTCCCACAAAATTACATTCCAGAAATACTACATAAAACACTTGAATGAAATTTAACTGCAAAGAAGTCCATCGAACCAAATAATTTTTCTGCTATTACTTGAGTCTTCAAGACAAACAATCAGAAATAAATTATGAAGAAGCTTTTTTATAAATGTACAAGCTTACAGTTCACCTTACAGATTTAATGTTAAATTTACTTTTAGATGCTGAGAACTCAAAGTAAACAGGTTAGTATACAAATTTTTACAGACTGATTCCATACATAGTAGGAAGATTCACAGTATTTTATTATGATGACTCATTATGATACTCATGATCATTATGAAAATCATCAGGTCTATCCCAACAATTTTTTTAAAATTCAGAAAATTTAATTGCAGACCCAGAAGTTAATGTTAAGTATTTATGTAAAAAATATGTAGATAATTTTCCAGTCTTAATTTTTAATGATTAAGTAAATATCTTGTCTAATTCTTAAAAAAATCACAGTTCCTGGTTTATAAGAAAATAAGCATCTTGTTCAATTCAGTAAAATACTTCTAGCATCATTCTAGAATCTTATTTAAATTCTGCAGAAGCTGACAGCTTCAATATTCAAATCAACAACAGAAGAAACTGGTTATGCAAAATCCAAATCTAAGTTACTCCTCAGGCTTTTTTGAACTAAGTTCCTAATAAGTTCATTTTATAGAACATAACATAGATTTCCCTAGAACTAAGTGCAAACTCTACCATAGTAGGATTAGATCATATGGAAAACAATATTTGGGTTTTATGACCAAATTTTCATCCATTTTCACTATAACTGTGTCCTTGAGCCTAGGGAAATTTAACCATACATTCACTAGCATGAGGTTAATTAATCACAATAGCTATTTTTTAAAAAATCTTTTCAAAGCCTGTGTATTTTTTTTTTTCAGTTTGTAATTTTTAAAAAGTTCTAAGCTTATGCATCTGGTCCTAGCTCTTTTAGGCATCTGTGATCCCGTGATCAGACACACAGGGATAAACCAACTGCATCATGGCTCTCACAGCTACAGCACTCTCCGGTAAAACTCCATCCCACCAGACCCTGCACACATGCAAAGCTGTGCCCACCATGAACATGATTAGGCAAAGTCAATATTAAGAGAATAAAAAAAAAAACAAACCCCCAAAACCAACAGAGTAGATATCTGGTTTTCAAGTGTCAGTGAAAAGGAACAGTGTTGCAGCCCAGGAAATGGCCCTCACAGGCAACTGAACAAAGGCCACTAGAATTAAGAGGCCGTCATTGTATTAGCTGAGCTTGCAAAACAGCAGCTGTTGTATCTAAGTTGCAGAAAACTACCATTAATTTTCACGTGCAGATAAATGCCATGGTTCTTCGGAATTAAACTGTTGGAGATGATACCACATCATCTTGAAAAATCAAATTACATTCATATTACACTCCAAGGAGGAGGAAAAAATAAATCAAGGTAATTTTAGCAGAGCAAACCATTACTGCATTAGTGACAAAATGCCAAGAAGACTCACCTGTTCAATCTCCTTTGTCTTAGTTGCAATTGCTTTTGAACGACCTAGAAGCTGGCTGTCCTCGTATAATTCCGTATTATCCGTCAGATTTGCCTCTATTTCCTCTGTTTGCTCAATGTATAATGGAGCTGAAGACCCAGCCTTAAAAAAAAAAAAAAAAACAAACAAAAAAAACACAGTAAATTCAGTTTTCAGAGCAAAATAACAATCACAGGATGAGGAAAAAACCCCAAAAGCCCAAACACAGTCATCAGAGATACGAGTTTGCTCATCAAGACTATTAGTGAAGTATTATTGCTACAATCTTCACAGAACTAGAAATACAGACTTTAAACACGTAGAAAACATGATAAAACCACCTGTGACACAGCCTTAACTGTGTAAACGCAATGATGTAGATAACCTCCACCTGCCCATCCAATGAGAAGAAATTTGTGTATGTGATATTTATAAAACCAGAAAGCAAGAAAAATCCACAATCAAAACGTGGCTAGTCTTCTTGGAAAGGACAAAAGTAACAAAAGCAAAGCTACATAGGCATCAACAAAATAAAAATGCTATCAGGGAGAACTCTTGAAGCATTCAGGGCCACAGGTCTATTATTATTATTATTGTAATAACTCATATAGCAAAAGCAAACATGTAATTTGAAGATTTCTCCCTCTAGAACAGAAATTAAGACAGTATTCCTACTCCAAAGAAAACACATGCTACCCCCAAGGAGTTTATACAGAAAATATAACAATTCTGTTTTACAGCATTATTTAAATTCAATATTATGGAACAAATTTTTTTTTTTTATAAATAGGATTTGAAAATTGAAGAAGATGAAAACTAGTTCCTATTATTCAAAAATAAAGGTAAAGGACTTAATTAACAATAAAGAAAAGCATTAGACAGAAGAAGGAAGTAAAAAGGTTAAGTGGTCCTGTGAGCATATGCTCAAACCTTAGCAGCAACACAAACCATTGAGATTGAATCCCAAATCCCAGTGAAGAGCAAAATGCCTGAGAGTGAGTGAAGGCTAAAAGCTCAGTGCAACACAAAGTTCAAGTATTAAGCACTATGTGAGATAAACAGGAAAAAGTTAAGAATTCTTGCAATTCATATGTGACAGCCTACTAATCCAGGTAAGAAGTCCTTTCTTCTAAGACTCAGAATGAGATGCCTCACCTCCTTCATTAGCATTTCTACAGCCCACTTTCTTAGTCAATAAATCATCTCAGACTGTACCAGAAACAACTACAATTGCTTCACTTTGATTCCTTATGCTTAATCTTTTTGCCACTGCAATTTTCTCTGAGGCGTGGAGGATGCTTTAAACAACTCTTCTCCATGTGGCCCACTCTGTTCTTTCCTTCCTTGCATTACCTTTCCCTCATCAAGAACCACAGTGATATTTCTCTGCTGAACCTCTCAGAAACATCCATGCATCTGTTCTCCTTCATATGGTATTCATCCTTGGATCAGCTGCTGCTTTTTCTTCACTCTAACACTTCCTTCCCTTTTTTTCTTTTTTTAATTGCTTTTTCCAGTTTATGTATCTAACTAGATCTTCCTGACCACTATTGAGTAGCTGCTCATGCATTCACCCATTACATCAGTGGATGGGACTTGAAAGTTCAGATAAATATGGATTCAGTGAGTTTATTTCTCTAACCTAGCCCTTATATTCTACAAGTGGAAATGTGACACTTCCCAAGACACATCCATTTTCCCTAAAATTATTTTAAAACAAATTAAAAAACCAAATCCATTAATTGGAAAGGTTAAGACATGACTTTGTGAAGTAGATACTATTTTTCTTTTTTTAAGAATGCCCCTAAAGTTGAAACAAAGTGAAAGTTAAAGAAAAAATTATCATAGAATTGAAACAGATTTTAGATAACATAATATTTGGGCTGTTTTAAATGACAAATACATTCTCCACTAACATGACAGAACCCAAAAAAGACATCCTATCTATGAGCAGTATAACAAATGACTGAGAAGGGCTATAATAATCTCACTTCAATATAGCCAGGAGTGGAATACAACAAGGGGTGAAAACAAAATGAAATAAACTGGCAAATAATTAACTTTCATTAATAATGAAATAAGGATTCTGGGGAAAATAAAATATACACCCACTGCAGTAACAAGTTAAGGTTTATTTTTAATATAATGGAGGACTGCTTTCTGGAAAAGAATACATGACATGGTAGGCTGGCACAGCTTGAAATGGAACTCAGCAAACCAGAGCTTCTCTCCTTAAGTCGCATGTTTTACACGTACACTTGTGTTTTGACTCGGAAGTCCTTTCCTAATTTTAAGGAGTTCAGCGGGCATACAGACCTACACTACTACAAGAGCTACACTACTACAAGAGCTCCTTGGAGAGCATTTGGGAAAGCTGAAACTTTATTGTCAGTCGTAGCTCAACATCAATGCAAATTATACTAACAAAATGTACTGTGCCTTTGTGTATTTTTTCCAAATAAATAAATTGCAAGGTTTTAATCTCCCTCTCACTCCCTTTCAACAAATATTTAACAGCATAGGCAGAAAAATTCAGGATTAAAAATTATTACAAAATGTGCCTTTATGAAGAGTACAGAAAAACAAGAGCCTGTTTTTGCAACACTTGGAAATAAGTGGATTAATAATCCTGTCTTACATCATACTCTGTTATTTCAGGTAAATTGCTTTCCTCGGTCTTCTCTGACTTTTCAGCTGCCCACTTGCTCGCAGCTTCTGCAAGTTCTTTCTCTGATAGTCTGTTGCTCTTCTCCAGGGCCTGTACAAAAACATTAGAGTCAAGGTGTAACATGAAATGGACTTACACATGGCAAAAATCTTCAAAATGAAAATAAATAGTTATTCCGATCAGTAAAATATTTTAAAATAGGAAATAAGAAAGTTGAAATTATTTCATTTGCTGTCAAATTCTGTGTCATAAAGACACCACCTTTATCTGAATCCAGAAGAGAAGTGCAACCCAATGTTGCAATAGGAATCCCTGTTTTCTATAACTGCAAATTAAAGAATTACAACCAGTGAAGTCAGGGTGACTAAGATTAATATGCAGGGATATGAAGAGGGCACTTAGAAGAAAGCAGTAACATAATTTATAGAAAATCTCACACAACCTGCTCTATTTCCACAAGCCATAAAAGAAATTAACTAACATCTATTGGAATCCAGAAAAAAAAATCTGTTTCATTTAGTCTCACTATATTTAATTCTACAGGTTAAATGTTATAAATATGTATTCAATCCTGAGTGAACTTTATGGGATAAAGTAATGATATTTGCACAGGTACATTTCTGAAGAGACAGAACAGGAACATATTTTACAGTTGAAAATAGCAGCAGCTATTCAGGCTGTAAACTTGCAATAAACAACCAACCCAATAGATCTCACTAAAACAACTTAAACTGCTGCCCCCTCACCCCCAAAAAAACCAGAAGTGTCTCTTTTTTTGTGTTTTTTTATCTCATCAATAACATAGAAAAGCAAACGGCTGTCACTTTGCTCAGCAGCTGTCCCTGTCTCACACATGCGCCTTCTGCTCTATGTTGCATACAGCCTCCAAGGCTTACAGCCCTACAGCTAATAAAGAAAAACAGAAAAGATTTCATGCCACAGTCAAACAGGTGGCTAATATCAGGTAACATCAACAGGTATTGATTCACATGCAAGAATATGCAAAATATAATTATAGATAAAAATACCTTTTGAGATCTGCAAATAGATACTACAGTGAAAAGAGGTATTGCTATGGAAACATATACCTTTGTAAAAAATTCAAAGCTAAATTATAACTTAGAGCATTGAAAATTATCTCCTGTAATCACTATATATAGCATATAACTAATTTCTCAAGGCTTGATAAATTGCAAGACTCTGGCTCTGGAGATGTTCATGTTTCGCCAAAACTACTTCTGAGTCAGTGAAGCACTTAGGTAACCTCACTGCTCAGTGCAATTCCAGCCAAGGGGCTGATTCCAAAAAGCTCCACTGACCCAGGGCAGTTACACTATAAGCAGATTTGGGGACTGAAGTGGAAAGTCAATAAACAGTCATAGAAGTATTTCCATTTCATGCATACCCAATAAATATTTATGCTGTCTGGGGAAAGGACTTCCATCAAATAAAGTTTCATTTTGCATAGCCTATATTAAGTGGATATCCACTGCCAGCACATACTTGCAAACTGATGGGAAAAACCAGTATAGCATAGATCAGACCTGACTGAAGAAGAAAGCAGAACATTTAGAGCTCAAGCTCACATTACATATTAACACAAGAGCAAAAGATTTTGCAATGCCTCCTTGTTCTCAAAGGTGTGTATTAAGTAAGGATTTGATACTAAGCTGCAGTGTGCTGAGTCTAAAAACAAAGTAAGTAAACTAATTATAAAGTATATTTTATGATCCAAATCAGTGTAACTTGTGCATAATAGCTTTTATCTTATTCTCCCTATTTACATCACTGAAAATACATCACTTGCCTTCCCCCTTAAGGACAATGGCAATCAGCTGGCACAGCAGTTCTAAAAGCAATGTGTAAGAGATAAGCACTTAAAATGACATGGCACAACCAAAGCCTGGGTTTTTTCCCCATTGAATACATGTCAGGTGTGTCTGTGTCAAAATGAGAGGTAATACCAACATACCCACAATGACACAGAATTCTAAGAACAAGTCCTATTCCTAATGTAAGGGAAAGGAAGTAATATCGTAAGCAATATGCACTTTAACAGGCATATGCAGTAGCTCCTTCCAACTGAGGAAAAAATCCAACAATGAACAATCTAAACCAGTGGGAAGTACTCAAAAAGAAAATTCACCTTTGATGAAGGTACTGCTGTGGACCCTGAAGGTGATGCATCTCTTGATGTTTTCAGTGACTGAACTGTCCTCTCTTTACCTACAATTAAGAAAAAAAATTAATGACTGAGAAATTAAAGATATATATTGCAAATATGTTTACTGACTTAGAAAAATTGCACTGAAATTTTCTCACGTCAGACACCAACCTTATCATCCTCAACAACTACCCGAGACGGGGTTGTAGCAAGAGGGGAACTGAACTCTTCTCCCAGGCAACTACTGACAAGAGGAAATAGCCTCAAGCTGTGCCAGGGAAGGTTCAGGCTGGACACCAGGAAGAATCTTTTCAGTGAAAGAGTGGCTAAGCTTGGAACAGCTGTTCAGGGAGGTGGTGGAGCCACTATCACTGGAAGTGTTCAGGAATCGACAGGACATGGCATTTAGTGCCATGTTGCTTTAGTGTCTAGTTGATAGGGCGGGGTTAGGTCAAAGGCTGGACTCCATCTTGGAGGGCTTTCCCAACCTTAATGATTCTATAAAATCTACATACTCCATCATCTGACAAATACTGGTAACACTACCTCCTCTTCCCAAGGAGAGAAAAGATACAGCTGTGTCATTTCACACATTAAAGAAAACCCACTGTCCTTTTTTCCATCATTAACTGAAAGGGTGTATCTGTATGATTCCACTAGATGATGTGATTTCACTTTTTAATATTCCTGCAATAATAGAAACAGTTGAAATATTACACACTAGTCAATCACTCAAGGTAACTGGTAGTGCATGAACTAGTTTAGCAGGCCACAGTATGTTGAAAAGACCTGCCATGGGAATCAGTCCTGTATTGTATCAACCACGGAGTAGATGCTTCTTGTAAGATTGCTTTCTTTCTTACAGAAGTTAAAATTGGCAAAATGTCAAATCAAATTCACAGTGCTAATAACAATCTGTGCCTAGCTTTGCCACAGACCAGTTACAGGCAACCCACAGCAACAGAACTGGTTGCAGTGTAAACTACTAGTTTCCAAGTTGTGGTCCACAGATTACATCTAAGAGATCTGCAAAAGGTAAGTACAAAAAGCAAACATGTTGTCAGTAGGTCTAAATTAACCAGATTATTCACACTGACTTGGAAACAGTTGACTGATCACGAATAAGCCACGGTAATGTAAGCTTACTTTGGCTTCCATTAAATTTTTATATATACAATTAATAAAGGGATTAATTTAAAAAGCTATTGAAGAGTTATGAAAATTGGGATAGAAATAATTTTTGTAGAACTATAAATGTGATTGTTCATTATGGCTTTAAATATGGTTTTAATTTAATGAGTCAAAGCAACAAAGCACAGAACATCTCCTTTGTTTCCACTAAGTAACACAAGCTTTGCTCCTGTGATACCTGCTTCTCAGCCCCACAGGCAAGCTTCCTCCTTCTAAATTCATGGACTACTCTAACTCTGCCTCCCACATGGCTCCTCTGTCAGACTTGATTCTTTAAAGATTATTATCAGTTGAACGGATTATGTTTGCACCTGAACAGATTAAATTAGTTGATACAAATGGCAGAAAATTATTCAAAGTTAAGCAAAGTGAAAAAAACACTATTTAATTAGAAGACATTATTAGGCCATTTTTTTTTCAGAATGCGTGTGGCTATTTTGAGCCCCAAAGCCCTACCTGTAAAATTAAACATCCCATCCTGCTCCTCTCCATGCTCTCCCATCACAGATGAATGCCCTTTCCATTAACCCTTCCCCTCCCTGTACCAAGCTTCTTCATGTCCCCATAGTTTTCTCTGTTTAAATTCTGTATTTATCCTAATGTATGAAGGGCTGTAGAAAATGGGATATTTCTTCTTTAGTGGAAGTGGCCAAACCTATTCAGATAGCATGATTTTAAACAGCATTATAATATTTTAGAAAGCTGCCATATTGGAAATTCCACATGAAATAGTATATACTCTGCATGTTGTAAATCCATTTAAATGTACTGCTGACATATATGAGATGTCCCACTTAATGTTCCTTTTAAATATGGAATACGTGAGCTTACCTAAGGCAAATCACATTCAAAAAATATTCTAACAAGTATTAAACAATTTATACCTTGCAAATAGGTGTTTTAATTCAGTCATCTAGAGAGACATTTTAGTAGTTCTCCTTTCCAGGGAAAGGAATAAAGAAATAGCCCAGTGTACAACTCAGCTGGTCTCTTAAAACTTATCTAAAGGCAACCGGGAAAGGTATTATACCATGCAAACAGGAGAAAATATCAAAAACCATAGACCTAGATGTAAGCTCCTCTCTTGATCAGCATCTTTTCTGGTTTGTGAATGTATCTGCTTCTACATCACTACCTCCACTATTGTCTGAGTAATTCTAACCATACACTATATACATATATGATCAAAATCAGCTCAAAATTTAAAAAAAAGCATGAAACATTCAAAAATGTTGTATGATTTCTCACAACATTGTTTTCCTGTCCCTAATAATTACAAGCTGCACACCTACAAGACTTCAAGAAAATTATCTTATTTTTTTTCTTCCTCCCCTACACTTAGAGGAATTTATGTTCACTAAGTATTGCTACAAAATGTTGAAAGCACTGTAATGCCCAAATAGAAAGACCATGTCTAGTCTGTAAGAAGTGAAATTATTCCTCAATATTTAAACAGTGTTAACAAAACTACAAAGATCTTTTTTGACAAGAAGTGCGACATAATGGCTCAGTGTCACTCTGGAAATACAATGTGCCTTCTCAGTGAGTGAAAAAAAATCTAATTATTTTTTAAAAAGCTGCCAAAATGAACAGTAGGTTTGCATAGTTCACTAGAAAGCCTTTGCAGAATGGGAAATCAAATTGGATCAATTTACATAAGCTGTACAAACAGAGTGGCTAAGATTGTAGTATACTAAAAAACGCAATTTTTTCCCCCACAAAATAATTTAAATACGAAACCTCAAATATTTTCAAAACAGATGATTCATCAGACTTCTGGGAAACATTAAGGGCCAAGTTTTTAAAAGTCAGAATAGACTCAACTGAGATATGCTTCACATTTCTTTGAGGAGAGCAAGAGCTGAGAGGTTTTGACATGGAAATGTAATTGCTAAAAAACAATCAGTTTCAAAAGCCTAGCAAAATTTGGAGAAAATGAAACAAGTAGAAGTATGTACTTTCATTTCTCCATTTTTTTAATCCCTGTTTTATTCCACTTGCAGGAAGAAATGTCTTCACCTCCTGTAGATGAAGCAAAGTTTCTTGTCAGGAAAGCCAATGAAGCACATAAAGAAATAACAGGAGCTGATGCTAAAAATGTAAAATACTAGAAAAAGCTGTGCAACTGAAACTCCTACAGCCAGTCTAGACCTGATATCAAAATAACACAATCTCCCACATGAAATACATAAGGGAACAGAGAGTACAATGAAGCAATCAGAGCAGACACCACACAGTACAAAATGTCAGCTTTTCTCATTTTAAAAAGAGCATGTAAGGAAAAAAGGCTTATACAGTGAGCTGCAGTTTCACCTCACAAATCGGTTCCCATCATTAATCCAGCATTACCTTGCTGAGAAGAAACATTTCTTTTATGTGAAGATGACATATTTCTGCTATGCTGGTGGTAAGGATAGGCTTTGCTTCTTTCAGGAGAGTAGCTTCTGCTGCTGACACTAGAGCCAGATCTGCTGTGCGGAGAATCCCTTCGGCTCCCTGGCGATTCCCTGAAGAAAGGAGAGTCCCTCTTGTGAGGGGATCGATCTCTGCCATAATGAGAATAGAAGCTTTTCCTTCTGAAGCCATCTCTGACGTCCCTTGGAAGACAACAGAAAATTTTAAGTAACTTGGTTATCCTTCCAATGTTTATGGAACAGCACAATGGCAACAGTTCATGCCTGGTAAACACCAACAGGTTAATGTCAAACACATCCAAAATCTCCAGTGTTTTTAAGAGTACTAGGCAAGGAATGAAAAACAAGTAAAAAAAAGAAAAATGCATTTTTTTCAGATTTCATTGCTAGAAGCTAATTCCTTTCTATTTCTTGATAATACAAATAAAATGTAAGGAAAAGACATTGACAAAATGAGAACTCCCACAATTTTGTTCGGATTCAGTACACTTACACCCTGGAAATTAAGCCTTAATTTACAATAGCTAAAAAGGAATATCCAAATGTTGCTTACATTATTTGGCATTTTTCAGCTATGTTTTTCTCTTATTTTCAAGGGCCTATATTCCTCATTTGATTTCACACACCTTGCTGCACAAAATATCACTGGCAGATTTCAGCTTATAACCAGCAAAGACAAAAAGAAATCTGCAGAATATCTATTCTCTCACCTATGAATCCACCCAAGGTCAATTCTTGAATGAAAATATGAAGACTTATATCTCCTAAATATGTTTCTCACAGCACACAATATTAATTTTGAACTTAAATGTAAAAAGGCACAAACCCAACTGATTTAAAACCATATTTTAATAAACACCAAAACTTTCTACTAAATTTAAATATTGTTACTCCAGACCACAGCACAAATGTGTTGGTTATTTGTAAATCATATTAATGTATATGTATGTATAAAGGTGAAAAAGTATCATTTCAAACTTGTCCTAAGGAGTCTCAGAGCTAAAAGACATACCAGCCAACTGAATCTAGACTTGTCACTTTTGCCTTGGTCAGAAGATACACTGGTAAGAGTAGCAAGTACTTCTCAGCTTCTCCATAGATATCTCCAAGATTTCATAGCATTTCTAGTAAATCAGAATGTATCTTCTCTCCTATTTCACATCAGAGTCCAGTATTTTAAAGAGAGGAATGCCTCTCAAAGATCTGGTGGTCTCACTGAGCACAATGTAGCTATAGCTAATTTTATGTCGGTAGAGAAGAAGAAAAGATGTACAACTGTTACAGCATGGCACAGGCCCCTATCTGTGACAGATGACAAAGGATTTCTGTGTGCCAAAGGCGTCTTGGGCTACGGAAGCTTCACAGGCAGCACCACAAAACAAAACCCCTGTGTCACTGATGTGTTTACACAGCGCAGGTTTACTTCCTGCATGGAAAGCACATCTTCATTATATGTATGAACATTTTATGTAGCAACAGACAGGAAGTGTAAGTTCAGGCTTGAGGAATACTAGATTAACCCTGTACTGAGCTACTTTTTCTAGCTAAGTGGGGGTTATTTATTTATTAAAGAATACATTGATCAAATATTTATCAGGAATGATTTAGGCACAGTCCATTTTTTCTTGCATTTCCTTCTTAATCGCTCTCTTTAAATAAGGTTACTTATTTTTAAAGCACAAGTTTTCTGGCAGACAAATACACCACTTTTATGTGTAAAACACACTTTTACAACCACGTTATTAAACCCTTGTATACAGAACAGTTTATTATGGTAATGTTTACAAAGCCCCAGCTATTGCACATGTTTAATAGATGCTCTAATACCCACGTAAGAATTTTCAAAACTGTAACTGAAACACACTTTTAAACAGGAAAACATTTGAAAGCCACATTCTGCAATAATATTATGTACCCTAAAATAGAATCTCACTTTCAATTTTCAAATTTTTATTTAATCACTGCATGTCAATTCTTAACTAGACCATATCTCATACAGAACATTCACGCCATTAACTATATAAGTCTGTTTGGGACAGCATAGCAACAGCATAGCATTTCTGATGTTTTCCATTAATGCAACACACCGAACAGAACAAAGTAAGCATTGTTTTACAGTTATTTTTTTCCTTAAATACTTAAGCTAACATGCACCTGCAATTTGGTAATGAAGGCCCCAATTCAGGAAAGCAATTAAGCACATGCTTCAGATTCCAACACATACTCAAAAGGTTTATTGAGCAGCGACAATATTTAATGGAGATGCAAAACAGACTTTAAAATAGAGCTACTGCCCTTCACAACAAATACATAATTAATCCCTTTTATATAGCATCCCTCGAGTCTTTTTATTTTGTGTTCATAATTCACACTTAATCCTAAAAGCACAATTTTGTTCTCTCAGGAGTGTTGCAACAGGAAGCAGTATCCCTGTTAACCTCAATGAAACTTAACCATGAAGTTCTCACTAAAGCTGACAATCTTGGAGGAGCTTCTGAAATGTTACAAAAACAGCCATTTTGTGATATACCATTCACCAAGGGCAGCTCGGGGAAGAGCTCCAGCCTGACAGCTACTTCAGCTCACCATCAGTTCCAGTTTCCTCAAGGATCAAACAGAACTACAGAACAAAGGTATGACTTTCTGCACAGCAGAGAACCAAGGGAATACAACACTGAGGAGATTTCCAGTTGCCCACAGAACAGAAACTGAACAGTGGTATAGCTTAAGCTCTGTGAAACAAAGATTAACACAAAGGAGTATGTCAGGTTTATCTTAGAGGTAAAATTAAATCACTTCCTGCATGTGAAATGCCCAGGAACAGGGAGTACGTGAAGCACATCACATGCAATAAAGGAAAAAGCTTTACTGTAAGAGGACTCTTAGATCACTCTCATTGAATTTTAGCTACTGGGCAACAGCCTACCATACTTCATGCTCACTATTCTCTGGGACTTTATATCCCGTTACATTCAACTTTTCAACTAGGACATTAATCTACATTGTGGTCCAGCCATAGTGAACATAACTCTCATTTTTGACACTGAGCTGAACATTGGCAACAAAACAGCATATTGTATGGAATAGAAACAGGAGGGTCTTCCAGTAATTCACAGGTGAGTGCTGTCTATAATCTAGATTAAAACGTCAGAGATATTTTTGTGATCCCTTCCAACTGAGAAAGATTACTGCTATTGTCAAAGGGATTAAACACTCCATTTACAGGCTTGTGCTTAATTACTAACCTTGCCTAGAAGTAACTCTCACACTTTTATATCTTCAATTTATAAATAAATTGAAAAAGCTATAAATAGCTTCTGCAACACCAGACTTGAGAGCAAAGTGATAAAACAGTCAAGATCTGAACTGAATCCTTAACTGAAAATACTTTTTCTGCCTCATAACACAGATGCAAGGGGGAGGGAGAGGAAAAGTTAAACTAAAATTCCTTTTGCCTGACTTTTCAGGACACTGCAAGAGCTACCAACATGAATCAGATGATGTAGAAAATATTTAATAAAATATACAACTCCCCCAGCCTCTAAAAGAAGATGCAAGAACACCTCCACTTTTAACATCTTCAAAGTAAATGTAGGTGGTGCAAGATTCCAGCCACCCCTCTCCCAGAACTCGTTCCATTTCTTTCTAAAGTACACAGTACATGGTTGTGCAAACCAACGACTTACTCAAGCTCTGCTTTGGAGATTTGCTATAGTCTCTTGTTATTGCCCAAAGATCCTTATGCAGATTTATTATAAGCTAAAATAATACAGTGAATTACACCATCACAGATAGAAGGAATTGCACCTGATTTCAATGGCTTTCATTTGAACATTTGAAATGACAATAAGATTTCTTATTGACAACTGGTTTTCAACATTTTATGAGTAAGCAAGTAACTAGAGCATTTGTGTATCTGCATTTTGCTCCAAATGAAATTAACAAAATTAGGACCTGCCAGTGTAATCTTATTAACAGCTTTCTGCATGAAGGCAAAAGGAAACAGACATTGTGAAACACTGTTTCAAGCAAAAAAGGATACCCAGAAATACCAAATGTACTAAAAAAAGTTGAAAATATATAAATGTTTCATATATTTTATGCTGCATGCAGTACTTCTGAAGTTATCATAAGCAAACAGCAAATCTTTGTCCACCTCAGTCAGTATGAGAGCTACTCAACTCCTCTCTCCCTGCCACCACCTGAGGATCGCATGACAGGTCAGAGAGTAAAAAATAAGACAACATGAATATTATAGCAACATTAGAGAGAAATGCTTCCGTGTCCTTTAATTGAATAGTAAAGCTATGCACTGCAATGGCACTGGAGATCCCACCACATTGCTCTTAGTGCCCTCCTCCTTTTTACTGCCATTGATAATGCACCATTAGACTTGCTGCAAGATCAGCCTACATAATGAAAGTACATTTAAACTAAAACCCTCTATTATGTGACAGGGAGAAATTATGGTTAATCACAGATAAGGACAGAGAAACAAAGTAACAAAGAGTCAAGAAAAACACAGATTCAAGTACCAAAGAATTAAGAGCAAACAGCTTTAGGCAACTCTTTGCAGAATAAAGACAAAATGTGCTATTTAGACAAATTAAGATCAAATTATACAAAATTATAACTGCATTCAAATGCAATTGACCTTATTTTTTCTCCTTTTTAAAAACAAGGGCTTAGTAAGACACCACAATTCCTCTAAAATAGAAAACAAAACATAGGTCTTACATTCCAGAGGGAGTATTTGCTTAAAGTAATAGACCAAACTACAATTTCTAGAAACAGCTACAACATTTACAATTGCCCTTTGAGCAGCCTATCACCCCAGAAGAGTAAAGTAGTTCAGACAACTAGCTCAGGGACCTAGCTCAAAAACCTCTCCCATTTTAAGACTCTATGCAGTAGCAACTAAATCAATTCCTAAACAAACTTAATTCAAAATGGAAACAACTGAAATCTATCTCAACATAAGCTTAAAAATTGGAAAAGAGCCAGGAAGCACAATATGGTACTTTACATACTTTTGTTTTTCCTAATGCCCTAACAGACCAGCGAAACAGGTGAACATTTTATCTTCTAGACAAAGTTCTAATGGACAAAGATTCCTAAGTTGGTACTTGCACTTTTACTGTCGTCCTGCCTCAGGCAGAGACCAGCACACAGAAAAAACATTTAAAACATTTCCCTGAGGTACCAAAGCACATTGATATCCCCCAAAAGTGTCTTTTCTTTGAGGGCTTTGAATTTACTTCACACTTAGTACATGCCAAGCAATTTTACGTAGACAAGCATTTGTCTTATATACACAGTAAGCCCCAGAGAAAAATATTTTTGCACTTTATTTTAGGGACATAAGTGAATTTTATGTTCAGCAAGCTATTACTTTTTCCCCAAAAGCTATCTTTAAAATCCTTTCATAGAAGAACCCAGAAACCATGAAATGCTGCTGGAAGAGCACTTAAGCTTTTCATCAGTGTGCTGCAGAATGCCATGAGTTCATTGGCAAAAGAAAACAAGTAGTGCTAGGATATGCTGATTTGATCAACTCTTGGGGATGACTTTCTAACACTATCAATAAAAAGCTGCAAAAGGAAAAAGCTTACAAACCTGTTGTGGAACAGGTTTGTAAGCAGTAATACCTTATGTTAGTAATACTGATGGACAATACCCTTACTATATTTGCTTTTTTTCTACTTCCAAATCCTTTAATGAGATCTATAAATCAGAAAAACATTCCATTTTTCTCTAATGGGAAAATGCTTCACAGATCTCTATGTTTTTATTCTTAATTTCAAGTGAGATTTGAAGTAATTGGGTCAAATAGGTTTCACTTCCTTATATGCCTCAAAGAGTTTCAATAGTGGCACAGATTTCTGCATGGCAAATTTCAGGAAAGTTAGCACACTAATGCCTCTGCTTCTGGATTTCTCAATATAAATAACATTATACATATATGAAGAAAAAAATTCATTGCTTATAATAGATTTTTTCTTTATCTGATCTCATTTCTTCCTGTCAGGCATACAGTTTGTTCAAAATCAGAATGTTAAGAGAGACGTTTCCTCTTATAAATTATTCAGCCATATAGCGTTATCCTTTTTATTTTCCAGTTTGCTTTTTCCCTTCACTTTCATTGCAATTTACAGCCTCTCTAATAAACATGAATATCTCTTGCCTCTTTTTGTAGGCCATTTCCATATATATAAATATGTTTGAACATATTTAACACATAGGCAAGCTAGGCTGCTCGGGTAAATTCCTTACTAAAAATCCTTTTGCAACTCTTGTATGCCTTCAGTTATTTCAGTGATTTAGTAACAGTTAACTTTGGAGCTCCATGACAGCTCATATTGATTGAAACTGGTGCTGCTGCAATCCCTTGGACCCCTATTTCAATTCTGTGCCTAAGCTGACATTGATGTTTTCTCTCAGACAACAAAACTGGCAGACAAATGTTTAATTCATTGTGGTGGGCTAGCACACAGAACCAACTACGTAAAATGTACAAACACCTGAAATAGAACCAGGTAGAGGAGAAGGACCACAATGGCTCCTGCTTAGATAGTTAAAATTGCTGTGGAAACATACATTTACTGTAGGGAAATCAGTCTCTTTACTGCATTTGTGACTTTTAATAATTAGAGTAAATAAAACAAGTTTCCTTGACAGAATTCTACAGCAGCTGAAGTTAGCATCAATGAGCCTCAAAGAAGTAATACTCCCTTTTTTTCCCCTGAAAATAACAGACGTAGATATCTAGCAACACTGGCTGTGAGTAGGCTGGATGGGGCTCTGAGCAACCTGATCTATTAGAAGATGTCCCCTGCTTCCTGCAGGGGTTGACAAGATGACCTTTGAAGGTACCTTCCAACTCAAACCATTCTATTATTCTGTAAGTCAATACATTGAACATTTTTTCCATTTTACTTCCAAGTTTCATAATCATGCTCTCAAGCATCATTTTCAAAAATAATTAGGCATACTAGGGTAGATAAGTTATGACTTAATTAACACATGCAACTGTTAAAAGTCAGACCTCAGAAGACAAAGACATTCCCTCAACTGCCTGGCTGCTGCATGTAATGACATCAATATTCAGTTTCACTTAGACAAAGGCATTTATTGTCAGCTCATAAACAAGTTCTACAGAGCTTCATATACAAAGGAAAGAACCTTTAAGGTTATGCAAATATATATCATGATAATGCCAAGACTAACACTGAGAATAATTTGTTACCACGCAAAAATACTACCATATTTTAAAAATATTACCAACAGCATGAGATCATGGAATTGCTGTATTGATGGACTTTTCCTCAGATGTAGATCATAACACCTTAAACACAAGGAAATGACACATCAAAAATTTTCTCTCTGAAGCAAAATGTTTAACAAAAGGCTGCCTAAATTATCAGGAACATTAAACTTTTTCCTCTCCTCTCCTGTATCCTAATATTCCCACCCCCTCTCAATGGGAATTTAATCTAAAATGTTTAGTATATTCAAAATATAACAAACAAGTCCTTGGAACCTAACAGATGATGACTAAGAATTTACCTTCCTAAGGGAAATTATGTCAAAGCCCTCTGTGACAATACACTTCAACATGAGAAAGCCATGACTACATTCATCAGTCCAAGTCACTGGCTTGGAGATTATTTCCTTTGATGCCATCTTAACAGAAGTTGTCTGCACTCAAAGGGAGACTCCCTTCTCTTTCCCTCCCCCACTGTCTCAGAAGCTAGCTGTTTTTCAATGAAGTAGTTAGGAAACCTTTCCAGAATAAGCAAGTGCTACCCATGGGAGTTTGCCTCATTATTTCCCAATCCAGCATTAATCTGCTAGTTTTGCTACCATCTATAGAGCTAACTGTAAGACTGGACCAGGCGAGCTCACTTTTCAAAGACTTCCTTTAAGAAATACATTAATCAAGCCCTTACAGTGTAAAGGTACATAATCTTATCTTTAGGCACATTATCCTATCATACATTGTAAACAGATGAGCTCCTTACAGTTTATTAGCATTATGTAAACAACATTTATTAAAAGGAAATTGTAATTTTCCCAAGATGTGACTAAGTTTTAAACAATGAATCAATGTTAATACAAAATTTAACTGAGTTTTGCACAGACTACTGAATTTTTCCTTAGAGGTGTACCATAACATATCAACACCTGTAGTAAAGAGTTGTCTCGCCTGTTAGCTCCTGTTAAAAAAATATAATGATGACATCAATTTCATATGACAATTTGAAACCTTAAAAAAATACATTGGGAAATAGTTGAACACACAAAAAGCCACAAATCCTTAAAATGTAACACAGCTTTGGATCAAAAGCAAGTCAAATCAACATGATAGCAGCTGAGAATTGACATGATGAGAACTTCTGGGGTATGTTTTTTTACCAAATTTCGTGTGTTTGCAGTAATTTTGTCAAATAAATACTTACAAGCCAATTTACTACTTGGCCATTCCTTATTCAACAATTTTTAAGAATATAAAAATGTACTTTGCAAAGTTTATAAATATCTGTCTTTATCCTTTCTCAATGCCTCAGAATCACAGCAGAGAAGCTGTATTTAAATGTAACTGAAACATTTAAAAGGACCAAAGTATAACAAATACCATACACACAGAATCAGACTGAAAATACTTATTGTAATCATGCTTTTCAAAAACAAGCTCACCCAATTTTCTCTTAGGGCTTTTAGAGAAGTTAAATCCAATATTTAGTACCATTACACTTTCATATAACAGGCCAGCTCTATTGTATGAAGCTGTTTATTTAGAAGTTCATCAGAAGAAAAAAAAAAATCAGCTAGTGGGAAGTTCTGCTAATTTGATAGTTTAAACTCCTTTCTCTCATCCTGTGATGGAAACTGCATAACCAATTAGAATTCTGCAAGATCCTCTAAAAGGAACAAAACTATCAGTAAGCAACTTCTGAAAGCAAACTTGTTTTTTAGCATCGGATAGATAAAATTTGCAAAGAAAATAAAACAGCCTGCAATAAACATCATAGTCAATTGTTACACAAAAAAATTTTTAAAATATTAATCTCTCAGCAACTAACACTAGCTGCCAGAGGAAAGCAACATTCACCTTCCAATTTAGCCACACAATTAGCTAAAACATGTAAAAACATCCCAGTTGAAAATAAGAGCAATTTCTACTTCCTCCCTATATTTTTACATTATAGGATGGTGGTACAAAAATTCTACAGTTGAAACCCTGCTACTAGTCTCTCCTTTTCCCCCCATTCTCAAGTGACAAACATATCAGAAGTGGAATGACAGCAGTCTTGCTTTGAATGAGGTTTCCAGAATAATTCTAGATAAATGCACACAGGGTCCATATGAGCAGAGCAGAAACTCAGTTTGACATAAAATTCCTAGTAAGAAAACAGGCAGTGTTCACATAGTCTCTGAGTTCCAAGTTAAACAGAAGAAAGATTCATCACAACAATAAAACCAAAGTTGTCCAAATTGAAACTTTTTAACTTTCAGTTGACCTGCATCAGTGGACACTTCTGAATTGCTCTTGATTATACTCAGTCTTCAGTACACGGCATTTTTAAAAATGTACTGAAATGTACTACCTATGTGGTATCTGCATGAGAAGATCTGAGTTCTTAAAATCCACTCAAAATAAAATCTTATAGACCTACAGAACCCAAATTGCTAGCATACAGTAAGATATATTTAACTCTGACTGAGTAATAACAGTCAAATTATAGAACATAAATCTCAGTTTGAAAATAAATTGGTTGTCCCAAGCACAAAAGAGCTACAGCCAGCAGAGCAGAAAACAGTTCCTAAAGAAAATGTAGCAACTACTGAATCAGTAAGACTGCTGCATAAAACATGAACTGAAGTCATTAAATATTTAGTGTAAACCAGAATCAACTTTTAAGTTGTATATTACCTATTATCTTGTTCCAAAAGGTTCTCATTTTCCCCCTCCACCCTCCAAAATATCATAAGCCAAGATAAACTAATTTAGCTAGCAGCTTAACACAATGGGTTTTCTGAGCAAAAGATTTCAACAGACAAGTTCTTGCCTGGAGTTGTAGACAGGTATAGCGAATCTACCACAATGATCTATTATAAGGAAACTCTAATTTTGTATATGAATAAACAAGCTATTCTACCCAGCCATGTGAATACCTGAGAGGTTCAATGTTCTGGCAGAGATTCTATTTATTTATTAAAAGAAAAAGGCATGTGTTAATGAGTATGATTACAACTCTGCTTATCAATCTCTGTCAAAAGCAAGACCATTTTCTTTGGGTGACTGCCATATTTATTTCCCTCCACACATGTTTTTTAATAAAGAATGAGGTTCTTGTATGGTGTCCCTTGAGAGCTGTCAAATATTGCAATGAAACAGCAGACTTATGTACATTTATAGCACCATCTCATAAATCCCTTTGGCTAAGTTTATCTTCTGTAAGCAAGACACAGATCAGTTTACATTACAAGAAAGTTTAAATCCAAAGCCTAAAGGCCTCACACAATATATTGCTTTAAAATATTATACTACTTAAACATGTTCACTATTTCATTAATTAAAGAAAACACAGAGGGAGGAGAAAAAAAAAACCCCAGAAATAACTGCCCCCTGTAACTCAGAGGTGATTGCATAGTGACAATGTAAAGGTAACTGCCTTGGCCTATGACACATCTGGACTTCCAATATTAAACGCTGCTTTATTCAGAGAAGAGTCAGTGACCCTTAACCTCCATCTGGAGACTCTCTCATCAAAGGTTTTCATTTAAAATAACTATTCTTACCAATTTTCTCCTCCATGCATGATCCTCAGACCACAACACTACAACATCCTGTCATCACTTTGTGCACTTACAAGGGGTTAATCACTAAATGGAAGGGTAGCTCAAGCAGAGATCAAAAAGCCAAGATTGCTCAGCTTCTATCCCTCACTTTGCAACCAATTTATTCCACCGCCTGCAGTAAACCCATTCTCACTGTGAAGGTGCATGCATCTAGAAAAACCAAGGTACCACCCTAAAGTGGTAATTGCAAGTTTAATATTCAGAAAACCATCTTTTTTTTTTTCCAAATAAAAGACAATAAGCCATTGATTTAAAATACTTCCAAAACAAAACATAGAACTGACTGATGAATCTCAATTGTTCACAGATCACAAACTGTTTACAATTAAGTTTCTGTATTTTGCTAGACAGTTTTCGCTCTTTTGTAGCAACAAAGTTACTTCAGTATTTCCACTTATTACAAAGTATTTCCTAAGCACTCCAGGAAATAAGCAGATCTGTTTTTGATAAACAAATGCATTAGAATTAAAGACTGGACTACTAAAACCACTTCCCAATTTCACTTAGAACGTGTGAGAAAAATCCAACACACAAACAAAACAATATACATAGTAGCAACAAGTTTTCTCCATTAGCAAAGGAAAAATTATTCATATATACAACTGAAGAGGGGATATTAAAAATGTCCTGTGTAAGCCACTTCTCAGGAGTCTACTTTTTACTTATTCTACAAATATGGCAACCCTTATTTTACAAAAATCTGGGCCTCAGATAATTCTAAGGATCAAATTTAATGCATATGTAGCTGGGATTTACAAGTGCGTCATTTTGTAATTTCTCTTTGAAGATGAGTCTTACCCATCTTAACTTGCCAAGTTTCGTATATTTCACATCTTGTAAACTCAGTTTGGTTGGTTAAAAAAAAAGTATGAAGTAATGCTCTGTGCACTCAAAAGGATTAAAATTTGGCATGACTAAAGTGAACAGCAGCTAACAATCTTCTAAAGCATTTCACACTGAAAAGTTCATTTGACCTTATAAAAATGAACTTGTAAGCAAAACCCATTGCTGCGAGGCCCATAGGGAAGTACTGCAAAACTAGAATCCTTCAACATATAACAACATAGTTACCTGCAACTTTTAAAAAAATCTGGTGTGCATGAGTGCTTTGCAGAAATGAGCCTATATTCGCTAAAGGCAAGCACTAACATAGCTCCAGAAATGATCAACATCAGTACAAGATAAATGTACAAAGACATCACATCTTAATTGATCTCTACTCCTCTGAATTGCAAAGTCTCACAATTCTCATAGCATCAGCAACCAAGACATAAATGTGTGCAGAAAGTTTCCTCCAAACTATGATGTACAATTCTTTATAAGTGCCAGCCACACTTGGACCAAAAGACACTTGAAATCAAGCTAAAACAAAATTCACATCAGTTCCTGGAGTTCAGAATTCCTTAGGTGACAACAGGAGAGAAAGAGCTGAGAACTCATTTTGAAATCTATGCCCTGCACATCCTTTGAATTCCATTATTTTTTACATATAAAACTGTTGCCACGTTTCTTTTCGTAGAGAAAAGCAAGGCACAATTCTTCCCAGGCATATTTCTGGGTTTCACATCCTCTGAACAACAGAGAAAGAAAACACAATGCTTATCTCACTTGCTGTGCCTGTGTTGTGCCAAAGTAGAATGCAATATGGAGATTGTTTACCCAGAGTGAGGATGTTTTGTCTCCTTGGCCTATTAGGGCCAAGAGTGTGTGTGTGTTGGACTGTCATCTGACAGTCAGGGAGAGTCAGGAGATGAGGGCAGCTCTGTGCAGTTGTGTGCAGAGTGAGTACATGGCAGATTCAGTTTAGACACAATGTATGTAATATAGTATAATAAAGTAATTAATTAGCCTTCTTATAGGATGGAGTCAGATGCATCATTCTCTCTCCCTCTCCAACGTCAGGATGCCTTGCTTCAATATAAAGTATGTATCTTTGCCATAAAGTCATGGTCAGAATGACAGCTGTTCACTAAACATAGCATAAACAGGGCTAACAACCCTCAAAAAGCATGTGGAAGGGTAATGCTCCACTCAGTGCCAGACATGATAATGTCTACCATGTAAACGACAGCTGCTTGAAACTGAAGCATAACCCTATAAGGAAGGAGGAAAGAAAAAAAAAGACAGTAAGCCAAGTGCTGGAACCTCTGCAATCGTCTTGTCACTCATGGAGAACTGCTGCTGCTCATTAGACACATCACAGATGAAGCCACAGCTCTACAAATGCTAAGTAAGTAAGTATGTCCTATTTTTAAGAAAAAGGCAAGAAGCTTAAAAAAAACCCCAACAAAATACTACTGAAGAAACAATAGGGAAAAAAATAGAAAAAAAAATCCCTAACTGCTGGTTTCTTCAACAGCAAAGTTGAAGAGAATTACAGAATGATAGAACATAAGGATTTGGATGGCACCCACAAGGATCACTGAAAGTCCAACTCCTGACCCTGCATAGGACCATCCCCAAGAGTCGCACCCTGTGCCTGAGAGCACTGTCCAACACTTCTTGCACTCTGTCAGGCTGGTGCTGTGACCATTTCCCTGGGGAACCTGTTCCAGTGCACAACCACCCTCTGGATGAGAAACCTTTTCCTGATATCCAACATAAACCTCACCTGACACAACTTCAGGGCATTCCTTCAAGTCCTGTCATCACAGAGCAGAGATCAGTGCCTGCCCCTCCTCTTCCTCTCACGAGGAAGTTGCAAACTGCAGTGAGCTCTCCCCTCAGTCTCCTCTTCCCCCAGGCTGAACAGACCAAGTAACCTCAGCTGCTCCACATAATGCTTCTCCTCAAGGCCCTTCACCATCTTTGTTACCCTCCTTTGGACACTTTCTAATGGATTAATATTTTTCTCATATTGTGGTGCCCAAAACTGCACACAGGATTCACTTAAGGACATTCGATATTGCAGATAAGCAGCATTTTACTTTGGGAGAATCTCAAGTAATGTTTTTCAGCACACTAAATCAAGATAGGGGGAACAAAAATACAAAGGCTAAGAGATGAGAAAGTACTTTTTGACATGCATGTTTTCAAAAACCAAAACAGGAAAATGCTAACATCATATTGACAACAACTTCTTACAGCACATTTTTAGCTGCTGATTGTGATTTTAAAAATAATAAAGAAAGCTATTATTTCTGTTAATAAATGAGCTGCTATTATTATTAAGAATTTAAAGTCACTTTAATTATGAAAACCCATTAACCATACAAGTCTCTTGATTGTCTAGTTTCTAACTATGCTTTTTAACTGTGCAATTTTTTTAACAAATCCTTCTGGTTAAAATCATCTTAAACCTCTTCCTATTTCCTCAAAGGAAAAGAATTATGTGTACTCCAAAGAACTTACCTAAAATAACTTGAAGCATATCCAAAAAGAAGGCATTTTTGCACAAAATAACTTTTTAATATCACGTTTTATGGAACAAATGTCTTTCAAATAGAAAGTAATTAGTATTTTCACCACAAGAGACAACATATACCATGAAATGTACTTTGATATCCTCCTTGAGATCCATTACATTGCTCAATAGTGAGCAATACACAAAGAATTGTAATTAAGTTTATTACAAACATGGAACACTATAAATGTTTAGCAGTGTGATCACAAGACTTTACTTTCAAGATTATTTACTATGTTTATATAACGAATCAGTAGGATTTCATTCAATTCCAAATATATTTGAACTATGGATCTTTATGAAGTTCTTCCATAGCATTATGGCAGTTGTGTAACAGCTATATAGTCTGAAGTATATAATATATATTCAGATGGGACAATCATATACCACACAACACTCTTACAAAGCCTTCAACAAAATGAGCTGACATTCTAACCTCACTTTTTTAAACCTTATTTTGAAAGGAAGAAATCAGGAAGCATTTAAGACAATCTTTTTGACCACTGGGTGCCACTCTTGTTCTGTGTACAATAAACTGCCTGACATTAACACAGTCTTCTCAGTCTTCTTGGTTTTTAACTCGGCTTTAAACAACCCTGTTTCTTCTAAACTGAGAGGAGAAGGTGGAAAAACTTTTACACAAATTTTTATTAAGCACTCCTTTTCAAAATGTTTTATTATTTCTTCTAGCCCCAAGAATGTAATTCTGAAAGACATCTATTGCATCTATCCCCTCAACCTTTAAAATTGCACAGGCATCATTATATTGTAGCCTCAATGGACTGCAGCTGCAGAATCAAATAATAGAACAAAGAATTCTCTGAAATCATGTAAGAAGTTTGGCTGATCAAAGACGCTTTAAATTACTTACGCTTTCAGGTTACCATTGTAATAATGTTATCGTGATGCCTCCTATCCTTATTAAACTAGAGACTTTCATGTCATGTAATTTCTTTAATTTCTATTTCAAACAATGCAACTAAAACCCATTTTTCCACTACTGTCTTTTACTTCAACAGATATCCTTTCCAGGTTACTTCACTGGTTTGCTCCACCAGCTGTTTTGGCAACCAAGTAAAATGTCCTAAATATTCGCAGCCTATGCACGGCACTATCAGAATCAAAAAATACCTGTATTCAGGTCTTGTAGGGTGATCATCCCTTGCCCATCTGTATCCTGATTCATCCTGCAAAACACACGCAAAACAACTGCATGACATGTACCTCAATGTCAGATGTCAAGTACAGTTAGTTGCCAAATGATACTTAATCACTGTAAAACCAAAGCATTTCATGAGCTAAAAAAATATTAATCCTTGCAACAAATATCTTCTCAATTTATTCACTGTATTCATTTACTTTTTATTTTCTTCCTCTGTCAATATTGAAGGCAGCAACTTTGCAATGCTATACCAAACACAAACTACAGAAGTTTCCAAAGCATATATATATATGCTCTGACTTAAAGAACACTTTCATCTTCAAAATATAAATTACCATCAACACCTTGAAATTACAGAATTTCAAACAGCTGGGTTGCAGGGGGCAACAATAATGACCTTTCCAGTATTTCAATTACCTACTAATCAAGTCTTAATGGGAAAATAAACATGATAAACATGAGAGAAGAATCACCTTATGTACACCTCGGTGTGGAGGGCCACTTCTTCGGTCGTGGGCAAAACTACGACCCTCGTTATAGCCTCTGTAATCAGCGTGACCGTAATCGTCATAGCGACTGTAATTCCCGTCTCCGGGTCTCTCAAGCAGTGGCGGTTTCTTGGGCACAATGTTTACTATTCTGTGGTAATCACCCTAAACCACAAAACAAACAAAACCATACTGCTTTTAACAGCTGAAAACCCCTAATGCATAAACAAAAGCAGAACCAAGTTACTTCTAAATATGTGACTTAAAAGAGGAAATTGCCCAGGGAAACAGCAAACATTAAAAATCATGCCAGTCTGACAGTGGAATAACTTATTAAATCTAACTGGACACTACTCATATTTAATCCTTAGGCATTACATGTTTAATTACAGAAGGAAATTTTTAAACATTATTTAATTGTAATTATTTAATATTATATTTAATTGTCTTTTGAGAATTCACAAGCAGTAGCACCAGCTACTTTCTGAGCATTGGTTAGCTACACGTATTTCTCAGATTTTTACATTATCTTTAGAATGCAACAAAGTTACACCTGTAGTGCCTACAAAAAAAGACAGTCCATTTGAAAATACTAACAATTTTCCTTATGTCTATAACATCCTCCATACTGCAGAGACTGTATTTAAGATAGACCTTGCTTCATAGCCTGAATAAACACACACTGAATACAATGCAGTAGGTGATCTGAAGATTCAAGTGACAAAATTTTAACACTCTTGGTTTTTCTTTTAGTGCAAGTTTCAAGCAGCTTTTTGCTAGATACAAATTTAATTTTTTTCCTTCAAATAGCATGTCATATACCATTTGTCAACTAAAGAAATTCTTTGTTTATTAAGTACAAATTGCACAGCTGCAAAAGATGCAAATTCAATTTTACTAGAACTAAGTTTTATATAAATCAACCACAAATAAAAAGGGAATGAAAACATGAATGCAAGATTTTGTATTTTAAATCTTCTTCCTTTAGCAAAACATTTTTTTAATGGGCCTTAAACAAAAGCTACTAATGCAGAGACTTGTGTTAGAACGCGCAATTTGGTGTGGAGGGGGGAAAAGACACTCAAGCTTTTTTAACAGTAAGAAGTCACAATCTAATGCACTGATAGTTTCTGCAGAAAAATACGGTGCATTCACAAACTGCTAAATATTGTCATGCAAAAAAAAGAAAGAGTTAGTTCTGATTTCAGAGACCATCAACAAACAGACTAGAGGGCAATCTAAAGCCAGCCTACAGCCATACAGGTGCAAAGTGGAGACTACAGACACAGTCATACACAGACACAATGCTTGATCTACTCTTACTTCATCAAACATCCTCCACATGTAATTTTTTTTTGTTTGGTGTCTTACAAAGATGGGCTGTGCAGCTTAAATAAATCTGCTCTCTGCTTTAACCTCACCCAGAAGACCCCAGCACATAACTATACCGACACACAGAAGAACAGTTACATCAAAACTCGATGAGTATCCTACTCACACAATTACATCAAGTGCTTGCAATTTCACATTCTTTAACATAACTGTGTTTCTGCTACAATCTATACTTGGCATACAATTAGGACCCAGTTTAGATCAGGACACATCTCTTGCTTTCTTCAAAAAAAAGATACTTAATTCTGTATCATTGGCTCATCTCATTTCCAACCTACCAACCTAGCAGCAAACAATAAGCATATTAACACATTGAACAAATTAATTCCATTTCACTTGTCTAATCAAAATTAAGTTAAAGTTCTACATATGGACACAAATACCATAGCACAGGCTTACAAGGACAGAAAGTGCCTTCCAACTATCTTGAATCTGCAAAGCTGTATGAGAAGGAACTCAATATCCATCTTTCAGTATGGCAGAGAGACATCATATCTTGGTTTGCCCAGCTACTGGGGGTGTTGTTTGGGTACAGATGGGTAATATGAATTCTGATGAGTATACTCTGCTACTCCCTTCAACCCCAGTTCCAAACACACGTAATATAAAGCTAGCATTGAACTATCTAGTTAACACTTGCATCAAAATGAGTGCATCACATCTTTTAGACTACAAATTTTCATAATGCCTAATCACACATTGTTCCCTGTACAGCCTGAAAGATCACGGGAATTTAGAAATGTCAATGATGCAATGGTTAAATTAAATTGGCAACGTGTTAGTCAAACGACTGAAAAAACACCTGTGAAAATACATTCTGCCTTTCCCCTTGTCCTATCTTGATAGCATTTTGGAGAAGGAGGTAGCTAAACATCCTGTGAAAACCAATCCGATTTCCAGCTTGCTGAAAATGAAGAAATGTTACTGTTGCCTGTCACAGTAACAAAAATGTCACAGAACAGCCAACCACTAAAAAACTACTCAAGAAAGAAGACTATGTAATTAGTTACATAGCGTAACCACAAGTCTCCAAAGAGATAAGCTGAAAACAAAACAGAGGGAACCCAGAAGATGCACTAAATCAGCTATAGTATTATTTCAACATTAACCGTAAGTAAAAGGGAAGTCAGATAAGAGGAACTGGTGCCTGACATTTTATTTTGCCAAAAGCACATTACACAGGATGTAAATAGAAATATCAAAAAGTATTCTTAAAATTCTATTTACAGGGTAATACCTCCAAAGATAAAGCTACAACCTTTTATTTATTGTTTGAGACTTCAGACAAGGGAGGAAAAAAATTGCCCAACTCTGTGGGACAGAGAATTCCTAAAAGCATTCTGAAGTTATTCTATAGCACTGCATTCTATAGCTTCTGCATTTGCTTTTATAAGCATACCATACGTACATACATACATAACACACCACAAAATACTCTGTATCTACAAAGCAGATTTCTGTTGCCACTCTCCTTGTCAAGTGTTTCCTTTGCAGAACTCCAAAGCACAACTTTAACAAAGATGTACTTTTAACACTTGTTAAAAACATCTTCTCCTATACTTTAAACATTATAAAAAAACTTTGTTGGTGACAAGAACAATCATGAATGAAGTTCCTTTACCATGTCAAGTTACTTAAAAGAAATATTAACATGGAAAAATATAACATTATTATGGCCTCTTGTTTCCCAGAAGTCATTAAAAATCCTGTGCTTAATAACACAAAGAATTACAGCAAAAAATCAGTTTACTAAAATACAAATATTCTAAAACACTTCCAACAGATCTGAAAATTAAAAAAAAAGAAGAAAACAATAACAATAATTAATTCAGCCTATTATTTCTGTGTGGATGCATGTACCAGATTGCTGATTTCAAAGAAAAGGGAAAAAATGAACTTGGGATATACTAGGAAGTCACACAGGTACATAAATCCATCCTCTATGGTACAGGTGATTGTATAAAGGTACAGTATAATGCTACAGATACAATGCTTACTACACACTTACATCACCATGAATCCTTGGAGGGAGACGTTCTCTTGGAACTCTTTCATAGTCGTATCGCCCTTCAGACCACATCTCATCTCTTCGATAGGCCACTTAAGACAATGATAACACAATTAGTGAAAACCAGACTCATTATGAGTAGACAAAAGGACAGTGAGCAGAAAAACAAAGGTTCCAGGATTTCTCCCAATACAATGCATTATGCACAAGCCCCGTACATAGACTTTTTATTATTAGCCCTTTAAAATGGAATAATATGGAAAGCATGTCATGTACTTGGAGCAAAAACAACTCGCAGTATGGAAAAGAACATGGAACTGGAAATTAGTCCAGTACAATCAGTAAAATTGCAGGACTTAGAGATACTATAAACCACTCATATTTCAATAGAGTGACACATATGAAACATGCATATTGCAAATACTAGATGTACAGACTAATGCACATACACATACAGCAATTTTAATAGTTCTGCTAAAAATACTGGAACTTTAAAAAAAGTAACTCAACATCTATTTATTAGATTAAATAATTTCTACTTTTTAATAAAATATATAATAACTTTGAATTATTTCATCAACTCAACTGTCTGGAAAGAGATCAAAATGCAGCACTTAATTTCTTAGTACAAAGCCCCACATTTTGATTACATGCATACAATACATTCTTCACATGCAGGTACTTCCTGTTTTAAATTGGGAGCCAACAGAACAAAAAAATACCTCTTTTCAGAGGAAAGTGACTTTAGAAGCAGAGTTAGTCATTAAAGATAGGTGGAAATAAACCATCATCCTAAGAGATTCTAGTCATGCTGTGCTAGACAACACAGACTTGAGAAATTCAAACCTTTCTGCTGATTATAAAGGTGACAAATTATCTACTATGCAGCACTGAAAGTAGATATGCAACAGCTAGAATTATGTTTTTCATTCACAGTAGTAGCTCTAGCTGTTAAAAACAGGCAATACAGAAAAGAAACAGCAGGTCATGCTCAGAAGGAGAAATACATAATGATACCTACTTGCACAAAGTAAAAACACTTTACTGGAAAGACTTCTGAGGCTATACAAAATTATTGATTAATAGAGATGCTAAGAATCAACATAAAAGAGTTTATTAACTGTAAACAGAGGTAGCAGTAATTCTGATACACACTTTTGCAAAATATAACCAACACTCACGCACTTACTTTTCTGTCAGTTTTAGCAACTCTGTTTCTGAAGATCCATTCACCTACCTACAAAAAAAGGAACTGAGGTTAGCAAAAAATACAAATCTATTCATCATAAGCATATGTTTTTCTGTTAAGCAAACCAGACATACAATCTAAATGTTTTAACTGCCCGTACCCTGCAATCTGTCTTTGTAAAGAAAAATAAGATTCATCATAGGATGCATGTGATGCATGTGACAAGTTAATTAAAAGCTTGATCTAAAAAAGACTTTTCTTTGGTAAAAAAGAGTGAATAAAGAAGCTCTTCCCTCAACTACAACTTGCATCTATGTTCATAGATTTTGACCCTAGCATTGGCTCAAATGAACCAGATTATCTTCTTATAGTCCCATTTTATAACAGACTTGACCTTAAGTTTGTTCTACAACCAAGACACAGACCTTAAGTTTGTTCTACAACCAAGACACAGAACTAGTCTGATGTAGCTATAGGTTATGAATCAAAAGCTGACTAAGCAAATCAGCTAGTCCTAGTTTTGGTAAGGACAATAGTGAGAGAATCCACTGTCCTTGCCCTCTCCAGTAAGCTCCACATAAGATTTACTAATTCTGAAACCACTGCTCATATTGTTGCATTGGATGGTCAGGTACATCATCAGAAGCACCTTCCTGGCACCTTCACAGTAACTGCCTCAACTTTTTTTTTTTATTTTGTACTTTACTGACCTTTTCTAGAGCCTTAAAAATGCACACCAGGGCTATATGTGTATGAACAGCTCTTAGGCCAACCCCATGCCCTCCTTCCCACATTAGCAGGAGGATGCTCTATCTGCTCTTAGCTGTCCCCACTGTCCTCTTTTCTTTGCGCTCAGAACAGTACTTGAACATTTTTGTGTTTTTATGTACCAGGAGGGACAGAATTAGCTACAGCAAGACAAAATCATTATGCTGAAAAAGCATGCTCTGCCCTAAAAACACTTCATTGCCAGTCCCTCATGACCAGCCCTTACCACTCCTTGTGTCTATACTTGCCCACAGCTGGGAAGCACCTGGAGTGCCCACAGCACCCACTCCCTCCCCTGCTCATCCACAGCCCACCCACCTCTCACACAAACAGAGATTTAGGTACTTGATGGCAACCCTCAGTTTTTTAGACAAACAGCAAAATACCAGAAGCTGAATTCAGAGGAGGTTTTCAAGTGGGCTGCTTTTTTCTCCATTTGTACAAATACAGTGGTATCTGTCCTTTTGCCTGCAGAACTTATTGAAACTGCTAACTGAACACAATGTTCAAAAAGCAATGCATCTCAGATAAGTACTACTGAGGCTGAGGGCAAACTTACACTTCATGCTGCTTTATCAGTCAAACCACCTCCAACATCCCAACACACGTCACTGACAGCAGGCACCAACACTCACATACACACCCCATTATTTTATCAGGAAGCAAGGCTGATAAAAACCTTCCCTTTTTTATCACTGCCGGACCTCACTGAAATGAGCAAGAATTAAGACAAGCATTTCAACCAAAACACAAGCTGGGGAAAAGGTAGAGATACACGATCACAAAAGTCAATTGACTGACAAAAAATATACACTAGACAACAAGCAACTATGCAGGTGGAAGAAAAATCTCATCTGCATTTAGAGGAATGAAATTAAGAAAGTTTATCAGCCAGAATCAACCATCAAATACATTGATTAAAATGCTGGTACAGTAAACAAGTAGAAGACCAATTTTATACAGAAGACAAAAAAGACAAATTTTAGCTGGGAACAATGAGATAAAATAAGGATCTATTTGAAAATACCAAAACAAAAAAAAAATGCTTGAATGGAAGAAAATGCAATTCCCAGCATCTTGAGCACCTTTTATCTGTTTCTATAGAAAAAGAAAACAATCCATTTCTTAACTGATGTGATCTGACGCAGCTTTAATAACAACCATGGACAGTTTAAACTCTTAGGATCAATATCAGAAGATTCCATTAACAAAGACTCAAGAGCTCAAATATGTTATGCTGTATTGAGATTCATCTGTTCTCTCAGTAGGAGCAAAGTTGTTGTAAAAGAAAGAATGAGAAAAACCTGGTTTCACACCAAATACTATGACTCATCCTGATTAAATATTTTCTATTAGCATATACAACAAAAAAAAAAAAGTTTATGTTTATTATGATATATAATCACTTGCTATATTAATTTAAACAATCTTCCTATTTTTGATCAGTGGTGACTATTTTACCTAAAGCAAAGTCTTCTCTCAAATAAACACTTTCTGTAAGTGCAGAGATCATTCTATGAACACAACACAAGCTGCTCTACTGTAGCCATCCACCAAGAATGGCTTTACTCCAATTAACACTATGTTTTGGTCTATGCTAATGCAGGTTTTTCCATCAGGCAGACTACACAGGTTTCTTAAGATTTTTTGCATCCTCCTGATGCATTTGCAAAAGCACTCTAGTACTTTGAAACATTTGTACACAATTCTTGTCTGCTTACACTTACTTGAGACATCAATTTTCATCAAGTCTACAAGTATCTGTTTTTCCAGGATTTGTAATTTTTTAACATGTGCTATCATCCTTCTGCAGAATCTACATTTTTGTTTCCAACACTTACAGCTTCCTAATCCAGATGGCTACATCTTGCCAGATGTGAACAAAGCAAATGCAGAGACAGGCAGCTGGAGTGCCTCCCATGCCACTGGGATATATCTGGTTTTATAATGTTACTTTGATAAACAGCAGAGACTGACAAATGTGAGCCAATTTTGTCTATTGTCTCTACTTTGGAAAGCTCTCAAAAAAGCTCAAATACTTTTGTACAAGATGTTGGAGAGATGTGACTTATTGGCAAAATCACTATAAGACTTGCAATGATTCCTGCTGTGAGGATATAAAGACAGAAAATATTGTTTTATCTTCCAACAATTAGACTCTGTATTTGATAATCTTCAAAGATTTCCCAGTATCTCTTACCTAGACAGAAGGCAAGGCAGATAAAAATGGTTTGGGGGAGAAAGTAACTTTCTCATCTTCCCCTCATACTCGGGACAGGTAGAACACACTAAATAGACAGTCTTACTGGAAAAATTAAAAAGCACAAGTGTGAGAGCAGAGGGAAAAATCCAACACACCAGGAAATAAAATAACATGAGAGAGGCACTAAGAAAAACCAGAGATTTAAAGACAATCTGTCTCTGCCTAATAGCAAATATTAGTCTGTAAGAGTTTCAAAAGCATTTAGGAGTATGACTACAACAAGTCTAGGGATATTCACCTAGATACCAAGAGGTTTTCTTCCAAACTTCCTCAACCCATTCACCATGATTTTGACTTAAAACAGCATGTGTAAACTGAATATAATTAATAACAGCAGCAGCATTCCAATGAGGATTGACAATCCCACCACTTCCACTTCCTTACTACATTGTTCTAGTATGTCACTGGGACAAGAGCAATGGAAGCAATGCATTGGGGGCTATATTAATAGAACGACTGATATAGTAGCACTTATGTTTGCCTGACCACCTGCAGTTACCGACCTGCCTATCATCAGCGCCAGTGCCATGAAAAGCGTATTCTACCAGGCTCTGATGTGACTGCTCCACCAGCAATGTCACTGCAAACAACTGCATGGATCACCACTGCTCCTGTGGCTTTCCATCCTGCAGCACAAACACTCTGACAACAAAATATGGCAGCTTTCCATACTGCTGCCATAACCAGTCAAAACCACAATGCTCTCAAAAATTACTCTTGAAAGTGCCAACCAACCCACAGCACTTCACCCAGGGCAAATCACTGTATCAAACTGTCCTCACTGGCTGTGCGGGTTTCTACATCTTTTTGTTATTTCTGACCGTTCCCTTGAAGTTACAGATAAAGAATTTATAGACTATCCTTGAAAACCCTAATGGAGGGGAAAGAGCCTACTTAAGGCGTATGAGTGAGAATAAAGAACCATGACGAGCAGACTTGAGATGCTTAAATACTAGGAAGGATCTAAAATATTACAGCATACCCTGTTGTTAAACTAATCACATAGATTTATTCTGAAAGACTTATTCTAGTACTTACTAGGAAATTAGCTGAGTGACACACTCATGCCTTATTTACCCCTCTAGAAACAATAAGGGTAGTGATACTGCACCAACACACCCGCCACACCATCAATGCAAGTGTTTATAATGGGATTTATATAGACTCCAAACACTCTTTATGATTTATTGTTTAAATCTACTCTCAGATGTATGTACAAGGAGGACGAGCCTTCCCTTCAGAACAAATATACAAATTAAACTGAGAATCCAAGTCTTCTGCCCCATATGGGTTTTAAAGAGCACTAAATGAAGAGGCTCACAAGCCGTGTCGGGCGCTAACCCAGCAGCCGCCTGCCCAGCGGAGCCCGTCCTTCCCGCCGCCGCGTTCCAGCCGCCTCGCGGGCAGTGGGGCTCTCGGAGCCCCCGCCGCCTCGGGCTGCCCGGGCGCAGGGCGGGCCGCGCTCCCCCGACCATTCCTCGAGGCTGCCGCTTCCCAGGGCGGGCGCTCCGCGACCCCCGAGCACGTGCTCGCAGAGGACGCAGGAAGGCGGTCCCGGGGCGCCCCGCAGAAGCCGAGCGCGTCCCACCGCAGCCGCGGACCGGAGGCTCGGCTCCAGCCCCGCATGTTCCGCGGAGGAAGGCGGCCGGTGGCCGGCGCCCGCCTTAACCCCGCTCCCGGGCCCGCCGCTCACCCGTTTCCCGCTCCCGCTGCGCGGCAGTTCCGCGGCAGCGCCACCCGTCCGCCGCCGCTTCCGGCGCTCCCCGAGCCGTCGGCGGAAAGCCCCGCCCGCCGTCGCGGAGCCGCCGCCCATTGGCCGCAGCCGCGCCGGGAGCTGCGCGTCGGCGGAAGCGCGACGGGCCGGGGGGGCGGTGGTGGCTGAGGAGGAGCCGTGTGTGCCGGGCTCTCCCGTCCCGCCGGGACCGCACCCGCGCCTCTCCGGGCCGCGTCGCACGATGGGCTCCCGTACGGGCTGAGCCCCGCCGTGACGGGTACGCCGGGCGGGGGCACCGCGGGTGTCGCGAACGCTCCTTCACAGCTCGCTGGCTTCGGGCCTTTGGGAATAGCAAGGGACGGAGTAAGCGGCTGGTCGGGGCCGCGCTGTGATGTTATGGCCGAGGGTGTTAATACGGTGTGTGGAAGATCCTGAGCGGTCTGTGGTTCTGTTGCTTTAATGTCGCTTTGCTGGCGCTGAACTCTGGGATAGATTCCGTGTGTGGTGATTTGAGGAGGAAGGGCCGTCACGGGGTGAGTTACCCAGGTCTGCCCCTCCTGGGTGAAGCTCTGGGTGAGACCAGGTGCGATTGAACCACGCAGCTCTTCTCCCATCTGTGCTGAGAATCCCTTTAAAAAGAGATTGTCGGAAAAGCTTTTATGGGCTTTCCCTTTGGAGCGTGAGGGAAATGGTAGCATAGAAATTATGAACCTCTGAGGGCCCTGGGTCTCTCCAAAGTGGAGGCAAAAGAAGACAGCCCAGGCCTCCAGAGCACTCCTTACTTCTGTAGGTATTGCACATTTGTTGTCGAGTAAAGCACTTGCTGCTGTATCATCTTAATTCACAATAAAGTCTCAGTGAATGCTGATTAGTACTGGGGATGAAAATGGAATCATATCATTATGTCTGTCTGGGACAAAGTTCTGCTGATTTTGGCCAGGGTCGATGTGACACCTATATGTAATCTGGAAAAGGAACATATATAAATTATATGTATTTGATAGATAATCCAGGCTGATGGTCTGGTTGCCCAGTCTTACTGTCCCTAAGCTTTTGTAGTTAGATCAGTACGTAAAAGTGTTTTGGTTCAAACCCAGATCCTTTTTATGTTCCTCTTTGGCTTGAGCAGATTGTATTTTTTCTTTGCTGATAGAGGTACGCTTATTTACCAACTCTTGATCCTGTTTAATATTTGTTTGACACTATTTAAGTGAGTATGAGATAAAACAGATTATTCTCTTACAGCTCGTTCCATGCCCCTTGTGCAGGGCAGAATTGTAGCAAGTAGTTGATGCCCTTGTCAGGCACCAGGGAGAACATGGGTTTGGTTTCATCCTTTACCAGACACTCAATTATTAGCCTGAGCCAAGCTCCTGCCACAACTAATGGTTTGTTGATTTGGGTCTAAACTCTGTTGACACTATTAAATCAGGAAGAAAATACTGTGTTTTGAGGATCAAGATAGAAACACTCTAATTGGCCTCAGTGGGAGTGTCTTGAGACACTTGCTCACAAACCATTTGTACATACTTCAGGTGATTAAATCATAGATGTGACATTGCTGCACTGCACTTAAAAACAAACATACAAGTTTGTGCTTTTAAGTTGAAGTACCAAAGTCATGAAAGTATAAGTAGATTTAGGCTCCACTTGATGATTCAGAGGCATCTGAACTGTTTTAGTGGTGTCCTCATGTGTTCTGGGATAGAGTAGGAAAGCCAATTACTGCAATTAATCATTGTCTTTCTGTGATATCCCCAATACTAATGACAGATGCTGCATTAAGCATATTGGATTGAAGCAAAACATATTCATGTACCTGATCTATTTTTCAGGGGACTTAATCATTGCTGACAGATGGCTCTTGTCAAAAAATGGCTTCTTTTAGTTCAAGTTGTTAGAAAAGACAAAAAAGATTGAATTCAAGAAGACATTGTAATGAGACATAACTCTATTGTCAAAGTTAGTATGTAAAAGTGATAAATGAAGAAGGCATTAATATAACAGAGAGGCCATTACATTAATGGGAATTGTGTGCATTCTACAGAGATATTGTAAAGGCTTTTAGCCAATGCTTTAAAGTTAAGTAATGAAGGTAATACCTTGAAGATCAAGAAAGCCCCAGAAAAGCATCCAGGATAAAATAGAAATGTTTTGGTTTCTTGAAAAGCTCTCGCAGGATATAGCCTTGAAGCCAGGCTGTACCTGACTTTCAGTTGAGTCTCCTGCAGCAAGAAAAAAGCTGAGATGCTGTTTTTTTTGGTTCATTTGGAGGTTTTTGTGAGGGAAGAGGATTTTTTTTTCTTGTCAGCTGAGCAGAGAGACTGGTAATTATGGAGAAATAATTTGATGAAAATCTTAAACTAATACTGGATATTTCTATGAAGTTAGAAAATTCCTGAAGTAGCAGCCTTGTAATGATGAGCCTCCAGATGACATGTCTTTTCTGGGGACTTTGTTTAAAATTGGAACAGGCATTTTTTTACTCCTCCAACTAGAAAACTTTGTTATAATAAATGGTGATAACCATACAGTTGCTGTACTCCCTCTTGTATTAAAGTTGTGTCTGTATAGTGGGTCAGACATTAAAAATAAGCAGTACTTGCACAACAGTCCTAAACAATACAATTTGCTAAGTATATTTGGGTAGCTGAAGCAGCAAAACTGTTAAGCCCAAGTTTGTCCAGGGGAGTAGAAACAACGTTCAACCTCAGCTGTCTTGCAGCCAGTGCTGTCTGGGTACAACACTCTGAGCTACTGGAAAAAGCAGTGTGCAGCTGAAAATGGTGATTCTGTAGGCTGCTTTCATTAATAATTTCCTAACAACTGTGCTGCTAGGCCAGTAGTAATCTCCACATGATGTGTCACCTTCTCTGTGCAGGTTTGCACTGTGGCATTGTGGAATATGCAGGCTGACTGCTCTCCAGTCATGCTGTTCTCCCTGGTGCCTGCCCATTAAAATGGGGGCTGCTTTGGCCTGCTGTTGCAAGGTGCTCCAGCTTCTCTTACCTTTTAGGCAGAGTGAAATTGTTGCATTCAGATACCTGAGATTCACCTCAGTTGTATTCCATTTTGTTTAAATGGTATGCCCTGTCTCACCCGTCCGAAATGTATGGTATATTCTAAGCCTGTGGTCCTGCCCTGAACCATCCTGCATCTGCAATCCCATTGGCCCAATGTGATTCCGCGCCCATTTCAGTTCCCCTCTTAAGCTGTGCCATAAAATCAGTCTGGCTCTTAGCCCTTCCTCTCTCTCAGCCTCTTCCCCCCTCTTGCCCCTTCCCTCCCCGAGGCTCCCCCTCCCTCCCCCTTCCCCCCTTTTCCCTCAGTAGCCATGCTGTTCCCGGGGTTGGGACCCCAAATAAACCTTCATCTGATCAGCACCCTCAGAAGCCGTGTGGAGTCTCCTTGCCTGCCTGCTGCTGCCAGCCAGCTCACAGCCTAGGGGGCCCTCCGGGCACATTCCTGGGCTGCGCCACCTCAAAACAAACCGCAACACCTCCAGTGTTTTCTTGTCCACTGCTGCAATGTATTAGCACTGGCAATGTAGCATAGTGCAGTGTTGAGCTTGCTCTTCCTGAATCCTTCTATCCGCTGTACCTCTGGATAACTGCACTTCAGTTATCCATTCACGTGGCATGTTGCCAAGTCAGTCTGGTTAGGCTTGTCAAGGATACTAATGCCAAGCAGAAAGGAATTTGGGATAATGAACCCAGTCTGCCTAACACCAGATGCAATGTGTGGCCTTTATTGCGAATTTATTCTGTTTTCATTTGCTTAACCTTTGTGTTGCCATTTTTGCTCACGCCAAAAAAGTCTCTGAACATGAAAAACCTCAAAATTGAATCACTCAGAAACTGCCACTCAAATGAATTGTGATACAGTAAGCATGTCAGGAAAGAGAAGCAAAGCACTTGGATAATCAGTGTCTACTGGGAATATCAGGCCTTCACATAACTAAATCATGAAATGCCAGAAAGTATCAGCCGGATTAAAGTGTGATATTAGTTACTTTTGTTGGCACTTGGCCAAGCAATCTGTTTAGACTGGCTACCCAAGAAGTCCCCTAAGAAACTGTAATATGGCAGATGCTGATTTTAATACTTTAGGGTTTTTATCCCTTCATCAGCTATTGTCTGCATTTTTAAAATGAGGCGGTCTTGCTGAAGCAGTGGCTTGATCCTCAGTTGGGAATTGGCTAGAGGTGCCAGGAAGCAGTAATAAGGCTGTAGGAAAATGGACAAAGAGGTAGAAATTGGACTGTGTAGGGAGTGGGTTTGCTGTACTGTTTGGTGTGGCCTTTCATAAGGGGTATGTTTTGATCTTAAGTTTTACTCACTTAACTCTTGGTGTGAACCGTGGCTACAGAATGGATCAAAGAGAATGTTTTGCACAGACTTTACGTGACTAAAAATCTTGGGAAATGTCCAAATATGAAGAAAAACATTAGCTTGTAATTTTCAAGTTAGTTCAGATACTCTTCACCTGGTATTAGATGGTATGTGTGGGTTATAACAGTATTTTTAATTGATTAATTGTTTCCAGACATATTCAGTTTCAAGAGCATAGAAAAGATTGGAAATCAAAATGGGAAGATTGGAAATTTTCCTGCTTCCTACCAGGAGAAATCTGCCTAGTCAGAAGGAGGAAGGGGAGTGCTTCTACAGAGATGCTGCTCTATGGTCAGCTTTGGACACTTGCAGTTGTAGAGGAGTGCAGAAACTTGAGCAATAGTTCAGAGAGGAAATGAAAGCATGCCACTCTAGCATCATGCTACATTGACTTAAAAATGTATTTATCTCCCTCCTCACAATAATTAGGACTCTGCTTTAGGGAAATATTTTTTTCCCCCCTTAACCAATTGTATTTTATTGTATGTTGAACGCAGTGAACTGATACTTGCATAAAGAATCAGGTCATGCTGGTACTGGTACAAAGGTCAGTAATTTGACACATTGTCCATAATGTTTAATAAATGGACATTGCTTGTTTCTTTTGGCCCCGACTTTTCTAATTGCACAGATCAGCAGAGGATTATTGTAATTCACTAACTTGCCAGTTTTTTCTTTACTACAAATCGACTCACATAGAACAAAAATATGTTTGGATCCAGGAGAGGAGGAAGGAATGTATGTCTTCTGTAGTCCATGAAGGCAAAAACTAATTTTCATGTAAAATGATGCAAAGGAAATGAAAGCTATGCTCTCCTGCAACTTTATCATGGCTGTATGAGCTAGGCTTGAAATAAAATTGAAAGTCTTGAAACTATTTTTATAATTGATTTCTTAGTTCAATATAGTTTAACTCTTCTCTCTTTTTCCTTTTATCAGAAAAATGAGTGGTGGGTTGGCACCAAGCAAAAGCACAGTGTATGTGTCCAATTTACCCTTCGCTTTGACTAACAATGATCTGTACAGGGTAAGTTTTAAGAGATGCATTGTTTCGATTAAACTTGTTGACAACAATTTTGACTGTAAAATCAATACTGATATATCAGTTTGTCATGATAAATTTATTGCTAGTGAAATGCAATTGTCTGTTGTAAAATCTTTTAATTTTGTTTTATATTTCAGATATTTTCAAAGTATGGGAAAGTTGTCAAGTAAGTGACCTGATATAGCCTTCTATTTTTGTATCCCTCATTTTAAATATTTTATGTCTTTCCTTCACTTGAAAGTCTTGAGCTTTTTGTAATTAAAGTATGAATGTGGAACTGTATTGAAGTTCTGTTCATTTTTAATAAAGTATAAATTTAATTTAAAAACTGAAAGTTCTTGCAGTTACGTACAAGAACTTTCAATACAAGAATATTTGTGTTTGGGACGGGTTTTGCAAACCATTTCTTAAGAGCAAGTTGTTACATACCCTCGATCCTTTCTCTGAAATAGTTGAAACAGTGTTCTTCCAGTATTATTCCCCTTTCCTTCACCACTGCGGGGCACAGTGGGTAAATGTGAAAGTGGGAGTTTCTTATGTGAACTAGATGTCACAGTTCCCACAACTGCAGTGTAAGTTCTCTGTGATTCTAGAGGGGTTTCTTATTGTGACCACTTAGTATTTTACCTAAAGCTAGATGTATGTCGGGTATACCTGAACAGTATGTGTGAATATCTGCCTCTGTATTCAAATGCTAGAAAGAAGTGCCACAGTAAGGAACTGACTAGTTTGTTTCTTTTTTTTCAATTGGTCAGAATGAGAAGACTCAAGTCTTCAGTTTTTAATCCTAAACCAGCAAGTATCTTATCTAATTTCTAGAGCTGTTGCAATAACCTGTGAGATACAGAGTTTCAAAGTTTATGAAGTCTCAGAAGTGTGTTTCAGGTGACAAATAGCCGGAAAAGCAAATCTGTCCTGACTGTTATGACTTCAGCTGAGTTTGTTCAGTAAGAAACAAGACTTTGTATGGCTCCGAGAAGTTCCTCACTTTTTAAAGATTTGTCACAGTTGATTCTTTCTGTTCTTGTGTTATTAACTGGCATGTTCAATATCCTGATTAGAAGCATGACAGTCATACCAGGCTTCCACTGGAATTCTTCAAAGAGTAGCTTGGCAGAAAAATTAATACAATCGTTTTAAAGTCAGTTTTATTGACACTTGAACTTAATGCATGGATTTGGACATGTCCTGTGCAAGAGGCTTTGGTAGTAAACCTGTTCAAACTTTTTGTGCATGTATTTGGGGAAATTTGAGCTTTCTTTACTGTGTTTTTATTTCATAAACTTTTTACCATGTGGGTCATCCATTACTTACACAGGCTGTATGGTAGGCCTTCTGTATTGAGCTGGGGTTTAGTTTGTTTGGTTACTTCTTATAATTTTGGCTTGCCCCGTGGCTGAACCTTGTTCTGCCTATGGTGGACATAGGGAGGAGTGTATTCCCTACTTTTTTACCTGTATTTTGACTTTTATGTACATGCAGCCTGACATTCTGGTTCTCACTGTTGTTGTTTTGTTAGGTTTTTTTCAGGACTAAATACAATTGACATTAAGATTGAAAGAATTGAGGCTGTGTGTGTTCCAGCCATACACACACCCAGGCCCTGTCTTGTAAATTTTTATCTTCAGGTTTTGTTTTACTGTTTCTAGATTTTCATGAACTCCTCAATGTGCTATTGAAGCTGTTGATTTCAGTGTTAGACTGAAGATTTAACTTTGTATGTCATGTAAAATAACACATGCATATATGATCTTTGGATTTCAGTTGGAGGTATTTGTAAAACAGTATTGCATATGGGTAGTATTTCCTGTAGTGAACCTGTTTAGCTGATTAGTCCTACACAAACATAGATTTCTCTGTCTGGAGGCAGTTCACACTGTGCTTTTCTTCAATGATACCAATGGTAAAATTACTCATGAATTTTCCTTTCACCTCCAGTATATCTAGTTCCCTCCAGTTAGGTTGCTTGTAAATCTAAAGATTATGTTCTCTGTTCTTCAAGTCACCCAAGGGAATTAAGAGTGATACTGGTCCTAGAAAGACGCACATGCTTTTTAAAAATCATCTCCACTCTACCTCTAAATACGTGACGAGGTTAGCTGCTCCTTTGAATTTCTATTTAATGAGTTAAATTTATTGTTAAATATACTTTAACTCTTTTGCTGTGTAACAAAGGTAAGATCCACCTGAGATCTTTAAGGAAAAAATATCTCTGAAGTAATTTTAATGTGATTCACTAAGATCAATAATGTGGTTATATGTTTCCAGAGTTACCATTATGAAAGACAAAGACACCAGAAAGAGCAAAGGAGTTGCCTTTATTTTGTTTTTGGATAAAGAATCTGCGCAAAACTGTTCTCGGGCACTTAATAACAAACAGGTAAGTTGTGGAAAGTTTTTATGGCAGGAGGGTTGGGCTTCCAGTCCCAAAACATTTACCTTTTCTTTCCAATTTTCTGTAGTTGTTTGGAAGAGTAATAAAAGCAAGTATTGCCATTGATAATGGAAGAGCAGCAGAATTCATTCGCAGGCGTAACTACTTTGATAAGTCTAAGTGTTATGAATGTGGGGTGAGTAAAACAAAAATGCAGAGAAATGCACAAAGATTGTGGGTTGAGATAACAATAATTGAAATAATACTAAATAGTAGCAGTAATAGTACATGGTAATGAAAGTAACAAAGAGAAAAAAACCCAAGAAAGATAAGTGATGCACATGAAAACTATTATAATGACAACCTCCTATTCTTTGCTTCAAAGTACCTGCTTTTGCTATAACTTTGGAAGGTCGTGATTTAGCTGGCAGTAAAATAAATACAGGAAACAACTGTTTTATACAGAAGTGAGTTTTAAGTTTCAATTAATTCCTGACTTTTCCTGAACATAGTAATGTAGGACGATGATATTTGCACAGTATTTAATGTCCAATATAAACTTGATTTATATTCATAACACTTCTTACAGCAAAAATGTCACCTCACTCCTGTGTCTTAAATTGTTAATTCTGAGGTTTCTATCTTGTTTTGAATATAAACCATGTGTGGTGCATTCAGTTATTGTAACACACAAAAAAGTCTACCATGCTTGTAGCTTGTTCTCAGTTTGCAGTTAAACATGCATATCACCACTAATCTCTTCATTTCTGTGGCAAGCCTAGAGAAGAGTTTGTCTTCTGTGTGCTAATTCAGCATTCCATTTATCTTACTAATTGCTCCCATTTTTTCCCCCATGAACTTCCCTCATGATACGTTTTAACGTATTGTTGTTTGTAATAGCTTCTGTTAAGCAATATTTCTTTTTCTCCAAGGAAGCAGGACACTTAAGTTATGCTTGTCCTAAAAATATGCTGGGGGAGCGGGAACCACCAAAAAAAAAAGAAAAGAAGAAGAGAAAGAAAATAGTGGAACCAGAAGAAATGTATGTATATTGAGTTACAGGTTACTACTTTTTTTAGGAAGCTTTTTCATACTAAACACTTAAATTAAAGATCTATATTTTTTTTTTCTCTCCCTGCACAATGAAGTGAGGAGGAAGAAGAAAGTGAAGAGGAAGGTGAAGACCCTGCTCTAGATAGCCTCAGCCAAGCCATAGCTGTTCAGGTACGAAATTGAAGCATGGCATATTTATTATAATTTTTTTAAGTCAACTCCCTTTGTTAGCTGCTTTTTGGAAGCTCTGATATACATGCACAGGCCTGTCTGCTCTATAGCACTTAGTGGGCTCTGGTTTGGTAGCAGAAGTTGGTAACTATACTTGGCTTCTTTACGTTGCTGGCATGTTCAGTGGAATTTTGTTTGAATTTCTTGCTCTTTCACTATTGTTCTATTTGTGTGTTGCAGCCTTTTTTTTCCCTTCAAGCTCCTTTGGTATTTTCTTGTATCATCTCTGCTGTGATGCTCTGCTAGGTTTTTCCCACAAATGCCTCTCTCCTTTGTTGTCTGAGGAGACAAAAAGCCAGTCATGTCTAAGTGACCAGACACATTCTCTGTCCTCACTGGAATGTCCTTGAACATTTATTACTGGGACACTTCCTTTGCCTAATACAGACCATCACATTCTCTAATAGACCTCATGTCCCAAAACATACTGAATGCAATTTTTTTTTATGTAGCTAGCTTATCTAACATCTGTATTACTGTCTTTATTACTTCTTTATCTCTACACCCTTTTGCTTCATGAAACGGAACAAGCCTGACCTGATATTCAAATTTCTTGGCTCCCTGGGCAACATTGTTGCCTGTGTGCCTGTCCCCAAAAAAACCCTCAAGAGTTAATAACTTTGTTCTGAATGTGACTGTAATGAGTGCGGGACTTTTACATGATGTAATCAAAAAAGGTGATTCACATATTTTCGCATATTCACAATGTTCTTCTCTTTCCCCAAAAACTTCACAATTGGAAATAAAACCTATAAAGCCAGGAAACATTCTCATTTCTATTGATGCCTCACTATCACCATCCAAAGATTTTTAACTGGTTAAAATAGGAAACTTCTATTTAAACTATTAGTTGAATAACTTTCAGTAATAATCCCCCAAAGGCACTCATTATGTGAATGAATGACTGCAAAGGACAATAGATAGAAGACTTATTAGCAGAACAAAGCTGATTCAATAACATCAGTTTAAAACATGAGGCATTTTTTGCTTTAGATCTCAGCTAAAGAGATCTGCTTAGATTTTTCACTTTAGATCTCTCTATATTTTTGGAAGTTTGCCATGGGCAAAATTCCTCTTTTTGAGAATACAGGATGGTCCAGGCGGCTGCTGTGGTGTAGAAGGCAGCTTATATGTGAGAACTACTTTCAGAAATGTTTCCTAGTGCTTTGATCACACAGTTTATCTGGAAATAAACCCTTGTAATTCTTTAACTTATCTAAGAATTCAGTATACATTAAGAATTAGCATTGCTATTTGTAGTGCACCTTAATTTTTATTAATCCCAGCTAATACTTCTCTTTTCTTCATTATAGCAAGCCAAAATTGAGGAAGAACAACAAAGATGGACACAGACTGCAGGGGAATCTTCAATTTCAGATGATTCAAAACGTCCACGGATTAAGAAAAGTGCTTATTTCAGTGATGAGGAAGAACTTAGTGACTGAAATAATACTGTTCTAAATGCACATATAAGATATATAAAGTGTACATTTGTAAAGTGCTACAAAGTAATCTGTAATACAGGTTTGTTTTGGTGTTGAAGACATTTAAAATCATAGGGTTTTTTTATTCTGTCCCCTGATTCTTCCATCTTTTTATATCTGTGTCTCAAAACTTTACCTCTCAAGGCAACTTTTTAAGAAAATGATGTAATTATATACGTAAATCCAGAAAAGTATCTGTGAGAATGCGTCTTGCAGTTAGTGTCTAGAACCAAGTCCTAGCAGTGAAATGTTTCATGAGAGAATTTCCCAAGCCTTTTTTCCTAAGAGGAGTTCCTCATAGGATGACTGTTAACACCACTGATGCTTTATGTATTGGTCTGTTTGGCAGCAGTGCTTTAGTAGTATTTCAGTAGATTATGAAACTTGCATTAGTTCCTCTGCATAGGGTTGAATTTCAGCTTTAGGCATTGTCTTTTTACTCTTCATGCAGTACTATAATAAATTATTGTTACATCAACACTGTTTCTCCTGACTGCACACTTGAGTGCCTAACAGTAATTAGGGTTATCCACAGAGTCTTAAATACATTTGGATCTAACCTGCATCACATCTGAACCTGTTGGCAAAATCCAAAACGCATAGTTTCCTACATCCCTAAAAAACAGCTTTTCATGTGTACTTGGAACCATCATGGTCTCTTAGCAAAGTGTGTTGCCACATATTTTGCACATAAGCTTTTCAGACTTTCTGTGTCCTTAGATCTCTCTAGGATGCTAGGCATGTTGTCCTGTAGCTGTGATCGTTCCCAAAACCACAGACACATGGTGGTAGTGGTACCCATTTTATATTGGTGTGTAGTCTAAACTCTTCTCTTTTAGGAAGCACAAGATAAAATACATTCACAATTTCACACTCCGAATAAGAGACGAGCTGGCCTCTTTCTATTTTCAGTTCTTCCTGTTTGCTCATCAGGACTTGATTTTCTTCCAAATATAGAAAATGTAAATCCAAATATACCATTATGTATTCTTAATTAATACCAATTTACATTCAAATACGTAACTGGGTGCAAAGCAAAGAAACATGCACACACACACTCTAAGCTAATATAAAGTATTGACATTCAGAACATCATTCTGGTGTCTTCCTTAAACACAAGAATTCAGAAACAAGAATAAAGTAATTAAAGTTTTTTCTGTGCGAGCTCCTCAGGTCAGCAGAATAGGAAGGACTATTGGGGTCTAGAAACAGGAAGATGTTGGACTCAGTAATCCAAGAAATGTTTTTAAGACCGACTTTGACTTTTTGCTGAAAGTACTGTATATTAAATCTAAAGCATCCTTCACTGAATTTCAGGAAGGTCTCTTAATAGTGAATAGCTGAGAGCTAAACTGCCACGCATGTTGTTAATAAAGTAAAATCATTCTACAACATGGATGTGTGTAATAATGAAGCTTGAGGAGTTCTAAATTCTACTAAGGAAGCAGGTAATGCTGCCAGCAAGCTTTTCTTCAAATGTTAGGTTAGGGCTCAATGGCAGTCCAAAAATAAAAAGAAAAAAAGGCAAAATAAAAAGATTATGCCACTATGTAAAAATCAGAGTTGGTCTTCTCAAATACTATATTCAGTGGTGGTTTTTACAAAAGATAGAAAACTAGAATGTGACAGAGGACCAGTTTAACTTGGTCCATGACTTTGGTTTGGAAATATTTGATAGGCTGTAAGATTAAGATTTCAGTGAAGTGATTAGACAGCAAGCTTCCAACTTTTATTTCATTACACCGTGTAATGCAGTAGTGGAACTCACTGCCATGAGACTTTTTTCAGTGTCATGGGGGCAAAGGATTTGACTTACTTGTGGAACATGATATTTTGAGATGTTCAAGTCTCTGCTCAGAAATATCCTCAAATAAAAACCAAAACTGACATTGTTCTGACCTGATACAGCACTTTATCCAGAGTTTCAGTAGCTGCAGCACATTGATGTATCTTTCTAGTCTGCTGCTCCTGCCTCACTGCTTTTCCCATAGGGTTTGGTTTTGTCAGCATGAAGCAGTAGCTCAGTCCAGACTATTACAACTGACCCAGTGTTGTTCCTCCATGCTCTTTTGTTCCAAGCATAAAGTCACATGAGGTACGTGACATTGGAAAAGAAACAAAAATTAACCTGCTTCTGTGCAGAATTGGCATTAAGAATTTTTTACCTTAAATCATCTTCCTTTAACAGTTTTCTTAGCTCATAATTTCTGTTGATCAGCAGTGTGTGTAGTTTTTGTTTTAGAAGAAGGCACCTAATGCCTAAAACACAGTCTCTAAAGGGACCTTCAGGAACAGGATTTTTGCACTTGGCTTCCTGAATAATTTCAAGTTTCAGTTCTTTGTTGGCAAGATAACAAAGCATTTCTAGGTGAGAAATTCAGAACACTAGCATTAGATAGCATAAGTACCTGTTCTTCCTCCTCAAATACAAAGTTGTTTTCTAGAGCAACCCCAATGCAGCTGCTTCTTTTTGGGAAAAAAAAAAAAAAAAAAAAAAAAAAAAAACACCCAAAATTTCATTATAACTTTCAGCGTGGAGGGATTTGCTCCTCTTCATGCCTACCCTCCCCTACTCTAATCAGCATGGCTTCAGATTTCCACCTGAATCCCATCAGGGCTGAGAAGCAAGGGAGAGTGTTAACGAGGCTCCTAATTTAGATCAGGCCAAGAGGGTGCAATTAGTGCACAAAGCTCAAGCAAGGTAGTGGTGCTTTTGTCAGTTTGGTATCATAAAGCAGGAACTGGTGTTGGTGCCCCTGGACCACTCAGGTGAGATTGTGTAATCCTTGTTATCAAAAGAGAGAAGAATAGAAAATGCCTAGTAGAACACCTTCCTGTTATTGTTAGAAAAACCACAGAGTTTTCTTCTGAAAGGTTCATGTTCAACCTGTATGTTGGTTTAGGGTTATTTTTAATACTTTGAGGCCCTACCTTAGGCTTGCAAGCTGAATTCTAGTTTTAGAGTACAAATAATAAGGGTCTGATTGTAGAGAATTTTACACTAAGTTGGAGACTTTTTTTAAAATGTCAAAAACTCATGTCTTTCTGCAAATACCTACTTACTTGATTTTGTCTTTTGTATTTTCAAAACAGCTTGAAAATTGTCCAAATATGTTCTGGGTCACAGGACCTCTCATGTATTGAAATGGCTAACACAGTAGTGTCTACAAAATCACTCAGAGATGCCTTTTATCTGTCCTTGGGGAAGAAGGGATATGGAAGTGGATAAGGATGATTAGCTTAATTGATTATAAATGGTGTTAATCATAGTGTGCCTGTGCAGCACTTGTTAAAACCACTGCAGCTATGAGACACAGGAGTAATTTTAGTCCATGTTTAGTAGGCTCCCACTATGTTTTTGGCACATTCAGGTTACTACTCTCAGCAGAGCAATAGAAAGGACTGTTAATGTAAAGAACTATATGTACCTAAATAGGTGATCTCTGGAAGAAATTTAAACACTTTATCTTTGGCTTCTGGGTCACTGTGTTTTCTGGGATAGCCCTTCTTTAATCTGCAGAGATGACTAACTATAGCATGGGAAGGTGAGCCATGCAGCTTGTTTAAAATTTTAAAATATCATGGTTTACATCTAGCTTTTCTAAGCAATTTAATAAGTGCTACTATGAGTGTTTCTATTTTATTTTGCATCTGCAGTGTCAATATGGTGATATATTTCATCACTCTTCTGCTATTGCTCTTCTATAAAAATATTTCAAATAATATTCTTCCAAATGTACTGTCTTAAAATAACTGGTATTTGATAGCTGATTGCTTCTTTTTAGTATCGATTACAAAACCATTTTTAGGTGTCCTTAAAATGCTCATCCTCAGCAGCTTCACTTATTTTACAGACCTTAACAGGGTGAAGGTTGTTTCCTGTAGCTGTTGAAGGCAATTAAAAAAAAATACTACATGGCTCCTTCTTTACAGAAAAAGGCATAAAGTGGAGGATTTAATCACTTTTAATGTAGATGACCTTATTTCTTGTATCTGTGCTGGTATCTCTAAAACATATCCAGGAAGGAATAAGCTGAGGAAAGAGTCCATGTAAAGAAAGCAATATTTTTTAGGTTGAAGAATTGTACAGGTTTGAGAAACAAGACATTCCATCACTGTCAGGCTAACCCTGACCTTGCTGTGCATTCAGACAGAAGAAATGTGTGCTTATGCATGCATTTAATGGATGTGACAGGTAATGCAGCAAGTAAAGAGTTGCAGAAATTGTGGCAGTAGAATGTGATAAAAGTGTGTGAAACATTTAACCAACCCAGTTAGGGAATGTGGGTCACAGTGGTTTGAAAAAATACCACAGTTACTAATAGGAGAAGTTTCCTGTCTGTCAGATGAATAGGATGCTTCAGAGAATCAAAAGCAACTCTGAGGTTTTAAGTTCATGAAAGGCAATGGCTATGAGCCTACATCAAGATGAGCTGATCCGTGAAAATTCAGTTTTATCAATATCCAGTTTAAGAGAATTAGAAGGCATCCAAATTTAGATACTGCATCAAGCTCAGTGCAGTGCAGCAGAAACTGTCACTTGGTTGCAGGAGTAATGATGCATTATTTTAACTGCTTATGTGGAGGCAGCGGATGTAGATGTGTTCTGTTCAAAGAACAGATGTGGCTGTGGAAGAAGAAGGGTCCCAAAATAGAACCAAAAGGCATATTAATGACTGTGGGTATACTGTGAAGTTCCAAGGCACTAAATTGTATTTTTAGCGTGGGATAGAACTGCTTGTACCATGTTTGCTTAATTGAAGAATTAGTGGTTTATATTTGAAATTTATCAACATTTTGGTAGTACCAAGTTTGTACTGATGTTCAGATGCTCAAGAAAGGAAGAGAAACTAAAGGAGGATACAGTTCTACAAAAGACCTCACTTGAGATATATTTGATTAGGTGGCAAAGAGCCATCTGCCCACGAAGCCTGGAGCCATGAGGGTGCATATAAAATGAAATGACTGAGCAGCATATGACAGTTAGGAAGGATGAGAACATGCAGTACTTGGATGCACTGCTTTTGAGTTCATGAACCATTTATCTGGAATGAATGATTGTAGTCCTTGAAATTATGTTCTTTCCAAGAAAGTTTTTGAAAATTTGTCAGCTAGGTTTATCTTCATCTGCTGCAGCATAACATTTTAAAGAGTTTTTTTTACTGTGGGAGGTTTTCACAGGAAAAGCTTAACTGAGGAAACTTGGTTAATTAAAATCTGGAACACAGTTCTGTGCAAGGGTGGATTCTCTGCGAGTCCCAAGCCTGTGGCATCCCAGAGAATGCAGGGCCCCAGGACCTTATTCATGTTCATATCTAATTTAGCTGAAGCTGCTGGGGAATGTCCAAAATTCTCTTCATTCACTGCAAAATTTAGGTCAAGACCATGATGAAGTATTTGAGTTCAGGACGAAGTAGGTCTTGAAAAACTTTCACCTTTTTTTACTCTTGTGTTATTTGTGCTAGGATGGTGGATTTTGTACTGTATTGCACACCTTTGAAATGGCAAACTGGTTGACAGGAAGGTACTCAGCTCTCTTGATCTGAATGTTGCATGAGCATGTTGCACACAGATTACTTTGCACCTTTAATAAAGGGGCTAGGAGTAATTATTATAACAGCATGTCTGGATGCAATTCCACTGCTTTCAGGGGCTGGGAGCCAGTGGAGAAGGGAAGAAGACAGGCAGGGCAAAGGACGAGTAAGCCAAATATCCATCCAGAATAAGTGTGTATCAGTTATGCTAAACATTTTCAGGATTCCTTCTACATATTCTCCTCTTCACTGTACTTTAGATCAGTTTATGTGGATTTAATTTATGTGGTTGTCTGGAGTACAGACATAGATGTAATGTGTCTAACTGCACAGACTTCATTTAAGTCACATAGACGCATAACATGGATTATATTAATGCAAATGAGGTTCACTACATCTTTGTGTTGTCTTCATGCTTTAACTGCCTTTTCCTGGGGCATAATGATACCTGTCTGTTAGAAGAACTACTTTTTGTAAACTTTCTACATAGGTAGATTCTGACATGGGAGACTTGAATGTAAATAGCACAGTGGATTTGTGGAAATTAAGAGAATCTATTCTGGGTAGGAAAGGAAGGAGAGCTTCAGATGTGAGAAGAAAACAAATATGAAAAATGGCAGGTGAGACTGAGAATTTCAGTATAGTAGAGTTCAGCATCAGAATAAGGGACAAAAGGGAGCAAAATAGGTTGACAAAAAAACAACACACATGAACACACATGCCTGTAGCATTAATGCCTCTCCATTTAAAGAAGGCTTTTATGGGAAGTGAATGATTTTGCATATTGCAGTGAAGGTTTGTTTTTCACATTTAACTCTGAACTCAAGTTATTTGATTTTTCTCAGGTGCTAAACTTCACAACACCATGGTTAACATGGATGCAACTCAGCAATTTTTTGAAAAATAATGTCACAAATGACTTCTCAGTCTATCCTTTGTGTCACCAGATATTGTTCAAGAGTGCTTTAGCCAATAACTAACTTAAAAGATCTAAGATGTATCTGAAAGCTGGTGTCTCTTAAACTCACTTCAGTGATGTCCTGTCCCTCCTTTCCCTATGGGATTGTACTATTCAGAGCTTTCTCCAGTTTTTCCAGCTGTTGGGATGACAAAGTCCTCCTGTCTATCTTCACTTCACCAGTGATACGATTTATGTTGAGGGATTTTTTTTTTGTTGTTTTTCATAACTTGCTATTGGTTCTTCTGCCAATAATGAACAATTTCTCCTTAGATTTCTGACTCTCAGATGTATAGATTTCTGTTCTGTGTTTTTTTAATGTGTGACAGCCAGTCTGCAGACTAGCTTCAGGATGTCTCATTGTAACTATACCTTACCTGCAAGATGCTTTTTTTAAAAAACAACATTGCTTTCCAGCTATGCCCTTCATTTAGTTATCCTGTCCAATTACATTTCCACTTATATTGTCATTGACTAAATTTAGTGCTTAAATAAAGGCCTAAGTTTCCAACTGAAGGAGACTTTACTTGTTCATGTTTTTCCTTCAGTAAGCTGCTAGTAATGTGAGTTGTTCTCTCTTACTTAGCTCATCTATTTTTATTTTATAAAAAAAAAGTTTAAAAATGGAAACCACCCTAGCAAGCTCAAGTGAAAAACTAATAAAAAAGTTCATCTTACGTTTTGTTTTAAAATTACTTGTATTAATAATGAATAAGCAATTTAATTCCAAAATCTGCTAACTGGGAACTTTACTGAAATCTCTGTTTCTTTCTCTTCCTGCAATGTATTTGGTATAGTTCCTTCACATAATATGAATGAGTTAAATTGAATTCACTGAGATTATTAAAATATACATGGTCATTATTAAAAGAATTGTAGCAAAACTAGCAATCAATCACACAGGTTCATGTTTGCTGCCATGTTTGTTGACAGATATATCATACTTGGGTTTCAGCTGATGAGAGAGGCCAAGAAACTATGTTTCAATTGTCTAGACATATTCCTTTGGAGAATACTCAAGTAGGAGTTTCATGCATGCCTCCAGTCTAAGTGATAAATGCATTATTCATTCATAAGTGGCTTTAAAATATGTATTTTGTGCCACAGTATTATGATAGGTAGTATTTTTTATGTTGCTATCTTAAAAGGCTTATTAGATGTTCCACTGCTTTTTTTCTTTCTTTTTCCCCTCCTCCTTTTTAAGGGTTTCAGAGTTCATTGTGGAAATCTGCTGATGTTTGGCAGAGATACTTTAGAATCATATCCTGAGTTCTAAAATAGAAAGTAGTGTGGTGAGGAATCTCTGTAATATTTGTACATGACTTAAAAGATACTCTTAAGCTTATGCATTTCATCTATTGTACTGCAATTCACATAGAAACAAAAATAAGCTCAATGTCCCTCTTGTCATAAATAGGGCTGGAGATCTTTC